>NC_086446.1:344179445-344479445 GCF_028390025.1 Pseudophryne corroboree
AAGATATGAACGATCTCGTTCATATCTTTCAGTGTGTAGGCACTAGCTATGAACGATGCGCGGCCTCGAGCTCGTTTATCGCTGGTGCCGGCTCGTTTAAACATGCAGGTCAATATGGACAATCTCGTCCATATTAGCATGCAGTGCTATGGAGCCGGGTTACGGGGGGAGTGAAGAAACTTCACTCCCCCCGTCACCTCCCCCCGCTGCCGGGTCGCCCATCTGACGTTTCGGGCAGCTCGGCGGCAGGTGGCTATGTGTGTAGAGCCCATAACTCTCTCTGCACATGTTATATCTGCCCCCTGTGCAGTGCACATGGTTTTGCCCAACTGCTAACAAATTTGCTGCTGCGATCAACTCTGAATTACCCCCAGGATGCAACCAGTCAGATAAACAGTGCTAGCAGCGGCAACAATTTAACTCCCCCCCCCCCCCCCCCCCCTCCCTCAGCCTCCTTGCACCCTCCTCCTGTGTCTGCCGTGCTGCCGATCGGTCAGAATGGCAGGATCCCCCCTCCAGCGGCTGCAGACAGTAGCAGCCACTGGTAAGTGTAAAACAAGCCACCCACAGACCTTCCCCTGTGTACCTGGCAGCTGCCTGGGATCTAAAAACGAAAGTCTCGATGTTCCTGATCAATGTTTCGATGTTTGGGGAAAATATTCAAAAATATATATATATATTGTGTAATTCGTACTTAGCGCCCGTACTCTTACGCAATTTGCGTAAACACGCGATCGTGCGTGTCTCTTACGCCGCGTGTGCAGTTCCGTACTGTGTCCGAGACACGTGTACAAAACCGTACGTCCGCAATAGCACAAATCATACAATTCTATAAATGTGAGCAATAAAACTACTATTGCCCACTAAACACAATCCACACTTGTTCCGTTTTAACCCTCTTACTACTGGGCCAGAACTGCATTTTGTGATTTTACTCTTACTTCCTTAAATACTTATTTTATTTTTTTAACTATATAGCAACAAATGTCTCCAGTTTCACACAGGTCTAAATGAATCTAGCAATCTGAATGTTATGGCAACAATGTGAGAGAGTATGCAAAGTATGGGTGCCGTGTACGCTTTTGGCGCCAAATTTTTTTCCACAGATTTTAAATAGCTTTTTTCCTGTTTACCTTACGAGTTCTACCAGCATCTCTACAAACCATACAGAGCAGATGCCATCTAATCAGCAATCAAGTAGGGTTTTCAGTGTATCCATCGACCAGGAAAAGGATACGTAGGATACTTTCTGTCCACCCTTTGCTGATAGATTACGTCTGCTGTGACCTGTTAGGTAGTAAGTTTGTGGAAAACCGGAGGAGCCCCCAATTGATAATGCTGATATATCCTTAGGAATGAAAGCTATACCTTAAACACACCTTAAATACACTTTACCATGGAGCCGCTGCGGCCGCTGTACTTAATACACACTCTACGTACTTTGTACGCTGTTAGCGTACAAAGTCTCGTGCTGTGTACGGACTTAGCGTACACATGCCGCGCTGACGGTACAAAGTACACACAGTGCGTACACACCCAGAGATACACTGTAAACCCTTAACAGCTATGCAATGCAATGATAATACACTTTAAACCTTAGCAGGGCAATAAAGACACGACACCAGATTGTAATTAAACCGCTGGGTTCCGACACCACAGCGTATTATTGCTGAAAGGGGGTTACAATACAATACAATATAACAGAGTAAATGGCTACAGTCAATGTTACATACGTGAGTGGATTCGCCGCGCTACCCAGTCTGGTCCTCCGTCATCTGATAGATAACGTTGTGAGTCTTGTGTCTGACCAGGCCTGCTGCAGGCTCTCTTTATACACTTCATCCAAAACATAACACAATGGATACTGTAATCTCTTTGTCCATTGGACACAGGGATGGTCATTTACAGTACAGGAGAGGTCATAGGTCGGTTTGAATAGGTGGGCGATGTCTGTTCCAACTGCTCTTGTGGGTGGTCTTCTCTGGATTCCCGCCGCATACATAATGTACAGTAAATACAGTTTGTATCTATATTCTGCTCGCATCTATATTCTGCTCCTGCACATAACTATCCGCAGGAACATGCGATCTTCCTCAAACCAACACCGGAATGTTACCCTTAAAATACCCTACAGCTGGATACCAAACACCACCTTATAACCTTGTTCTGTCCCCTCCTATTCTGTAAAGGTGAATCCCTTTGTTATGTTACCATTTTAACTGCTGTCACTTTCTGATGTGGTGCAAGGAGACTATGTGTACATTGTGCACTTTTTGGATTTAAATATGTAATGTGTTTTGATAGCCTTCCATGCGTTCACAAACTCTACCGTAAATACTCATACCACGCGCTAATGCGCAGGACCGTGGGAGCGACCATACGCAAATTGCGGATATGCGCACGCACAGCAGAACAAGTACACGCGCGGAGGCCATCTGTGTGTAGTTTGTACGTGATGTGTGTACTGCAATATTTTTCGACTTTGACAATCTGTAAATGGAAGAAGTTCGGAACCACCAGGACCCTTCCTAGAGCTGGACGGCCGTCTAAACTGAGCGATCCGGGGAGAAGGACCCTAGTCAGGGAGGTGACCAAGAACCCGATGGTAACTCTGTCAGATCTACAGCATTCCTCTGTGGAGAGAGGAGAACCTTCCAGAAGGACAACCATCTCTGCAGCAATCCACCAATCAGGCCTGTATGGTAGAGTGGCCAGACGGAAGCCACTCCTTAGTAAAAAGCACATGGCAGCCCACCTGGAGTTTGCCAAAATACACTTGAAGGACTCTCAGACCATGAGAAACTAATTTCTCTGGTCTGATGAGACAAAGATTGAACTCTTTGGCGTGAATGCCAGGCATCATGCCTGGAGGAAACCAGGCACCGCTCATCACCAGGCCAATACCATCTCTATAGTGAAGCATGGTGGTGGCAGCATCATGAAGCGGGAATGTTTTTCAGCAGCAGGAACTGGGAGACTAGTCAGGATAGAGGGAAAGATGAATGCAGCAATGTACAGAGACATCCTGCATGAAAACCTGCTCCAGAGCGCGCTTGACATCAGACTGATGCGACGGTTCATCTTTCAGCAGGACAACGACCCTAAGCACACAGCCAAGATATCAAACAGTGGCTTCAGGACAACTCTGTGAATGTCCTTGAGTGGCCCAGCCAGAGCCCAGACTTGAATCCGATTAAACATCTCTGGAGAGATCTGAAAATGGCTGTGCACCGACGCTTCCCATCCAACCTGATGGAACTTGAGAGGTGCTGCAAAGAGGAATGGGCGAAACTGCCCAAAGATAGGTGTGCCAAGCTTGTGGCATCATATTCAAAAAGACTTGAGGCTGTAATTGCTGCTAAAGGTGCATCAACAAAGTATTGAGCAAAGGCTGTGAATACTTATGTAAATGTGATTTCTTAGTTTTTTTATTTGTAATAAATTTGCAAAAAATCTCAAACTTTTTTCACGTTGTCATTATGGGGTATTGTGTGTAGAATTTTGAGGGAAAAAATTAATTTTTTCCATTCTGGAATAAGGCTGTAACATAACAAAATGTGAAAAAGCGCTGTGAATACTTTGCAGATGCACTGTAAATCTCTAAGAGGACAAGAAAACTATTTCTATAGGAGTTTGTATTGCAGTTACTATAGTACCTTGCAGAATATTATTATTGTCCAGTAAAGCACGAGGGAACATTGTTAGCATGTGTATGAAATCGGCATTTGCAGTAACCGCACAGATATGAACACTGACTAATTCACCAAGTTAGTGACAATCAGTCTGCATAATGCACCAACTGACTCGGGAAGAGCAAATTCCCTAAACTATGAGCTGTGAAAATAGTAGGTCTATTCCAAATTAGGTAGTGCAGAACAGGTGTTAAAATATCTGTGAACTAATACTATTAAATATTTAGTAATATATGCAGTATGTTTCACATAATACAGTGCACATGTAGAGAAGTATACCATGTAGATCTCTGTAGTTGCTAATACTGCTTTCAGATCGCAAATGCCGGATCCCACCCGGGAAGAGAAACGTGTCCTTACCGGGTGGGATTCGGCATTTGCTCTGCTTTGCTGGCTTTCCGACCCGGCAGTATACCAGGTCGGTTGCCATAGCAGCGGGGGAGGGGGGGGGGGGCAGCAGCAGGGGAGGTGGGGGGAGGCAGCTCATCTCCCAGCGCCGCCTCTCCCTGTGCTGTGAATGGGAGCCATGTTGCATCGACACGGCTCCCATTCACACTGCGCCTGACCCCGGTACTCAACCCGGGAATAACTTGTCCAGAGCTAAAAAGCGGGCAATGAAGATAGTAAAGGACCAGCTACACCCCGGCCACAGCATGTTTAACTTGCTTCCTTCAGGCAGGCGTTACAGGGCCGTCCCCGCCAGGTCCGCCAGAAGCCTCAAAAGTTTTTCCCCAAGCGGTCCGCCTGCTGAACTCCTGAACATTGACTGACTAGACGTACATGTAACTCACTTGTGTTCCTACCGTATACCTATCTGTGTGACTTTGCTTACCCCCCCACCTGCTTATCTGTTACCTACAGTACTTGGCTGTTGTAAAGCAAACCGAAGACAAATTCCTAGTATACGCAAGTATACCTGGCCAATAAAGCTGATTCTGATTTTATACCGGGTTGCATTACCGGGTCAGGCGACCAGCTAATTCGGGCAAAGTGCTTTCACATCGCACACTGACCCATGTCGACACAGCAATATGCCGTGTCGATACCGGGTTATTTGTCGATGTGAAAGGGGTATAATTAAGCCCCAGTGCAAATGAGTGGGGTTATTGCAAAATGAAGATACTGAACAGTTTGTCTTTTTCTTCAGTGACTACTTGGCATTTGCATCCTGAAACAGATAAATGCGGAGTATATGCAGCATCTTTAAGCCGTTCATAACTTTGCTTTCCCTCTATCTAACCTCCAGCCTTTCTGTGACGGATCCCATCGCAAGGCAGCCCCTGGCCTCTCACCACTGCGTTTTACACCAACAGAGGATAAGAAAATGTGGCTCTGTGGCTGCAAGCAAACCAAAACCCCGCCATACTGTGATGGCACACACAAGGAGAGCTATGTGCAGAACTGTACTCTGGAAGCTCAGCAATGACCAAGAAGGGCTGCTATCTGGGTGTATTCATGTGGTGCCAATCTGAGGGTTCCGGTATGAATGGTCGACCATGTTACGGTCGACAGTCATTAGGTCGCCCACTATTGGTCGACATTGGCGTGGTCGACATGGACAATTGGTTGACACATGAAAGGTCGACATGAGGTTTTTTTTTTTTTTACTTTTTTTGGTGTCGTTTTCTGCGTAAAGTGACGGGGAACCACAATTAGTGCACCGCGTCCCCTCGCATGGCTCGCCATGCTTTGGGCAAGGTGCCTCGCTCCGCTACTGCTGCGCTTGGCACAGATTACCGTTCCCAATCGTAGTCCACGTGGATCGTAAAGTATGGAAAAGTTCCCCAAAAGAGAAAAATGTGAAAAACTCATGTCGACCATTTTCTTATGTCGACCATGTGTTCACGTCGACCATGTCAATGTCGACCAATAGTGGTCGACCTAATGACTGTCAACCATAACATGGTCGACCATCCAAACGGATACCCAATCTAAGGCAGCAGCCGTGGATTTAGCCACAATTTAAACCCCTAATTATTTAGGATGAGATGCAGGTAATTACACTTTGATTTGTTTAATAAACGTGAAGAAGAGTTTGAGATCCTCTAAGCATTTGCTTCTGGGGCGCTACTTGTTTGCCAACTTGTACGTATCAGTATTTTTCTATGTATTAATTATGCATAAATAATATACTTTTGCAGCGAAAGTTCCACTTCTTGCTGACATTTTCCATTGCAGTGGTTACTTTAAATGAGCATGCAAGTGTTCAAATGTCTTTTTTTTGTGTGTGAAAATGGCATAAAAAATAAACCAGTAACAGAATCACATACAGAAACTTTTTGTTTTTTATACAGTCCATTAGGCATTTATACTATGCACGTGACATGACATTACTACAACACACCTTTTGGCAAC
Source organism: Pseudophryne corroboree (assembly GCF_028390025.1). Classification (NCBI taxonomy): domain Eukaryota; kingdom Metazoa; phylum Chordata; class Amphibia; order Anura; family Myobatrachidae; genus Pseudophryne; species Pseudophryne corroboree. Next base: position 344,185,493 of record NC_086446.1, read on the forward strand.
TTGTGAGTGCTGCACAGTTGTAACAATGTCCATTTCTCTTACGTCCTAGAGGATGCTGGGGTTCCATTTAGTACCATAAGATATAGATGGGTCCCTTGGGAGCCATGGGCACTTTAAGAATGTAATACTGTGGGCTGGCTCCTCCCTCTATGCCCCTCCTACCAGACTCCGTTTAGAAAGTGTGCCCGGTGGAGCCGGTCACAGCTAGGAGAGCTCCTAGGAGTTTTTCTATTTTTATTGTTTTTTAAAAGAGTTAGGTACAGGAAGGCTGCTGGCAACAGCCTCCCTGCTTCGTGGGACTTAGCGGGGGGAGTAGGATCCAACCGTAGAGGTTAATGGCTCCTATCTCTGCTGACAGAACACTGAGCTCCTGAGGATGATGATCGCAAGCCCACGAGGCGACCGCTCACTCCCACAGCACAGCCGCCACCCCGTAACAGAGCCAGAAGATGGAGTGGTGAGTATGATGCCGGCGCCCTGGTAAGCGGGTCACCGGCGGGAATGGCGGCACAAGGGTGGGAGCGCAGCTCTGGAGGGCTCAGAAGCACACTGTGTATGGCGCTGTGAGGGGCGTCCTGAGCCAGCGCAAGCACCTTACACTGGTCACAGAAGGCTACCAGAGACTTATCCAACTGTTAGCTGCAAATTACCTCAGGCCAGTATAATACAAAAAGTGCGGGAAGACGTGTCATTACAGGAGGCGGGGCTTCTCCTCAGAGGAGGATCCAGCACTCACAAGCGCCATTTTCTCCTTGCAGACACACGTTGACGGGGAGCACTGTCCTCCATACATATATAGACACACACTGCGGGAACAAAGTGTTATAAACAAGGGGGGGGGGGGGGGGGAGAGTGAAGTATGTACTAGCTATCCTGTTAAGATTAAGCTAGGCAGCGTTTTTTTTTTTAATCATAATAAAAGCCTATAAGTGTGCGCTGTGGCTGGCTTCTTGTACTCTGTGACTCTCTGTAGATATTCTGGGGGGAAACTGTATTGACATTTTCGTGTGTGTGTGTGTGTGTGTGTGTGTGTGTGTGTGTAACCCACTGTACCATATTTAATGGACTTTGTCCTGTACTGCAGAATGTATATCTTCTCCTGGGGAGTCTATACCATGCCCAAAACTGTACAAACTCTCAGGCTTCAGTGGTAGATCCCCCTGGGGTAGCCTCCATAGGGTGTACTTTCTCTAACGTCCTAAGTGGATTCTGGGGACTCCGTAAGGACCATGGGGAATAGCGGCTCCGCAGGAGACTGGGCACATCTAAAGAAAGCTTTAGGATTAACTGGTGTGCACTGGCTCCTCCCCCTATGACCCTCCTCCAAGCCTCAGTTAGATTTCTGTGCCCGACGAGAAGGGTGCACACTAGGGGCTCTCCTGAGCTTCTTAGTGAAAGTTTTAGTTTAGGTTTGTTATTTTCAGTGAGACCTGCTGGCAACAGGCTCACTGCATCGAGGGACTAAGGGGAGAAGAAGCGAACTCACCTGCGTGCAGAGTGGATTGGGCTTCTTGGCTACTGGACATTAGCTCCAGAGGGACGATCACAGGTTCAGCCTGGATGGGTCCCGGAGCCGCGCCGCCGGCCCCCTTACAGAGCCAGAAGAGCGAAGAGGTCCGGAAAAATCGGCGGCAGAAGACGTTCCTGTCTTCAATAAGGTAGCGCACAGCACTGCAGCTGTGCGCCATTGCTCTCAGCACACTTCATACTCCGGTCACTGAGGGTGCAGGGCGCTGGGGGGGGCGCCCTGAGACGCAATAAAACACGATAAAAATACCTTACATGGCAAAAAATGCATCACATATAGCTCCTGGGCTATATGGATGCATTTAACCCCTGCCAGAATATACAGAAAAACGGGTGATAAGGCCGCCGAAAAGGGGGCGGAGCCTATCTCCTCAGCACACTGGCGCCATTTTCCCTCACAGCTCAGTTGGAGGGAAGCTCCCTGGCTCTTCCCTGCACTACAGAAAGGGTTAAAAAAAAGAGAGGGGGGCACTAATTAGGCGCAGTATTAAAACATACAGCAGCTATAAGGGGAAAAACACTTATATAAGGTTATCCCTGTGTGTATATATATATATATATATATATATATATATAGCGCTCTGGTGTGTGCTGGCATACTCTCCCTCTGTCTCCCCAAAGGGCTAGTGGGGTCCTGTCCTCTATCAGAGCATTCCCTGTGTGTGTGCTGTGTGTCGGTACGTTTGTGTCGACATGTATGAGGAGAAATGATGTGGAGACGGAGCAGAGTGTCTGTAACAGTGATGTCACCACCTAGGGGGTCGACACCTGAGTGGATGTACTGTTGAAAATTACGTGACAGTGTCAGCTCTATATAAAAAAACAGTGGTTGACATGAGACAGCCGGCTACTCAGCTTGTGCCTGTCCAGACGTCTCATAGGCCGTCAGGGGCTCTAAAGCGCCCGTTACCTCAGATGGCAGATACAGACGCCGACACGGATACTGACTCCTGTGTCGACGGTGAAGAGACAACCGTGATTTCCAGTAGGGCCACACGTTACATGATTGAGACAATGGAAAATGTTTATACATTTCTGATAATACGAGTACCACCAAAAAGGGGTATTATGTTCGGTGAGGGAAAAACTACCTCTAGTTTTCCTGAATCTGAAAAATAAAATGAGGTGTGTGATGATACGTGGGTTTCCCCCCGATAACAATTGATAATTTCTTAAAAAGTATTGGCTGTATACCCTTTCCCACCAGAGGTTAGGGTGCGTTGGGAAACACCCCCTAGGGGGGATAAGGCGCTCACACGCTTGTAAGAACAAGGGCTCTACCTTCTCATGAGATGGCCGCCCTTAAGGATCCTGCTGATAGAAAGCAGGAGGGTATCCAAAAATGTATTCACACACATACTGGTGTTATACTGCGACCAGCAATCGCCTCAGCCTGGAGGTGCAGTGCTGGGTTGGCATGGTCGGATTCCCTGACTGGAAATATTGATATCCTAGATAAGGATAGTATATTATTGCCTATAGAGCATTTAAAAGATGCATGTCTGTATATGCATGATGCACAGCGGAATATTTGCCGACTGGCATCAAGTATAAGTGCGTTGTCCAATTCTACCAGTAAAATGGTCAGGTGATGCGGATTCCAAACGGCATTTGGAAGTATTGCCTTTAAAAGGGGACATTTGGGGTCGGTCTTTTAGACCTGGTGGCCACGGCAACAACTGGGAAATCCACGTTTGTACCCCAGGTCGCCTCTCAAAATAAGACGCCGTATTATCAGGCGCAGTCCTTTGTTGGCAAGCGGACAAAAGGTTCCTCTTTTCTGCTCGTGACAGAGGGAGAGGAAAAAGGCTGAAGAGATTACCCAGTTCCCAGGAACAGAAATCCTTTCCCGCCTCTGCAAAAGCCCTCAGTATGACGCTAGGGCCTTACAAACTCAGGCACGGTGGGGGCCCGTTCTCAATGAATTTCAGTGCGCAGTGGGCTCACTCGCAAGTAGACCCCTGGATCCTTCAGGTAATATCTCAAGGGTACATATTGAAATTCGAGACGTCTCCCCCTCGCCGTTTCCAAAAGTCGGCTTTACCGACGTCTCCCTCTGACAGGGAGGCAGTTTTGGAAGCCATTCACCCAGCAGGTGATAATCAAGGTACCCCTCCTGCACCAGGGAACGGGGTATTATTCCACACTATTGTGGTACCGAAGCCAGACGGCCCGGTGAAATTGATTCTAAATCTAAAATCTTTGAACACTTACATACAGAGGTTCAAATTCAAGATTGAGTCACTCAGAGCAGTGATTGCGAACCTGGAAGAAGGGGACTACATGATGTCTTGGGACATCAAGGATGCTTACCTTCATGTCAAAGTTTACCCTTCTCACCAAGGGTACCTCAGGTTATGGTACAGAACTGTCACTATCAGTTCAGACGCTGCCGTAGGGATGGTCCACGGCACCCCGGGTCTTTACCAAGGTAATGGCCGAAATGATATCCCTTCGAAGGAAGGGAATTTTAGTTATCCCTTACTTGGACGATTCCCTGATAAGGGTAAGATCCAGGGAACAGTTGGAAGTCGGTGTAGCACTATCTCAGGTAGTGTTGCGGCAGCACGATTGGATTCTCAATATTCCAAAATCGCAGCTGGTTCCGACGACTTGTCTTCTGTTTCCTAGGGATGTTCCTGGACACAGTCCAGAAAAAAGGTGTTTCTCCCAGAAGAGAAAACCAGGGAGTTATCCGAGCTAGTCAGGAACCTCCTAAAACCGAACCAAGTCTCAGTGCATCAATGCACAAGGGTTCTGGGTAAAAATGGTGGCTTCCTACGAAGCAATCCCATTCGTTAGATTCCACGCAAGAACTTTCCAGTGGAACCTACTGGACAAATGGTCCGGGTCGCATTTTCAGATGCATCAGCGGATAACCCTGTCACCAAGGACAAGGGTATCCATCATGTGGTGGTTGCAGAGTGCTCATCTTCTAGAGGGCCGCAGATTCGGCATTCAGGACTGGGTCCTGGTGACCACGGATGCCAGCCTGCGAGGCTGGGGAGCAGTCACACAGGGAAGGAATATCCAGGGCTTAGGGTCAAGCCTGGATACATCACTTCACATAAATATCCTGAAGCTAAGGGCCATTTACAATGCTCTAAGCTTAGCAAGACCTCTGCTTCAAGGTCAGCCGGTGTTGATCCAGTCGGACAACATCATGGCAGTCACCCACGTAAACAGACAGGGTGGCACAAGAAGCAGGAGGGAAATGGCAGAAGCTGCAGGGATTCTTCGCTGGGCGGAAAATCATGTGATAGCACTGTCAACAGTATTCATTCCGGGAGTGGACAACTGGGAAGCAGACTTCCTCAGCACGACCTCCACCCGGGAGAGTGGGGACTTCACCCAGAAGTCGTCCACATGATTAAAAAACTCGACAGGTATTGCGCCAGGTCAAGAGACCCTCAGGCAATAGTTGTAGACGCTCTGGTAACACCGTGGGTGTACCAGTCAGTGTATGTGTTCCCTCCTCTGCCTCTCATACCCAAGGTACTGAGATTGATAAGATGGAGAGGAGAAAGCACTATATTCGTGGCTCCGGATTGGCCAAGAAGGACTTGGTAACCGGAACTTCAAGAGATGCTCACGGAGGATCCGTGGCCTCTACCTCTAAGAAGGGACCTGCTCCAGCAAGGACCCTGTCTGTTCCAAGACTTACCGCGGCTTCGTTTGACGGCATGGCGGTTGAACGCCGGATCCTGAAGGAAAAAAGGCTTTCCGGATGAAGTCATCCCTATCCTGATCAAAGCCAGGAAGGATGTAACCGCAAAAACATTATCACCGCAATTGGCGAAAATATGTTGCGTGGTGCGAGGCCAGTAAGGCCCGACGGAGGAAATTCAACTGGGTCGATTCCTACATTTCCTGCAAACAGGAGTGTCTATGGGCCTGAAATTGGGGTCCATTAAGGTTCAAATTTGCGGCCCTGTCAATTTTCTTCCAAAAAGAACTAGCTTCAGTCCCTGAAGTTCAGACGTTTGTAAAAGGGGTACTGCATATACAGCCTCCTTTTGTGCCTCCAGTGGCACTTTGGGATCTCAATGTAGTTTTGGGTTCCAAAAGTCACATTGGTTTGAACCACTTAAATCTGTGGAGTTAAAATATCTCACATGGAAAGTGGTCATGCTGTTGGCCCTGGCCTGGGCCAGGCGCGTGTCAGAATTGGCGGCTTTATCCTGAAAAAGCCCTTATCTGATTTTCCATTCGGATAGGGCGGAATTGAGGACTCGTCCTCAGTTTCTCCCCAAGGTGGTTTCAGCGTCTCACCTGAACCAACCTATTGGTGGTGCCTGCGGCTACTAGGGACTTGGAGGCCTCCAAGTTGCTAGACGTTGTCAGTGCCCTGAAAATATATGTTTCCAGGACGGCTGGAGTCAGGAAATCTGACTCGCTGTTTATCCTGTGTGCACCCAACAAGCTGGGTGCTCCTGCTTCTAAGCAGACTATTGCTCGTTGGATTTGTAGTACAATTCAGCTTGCACATTCTGTGGCAGGCCTGCCACAACCAAAAATCTGTAAATGCCCACTCCACAAGGAAGGTGGGCTCATCTTGGGCGGCTGCCCGAGGGGTCTCGGCTTTACAACTTTGCCGAGCAGCTACTTGGTCAGGAGCAAATACGTTTGTAAAATTCTACAAAATTAATATCCTGGCTGAGGAGGACCTGGAGTTCTCTCATTTGGTGCTGCAGAGTCATCCGCACTCTCCCGCCCGTTTGGGAGCTTTGGTATAATCCCCATGGTCCTTACGGAGTCCCCAGCATCCACTTAGGACGTTAGAGAAAATAAGAATTTACTTACCGATAATTCTATTTCTCATAGTCCGTAGTGGATGCTGGGCGCCCATCCCAAGTGCGGATTGTCTGCAATACTTGTACATAGTTATTGTTACAAAAATCGGGTTATTATTGTTGTGAGCCATCTTTCAGAGGCTCCTCTGTTATCATACTGTTAACTGGGTTCAGATCACAGGTTATACGGTGTGATTGGTGTGGCTGGTATGAGTCTTACCCGGGATTCAAAATCCTTCCTTATTGTGTACGCTCGTCCGGGCACAGTATCCTAACTGAGGCTTGGAGGAGGGTCATAGGGGGAGGAGCCAGTGCACACCAGTTAATCCTAAAGCTTTCTTTAGATGTGCCCAGTCTCCTGCGGAGCCGCTATTCCCCATGGTCCTTACGGAGTCCCCAGCATCCACTACGGACTATGAGAAATAGAATTATCGGTAAGTAAATTCTTATTTTAAAGTATATGTTTTCAAATATATCCCATACTGGGTAGAAGCCGTAGTTTTGAGTAGTCTGGGGATTAACATTCCACAGCTGTGCCTCTCATCCCAATTACGTACCCTAACAAGCGTACACTTGCCCATATACTGCATGACATATGAGGGGGGCAACATATGTTGAGGCTATTAGGGATGAGGAATATTTTATATTTATATATATATATATATATATATATATATATATATAAAGCCTTCCCACTGTTTAGGACATTAAACTCCTTATTTGGGAACACCTGAGTACACCCAGAGATTTTATCCACATCCCTAACGAGTGTCTAAATTGTCAAATAAGGTTCTGTTACCTGTTCCTGGTACAACCTCCATAAAGCCTGATCGCAGATTGAGAATAATCTCTAATATTGTACACTGCTGTAGGTGTGACTCGGAGACCCACTATTGCGTAGATCTCTGGGGATATTGTAATGTGGTCAGGCTCCTTACTTGATGATTTAGATTCTATATGTAGAAGTGACTTGTATTTGTTTCTATGTCATATACAGGATTCTACTGGCTTTACGGCTGGACGCCATGAAGGAGATTGGCCTGCTTAATGCAGGGACCAATGCTCTGGCAGTTTCGACACGCCGGCGATGGTGGCTACACCAATTGACTATGGATACAGAATCCAAGTAAGGTATGGTGAATCAGCCCTTCAACTGGTGATGCCCTGTTGGGATGCTCGGGAAACGGGAATATCCGAGCAAACTTCGGGTAAGTGGACAAATCTTCCTTCTGCATTCCAGGGAATTAGAACCTATACTGCAATCCCTTCAAACCACAATGTTTACACTTAAATCCAAGGGTTCCTCCACTTCCTTTAGAGGACGGTGGGGGAATTCCAAAAAACCTGCACCGCCAGGTTCCTAGGAACAGTTTTGGGTCTGGTATTCTCAAAACCTTTGTTTTGACAATGGACCTCACTCCCTGGGGATCAAGCAAGTGGGAGAGAGGCTAAAAATATTTCAGTAAAACATCTAGGTGGCCTAGTTTCCTGGGAAACGTTAGGCTGCCCAGGGGTGCAGACTGGAGTTTCTAGTACTCCCACCTCACAGATTCTTCAAATCAGGTTTACTGGCTTCTCAGATGAAAGTACAATACTGCTGGAAGCTATTCTAACATTTGTCAAACACATGTCATTATTCCGGTTCCACCTTATTTAAGTAACAGGGGTTACTATTCAAACATAAGGTCATTGGACCCCTACTGGTGAGTGTTCAATTCAGGAGGGAGTCTGAGAACGGTGATCTCTGGTGAATATATAGGGGAATTCCTGGTATCCCGGGACATCAGGGGTATGTACCTTCACTTTACAATCTGGCCGCCTCTCTAGACCTATTTAAGATTGCACTACAACTATATCACTTCTAGTTCCAAACACTGCACTTGGCTTCTACGCAACACCGGGGGTGTTCATCAAGGCCATGGCGGCGATTGTGCTCCTACTCCACAGACCAGGAGTTGACATAATTCCATATCTGGACGACCTTAACATCCTCCGGGGAGATGTTATTATGGAGTGTTGCTCTTTGACATCAACTGTCCCGGGATCTTGGGTGGATCTTTAAGCTTCCAATTTCATATTTGGAACCGACAAGGAGGCGTTCCTTCCTGGAGATGATTCTCAACATGGAAGTGCAGGGGGTGTTTCTGCCGGAGGAGAAAGCGTTGGTGATCCATTCAGTGTTCCGGGATGTCCTGAAGCCAGCCCGGATATCGGTTCATCAGGTGCATTCCCCTTATGGGGAAGATGGTTGCCTCCTCCGAGGCTCACCAGTACGGAAGGTTCCTTGCATGGTCTTTCCAACTGGATCTCCTAGTCAAATAATAGGGATCTCATCTTCACATGCACCAGCAAATATGCCTGTTGCCTGAAGCCAGAATTTAATTCCTCTGGTGGTTGCAACCTTCTCGACAGAGGTTGGGGAGCTGTCACTCAAGGGAAACACTTCTACGGAAAGTGGTCAAGTCTGGAATCCATCCTTCCGATAAACATTCTGGAGCTAAGGGCCGGGTTCAACTAGCGGCACATCTTCTTCAAGATCAAGCCATTCAGGTTCAGTCGGACAACGTAACGGCGGTGTCCTCCATAAACCGACAGGGTGGAACGAAGAGCAGAGCTGTAATGTCAGAGGTGACAAGAATCCTCCTCTGGCAGAAAATCACGCGGTGGCGCTGTCAGCAATCTTTATTCCAGGAGTGGACAACTGGGAAGCGGACTTCCTCAGCAGACTCTATCTCCTTCCAGGAAAATGGGGCCTCCATCCGGAGGTATTCGTAGAGGTCACAAGCCGATGGGGTGTACCTCAAATAGGCATAGTGGCCTCTCGCCTCAACAAGAAGCTTCGGAGGCACTGTTCCAAGTCGAGAGACCCACATGCAGTGGAGGTGGACGCCCTGGTAACTCCATGGGTGTTCCAGTCAGTGTATGTGTTCCCTCCACTTCCACTCATCCCAAGGACTGGCCCAGAAGGGTTTGGTAGGTGGATCTTCTGGACTTAATGCTGGAGGATCCGAGGCCTCTTCGCGAGGATCTAATGCAACAGGGGCCGTTCACCTATCAAGACTTCCCGCGGCTACGTTGGACGGCATGGTGGTTGAACGCCTTATTTTTCCTCGGAAGGGCATTTCAAAAAAGGTAATTCCTACCCTGATACAGGCTAGGAAGGGAGTAATGTCTAAACATTACCATCGGATTTGGGAAAAGTATGTGTCTTGGTGTGAATCCAAGAAGTTTGCTATGGTGGAGTTTCAACTGGGATGGTTTCTCCTCTTTCTGCAAGCAGGTGTGGATGTGGGCCTACGCTTGGGCTCCATAAAAGTCCTGATTTCGGCCCTGTCCATTTTCTTCCAGAAACAATTGACTGCTCTCCCTGAGGTTCAGACTTTCTTGAAAGGGGTTCTGCACTTCCAAATACCTTTTGTGCCTCCTACGACACCGTGGGATCTTAATGTGGTGCTGCAGTTCCTGCAATCGGATTGGGTTCGAACCTCTTCAGGAGGTTGAGGTCAAGTTTCTTACTTGGAAGGCTGTCACACTGTTGGCATTGGCATCTGCTAGGCGTGTGTCAGAACTGGGGGCATTGTTCTACAAGAGTCCCTACTTGATTTTCCATGAAGATAGGGCTGAGCTCAGAATGCGTCCGCAGTTTCTCCAAAGGTTGTGTCGGCTTTTCATATCAACTGACCTATTGTGGTGCCAGTGGCTATTGACTGCTCAATTACTTCAAAATCCTTTGGATGTTGTAAGGGCTTTGAAGTTTTATGTGAAGAGAACTTCTCGTCACAGAAAGTCGGACGCTATGTTTGTCCTTTATGATCCCAACAAGGTTGGGTGTCCTGCTTCAAAGCAGGCGATTTCTCGTTAGATCAGGTTTACTATCCAGGGTGCTTAGTCTATGGCAGGATTGTCGTGTCCAAATTCTGTGGAGGCCCACTCTACCCGTAAAGTGGATTCTTCCTGTGCGGCTGCCCGGGGTGTCTCGGCTTGGAGCATTGTTGGGCAGCTACTTGGTCAGGGTCGAACACGTTGGCTAAGTTCTACAGATTCGATACTTTGACCAAACTTAAGGTCCTCAGAGGCCAGTCTGTTCTGCAGGAGCCTCAGTGCTCTCCCTCTCGTACTGGGAGCTTTGGTACATCCCCATGGTACTAAATGGAACCCCAGCATCCTCTAGGACGTAAGAGAAAATAGGATTTTAATTACCTACCGGTAAATCCTTTTCTCGTAGTCCGTAGAGGATGCTGGGCACCCGCCCAGCGCTTCGTTTTCCTGCATTGTTACTTGGTTAAGTATTGGTTCATCTGTTGCTGTTACTCTCTCCTGCTGATTAGCATGGTTTCTCTTACGTCCTAGAGGATGCTGGGGACTCCGTAAGGACCATGGGGTATAGACGGGCTCTGCAGGAGACATGGGCACTATAAAGAACTTTAGAATGGGTGTGCACTGGCTCCTCCCTCTATGCCCCTCCTCCAGACCTCAGTTGGATTCTGTGCCCAGAGGAGACTGGGTGCACTACAGGGGAGCTCTCCTGAGTTTCTCTGAAAAAGAATTTTGTTAGGTTTTTTATTTTCAGGAAGCACTGCTGGCAACAGGCTCCGTGCATCGTGGGACTGAGGAGAGAGAAGCAGACCTACTTAAATGATAGGCTCTGCTTCTTAGGCTACTGGACACCATTAGCTCCAGAGGGTCGGAACGCAGGTCTCACCCTCGCCGTTCGTCCCGGAGCCGCGCCGCCGTCCTCCTCACAGAGCCGGAAGATAAAAGCCGGGTGAGCATAAGAAGAAAGAAGACTTCAAAGGCGGCTGAAGACTTCAGATCTTCTCTGAGGTAATGTGCAGCGGTAACGCTGCGCGCCATTGCTCCCACACACAACACACACAGCGGGCACTGAAGGGTGCAGGGCGCATGGGGGGGGGCGCCCTGGGCAGCAATTATATACCCCTTGGGACTGGCTAATAATATATATAGAGGCTGCGGAGGCACTATATTATAGAACCCCCCGCCAGTATGGAAAATTTGAGCGGGACCGAAGCCTGCCGCTGAGGGGGCGGAGCCTGATCCTCCAGCAATAACCAACGCCATTTTCTCCACAGCACACTGCAGAGAAGCTGGCTCCCCGGACTCTCCCCTGCTGAACACTGTGACAGAGGGCAAAAAGAGGGGGGGGGCACTTTTTATTGGCGCAGTGAGTATATATTTACATAAAAGCGCTGTTTTGTCTGGGAATTTGGTTTCCAGTGTCAGTTGGCGCTGGGTGTGTGCTGGCATACTCTCTCTCTGTCTCTCCAAAGGGCCTTATTGGGGAACTGTCTCCATATAGATATATCCCTGAGTGTGTGGGGGTGTCGGTACGCATGTGTCGGCATGTCTGAAGCGGAAGGCTCATCTAAGGAGGAGGTGGAGCAGATGATTGTGGTGTCTCCGTCTGCAACGCCGACACGATTGGATGGATATGCTGAATGTTTTAAATGCAAATGTGTCTTTATTACATCAGAGGTTGGACAAAGCAGAGTCCAGAGAAAAGACAGGGAGTCAATCCATGGCTTTGGCTGTGTCTCAGAAATGTCCCCTGTCCCAAGTAGCAGACACGGATACCGAATTCCAGTGTCGACTACGATGATGCGAGGTTACACCCAAGGGTGGCCAAAAGTATTCATTATATGATTATTGCAACAAAGGATGTTTTACATATCATTGATGACCCCTCTGTCCCTGACAAGAGGGTACACATGTTTAAGGAAAAGAAACCTGAGGTAACCTTTCCCCCATCTCATGAGCTGAACGCGTTATTTGAAAAGGCTTGGGAAACTCCAGACAAGAAACTGCAGTTTCCAAAAATAATTCTTATGGCGTATCCTTTCCCTGCGCAGGTCAGGTTACGGTGGGAATCCTCACCCAGGGTGGACGCGTTAACGCGCTTGTCCAAAAGGTGGCGCTGCCGTCTCCAGACACGGCCACCTTCAAAGATCCTGCTGATCGCAGACAGGAAACTACCTTAAAATCTATTTATACACATACGGGGGGCTTGCTCAGACCGGCAATAGCGTCGGCTTGGGTTTGTAGCGCTGTTGCGGCTTGGACGGATACCTTGTCAGCTGACATTGATACCCTGGATAGGGATACCATTTTATTGACCTTAGGTCACATTAAAGACGCAGTCTTATATATGAGAGACGCTCAGAGAGACGTTGGTCTGCTAGGTTCGAGAGCCAACGCCATGGCGATTTCTGCTAGGCGAGCCCTGTGGACCTGCCAATGGTCGGGTGATGCAGACTCAAAGAAGCATATGGACGTTTTGCCTTACAAAAGTGAGGATTTATTTGGGGAAGGTCTCGCGGACCTGGTTTCCACAGCTAGCGCGGGCAAATCTACTTTTTTACCTTATATTTCCCCACAGCAAAAGAAAACGCCGCAATATCAGATGCAGTCCTTTCGGTCGCATAAGTCCAGAAGAGGTCGGGTCTCTTTCTGCCTCGCCAGAGGTAAGGGAAGAGGGGAAAAGCAGCCTGCTACAGCTAGTTCCCAGGAGCAGAAGTCCTCCCCGGCTTCTACGAAATCCACCGCATGACGCTGGGGCTCCACTGAGGGAGTCTGCGCCGGTGGGGGCACGTCTTCGACTCTTCAGCCACGTCTGGGTTCAATCAGAGGTGGATCCTTGGGCAATGGAAATTGTGTCCCAAGGTTACAAACTGGAATTCGAAGACGTACCTCCTCGCCGGTTTTTCAAATCGGCCTTACCAGCTTCTTCCCCAGAAAGGGAGATAGTTTTTGAATAGCAGCTAAAACTGTGTCAACAACAAGTGGTTGTCAAGGTTCCCCTATTTCAACAGGGGCAGGGGTACTATTCAACCCTGTTGGTGGTCCTGAAACCGGATGGCTCGGTCAGACCCATTCTAAATTTAAAATCCCTAAACCTGTACTTGAAAAAGTTCAAATTCAAGATGGAATCGCTCCGGGCAGTTATCTCCAGCCTGGAAGGGGGGGGGGGATTTTATGGTGTAACTAGACATAAGGGATGCATACCTTCATGTCCCCATATATCCCCTTCATCAGACGTACCTGAGATTCACTGTACAGGAATGTCATTACCAGTTTCAGACGTTGCCGTTTGGGCTTTCCACGGCCCCGAGGATTTTCACCAAGGTAATGGCGGAGATGATGGTGCTCCTGCGCCGGCAGGGTTTCACAATTATCCCGTACTTGGACGATCTCCTGATAAAAGCGAGATCGAGAGAACAGTTGCTGAAAAGCGTGTCGCTATCCCTGAGAGTTGAAAAAGCCGATGGAAAAAGCCCAGGAACTCCAGAACATGGTCAGAGACCTGTTGAAACCGAAAAGGGTGTCAGTTTATCAATGCACTCGAGTACTGGGGAAAATGGTGGCGTCCTACGAGGCCATCCCCTTCGGCAGGTTTCATACGAGGACTTTTCAGTGGGATCTTCTGGACAAATGGTCCGGGTCCCATCTTCACATTCATCAGAAAATCAGCCTGTCCCCCAGGGCCAGGGTGTCTCTCCTGTGGTGGCTGCAGAGTGCACACCTTCTAGAGTGTCGCAGGTTCGGCATTCAGGACTGAGTTCTGGTGATCACAGACACGAGCCTCCGAGGATGGGGAGCAGTCACGCAAGGAAAAAATGTTCAGGGACTATGGTCAAGCCAGGAGGCTTGTCTACACATCAACGCACTGGAATTGAGGGCCATATACAACGGCCTGCATCAAGCGGAGAATTTTCTTCGCGGCCTACCGGTTCTGATTCAGTCAGACAACGTCACAGCCGTGGCTCATGTAAACCGACAAGGCGGAACAAGGAGCAGAGTGGCAATGGCGGAAGCCACCAGGATTCTTCGTTGGGCGGAAAATCATGTAAGCGCTTTGACAGCAGTCTTCATTCCGGGAGTGGACAGCTGGGAAGCAGACTTCCTCAGCAGACACGATCTCCATCAAGGAGAGTGGGGACTTCATCAAGAAGTTTTTGCAGAGATAACAAGTCGTTGGGGACTTCCTCAAATAGACATGATGGCGTCACGCCGCAACAAGAAGCTTCGGAGGTATTGTGCCAGGTCAAGGGACCCTCAGGCAGTAGCGGTGGACGCCCTGGTGACACCGTGGGTGTTTCGGTCGGTTTATGCGTTTCCTCCTCTTCCACTCATCTCAAAGATATTGAGTATCATAAGACGAAAAAGAGTGCGGACAATACTCAATGTTCCCGATTGACCTCAAAGGGCCTGGTATTCAGATCTTCAGGAAATGCTCACAGAAGATCCGTGGCCTCTTCCTCTCAGAGAGGACCTGTTGCAACAGGGGCCCTGCGTGTTCCAAAACTTACCGCGGTTACGTTTGACGGCATGGCGGTTGAACACCGAATCCTAGCTGGAAAAGGCCTTCCGGAAGAAGTCACCCCTACTCTGATAAGGGCTAGGAAGGAGGTGATGGCGAAGCATTATCACCGTATCTGGAAAAAGTATGTATCTTGGTGTGAGGCCAAGAATGCTCCTACGGAAGATTTCCATCTGGGCCGTTTTCTCCACTTTCTGCAGACAGGAGTGGATATGGGCCTGAAATTAGGCTCCATTAAGGTACAGATTTCGGCCCTATCTATTTTCTTTCAGAAAGAATTGGCTTCTCTCCCGGAAGTCCAGACTTTTGTAAAGGGAGTGCTGCACATACAGCCTCCTTTTGTGCCTCCAGTGGCACCATGGGACCTTAACGTAATGTTACAATTCTTAAAATCTCACTGGTTTGAACCTCTTCAAACGGTGGAATTAAAATTTCTCACTTGGAAGGTAGTCATGTTGTTGGCCTTGGCATCTGCAAGGCGGGTGTCCGAATTGGCGGCCTTGTCTCACAGGAGCCCCTATCTGATTTTCCATGTGGATAGAGCAGAATTGAGGACTCGTCCTCAATTTTTGCCTAAGGTGGTTTCAACGTTTCATATGAACCAACCTATTGTGGTGCCTGTGGCTACGGGGGGACTTGGAGGATTCCAAGTCCCTTGATGTAGTCAGGGCCTTAAAAATGTATGTATCCCGGACGGCTCGGGTTAGGAAAACAGAGGCTCTGTTTGTCCTGTTTGCAGCCAATAAGGTTGGCGCTCCTGCTTCTAAGCTGACTATTGCTCGCTGGATCTGTAACACGATTCAGCAGGCTCATTCTACGGCTAGATTGCCGTTACCAAATTCGGTTAAGGCCCATTCCACTAGGAAGGTGGGCTCTTCTTGGGCGGCTGCCCGAGGCGTCTCGGCATTACAACTTTGCCGGGCGGTGACTTGGTCGGGTTCAAACACTTTTGCCAAATTCTACAAGTTTGATACCCTGGTCGATAAGGACATCATGTTTGATCAATCGGTGCTGCAGAGTCATCCGCACTCTCCCGCCCGGTCTGGAGCTTTGGTATAATCCCCATGGTCCTTACGGAGTCCCCAGCATCCTCTAGGACGTAAGAGAAAAATAAGAATTTACTCACCGGTAATTCTATTTCTCGTAGTCCGTAGTGGATGCTGGGAACTCCGTAAGGACCATGGGGAATAGCGGGCTCCGAAGGAGGCTGGGCACTCTAGAAAGATTTCAGACTACCTGGTGTGCACTGGCTCCTCCCACTATGACCCTCCTCCAAGCCTCAGTTAGGATACTGTGCCCGGACGAGCGTACACAATAAGGAAGGATTTTGAATCCCCGGGTAAGACTCATACCAGCCACACCAATCACACCGTACAACTCGTGATATGAAACCCAGTTAACAGTATGAAACAACTGAGCCTCTCAACAGATGGCTCAACAATAACCCGATTTAGTTAACAATAACTATGTACAAGTATTGCAGATAAACCGCACTTGGGATGGGCGCCCAGCATCCACTACGGACTACGAGAAATAGAATTACCGGTGAGTAAATTCTTATTTTCTCTGACGTCCTAGTGGATGCTGGGAACTCCGTAAGGACCATGGGGATTATACCAAAGCTCCCAAACGGGCGGGAGAGTGCGGATGACTCTGCAACACCGAATGAGAGAACTCCAGGTCCTCCTCAGCCAGGGTATCAAATTTATAGAATTTTGCAAACGTGTTTGCCCCTGACCAAGTAGCAGCTCGGCAAAGTTGTAAAGCCGAGACCCCTCGGGCAGCCGCCCAAGATGAGCCCACCTTCCTTGTGGAATGGGCATTGACAGATTTTGGCTGTGGCAGGCCTACCACAGAATGTGCAAGTTGAATTGTACTACAAATCCAACGAGCAATAGTCTGCTTAGAAGCAGGAGCACCCAGCTTGTTGGGTGCATATAGGATAAACAGCGAGTCAGATTTTCTGACTCCAGCCGTCCTGGAAACATATATTTTCAGGGCCCTGACCACGTCTAACAACTTGGAGTCCTCCAAGTCCCTAGTGGCCGCAGGCACCACAATAGGCTGGTTCAAATGAAACGCTGACACCACCTTAGGGAGAAACTGGGGACGAGTCCTCAATTCTGCCCTATCCATATGGAAAATCAGATAAGGGCTTTTATAAGACAAAGCCGTCAATTCTGATACTCGCCTGGCAGAAGCCAAGGCCAATAACATGACCACCTTCCACGTGAGATATTTCAGATCCACGGTTTTTAGTGGTTCAAACCAATGTGATTTTAAGAAACTCAACACCACGTTGAGATCCCAAGGTGCCACAGGAGGCACATATGGGGGCTGAATATGCAGCACTCCCTTTACAAATGTCTGAACTTCGGGTACTGAAGCTAGTTCTTTCTGAAAGAAAATCGATAGAGCCGAGATCTGTACCTTAATGGAACCCAGTTTTAGGCCCATATTCACTCCTGCTTGCAGGAAATGCAGAAATCGACCTAGTTGAAATTCCTCAGTTGGGGCCTTTTCGGCCTCACACCATGCAACATATTTCCGCCATATGCGGTGATAATGATTTGCTGTAACCTCTTTCCTGGCTTTAATAAGCGTAGGAATGACTTCCTCCGGAATGCCCTTTTCTTTCAGGATCCGGCGTTCAACCGCCATGCCGTCAAACGCAGCCGCGGTAAGTCTTGGAACAGACAGGGCCCCTGCTGTAGCAGGTCTTGTCTTAGCGGCAGAGGCCACGGGTCCTCTGAGATCATCTCTTGAAGTTCCGGGTACCATGTTCTTCTTGGCCAATCCGGAACCACGAGAATTGTGCTTACTCCTCGCTTTCTTATTATTCTCAATACCTTTGGTATGAGAGGCCGCGGAGGGAACACATAAACTGACTGGTACACCCACGGTGTCACCAGAGCGTCCACAGCTATCGCTTGAGGGTCTCTTGACCTGGCGCAATACCTCTCTAGTTTTTTGTTTAGGCGGGACGCCATCATGTCCACCTGTGGACGACCCCACTGATGTACAATCATTTGGAAGACTTCTGGATGAAGTCCCCACTCTCCCGGGTGGAGGTCGTGTCTGCTGAGGAAGTCTGCTTCCCAGTTGTCCACTCCCGGAATGAACACTGCTGACAGTGCTAGTACATGATTTTCCGCCCATCGGAGAATTCTTGTGGCTTCTGTCATTGCCATCCTGCTTCTTGTGCCGCCCTGTCGATTCACATGGGCGACTGCCGTGATGTTGTCTGACTGGATCAGCACCGGCTGGTGTAGGAGCAGGGATTTTGCTTGACTTAGGGCATTGTAAATGGCCCTTAGTTCCAGAATATTTATGTGAAGGGAAGTCTCCTGACTTGTCCATAGTCCTTGGAAGTTTCTTCCCTTTGTGACTGCCCCCCAGCCTCGCAGGCTGGCATCCGTGGTCACCAGGACCCAGTCCTGAATGCCGAATCTGCGACCCTCCAGAAGATGAGCACTCTGCAGCCACCACAGAAGAGACACCCTGGTTCTTGCAGACAGGGTTATCAAGCGATGCATCTGAAGATGCGATCCGGACCACTTGTCCAACAGGTCCCACTGAAAGATTCTGGCAAGGAACCTGCCGAATGGAATTGCTTCGTAAGAAGCTACCATCTTTCCCAAGACCCGCGTGCAGTGATGCACCGATACCTGTTTTGGTTTCAGGAGGTCTCTGACTAGAGAAGACAACTCCCTGGCTTTCTCCTCCGGGAGAAACACTTTTTTCTGGACTGTGTCCAGAATCATCCCCAGGAACAGTAGACGTGTCGTCGGGACCAGCTGTGACTTTGGGATATTCAGAATCCAGTCGTGCTGGTTCAGCACTTCCTGAGATAGTGCTACTCCCACCAACAACTGTTCTTTGGACCGTGCCTTTATTAGGAGATCGTCCAAGTACGGGATAATTAAAACTCCCTTTCTTCGAAGGAGTATCATCATTTCCGCCATAACCTTGGTAAATACCCTTGGTGCCGTGGAGAGTCCAAACGGCAGCGTCTGGAATTGGTAATGGCAATCCTGTACCACAAATCTGAGGTACTCCTGGTGAGGATGGTAAATGGGGACATGCAGGTAAGCATCCTTGATGTCCAGGGAAACCATGTAATCCCCCTCGTCCAGGCTTGCAATAACCGCCCTGAGCGATTCCATCTTGAACTTGAATTTTTTTATGAACATGTTCAAGGATTTCAAATTTAAAATGGGTCTCACCGAACCGTCCGGCTTCGGTACCACAAATAATGTGGAATAGTAACCCCGGCCTTGTTGAAGTAGGGGTACCTTGATTATCACCTGCTGGGAATACAGCTTGTGAATTGCCGCTAGCACCGCCTCCCCGTCTGAGGGAGCAATCGGCAAGGCAGATTTTAGGAACCGGTGGGGTGGAGCCGCCTCGAATTCCAGCATGTATCCCTGAGATACTACTTGAAGGATCCAGGGATCCACCTGTGAGCGAGCCCACTGATCGCTGAAATTTCTGAGGCGGGCCCCCACCGTACCTGGCTCCACCTGTGGAGCCCCACCGTCATGCGGCGGACTTGGAAGAGGAAGCGGGGGAGGACTTTGGTTCCTGGGAACCTGCTGTCTGTTGCAGCCTTTTTCCCCTACCTCTGCCTCTAGACAGAAAAGACCCTCCTTTTCCACGCTTGCTTTTCTGGGTCCGAAAGGACTGAACCTGATAAAATGGCGCCTTCCTAGGCTGTGAGGGAACATGGGGTAAAAATGCTGACTTCCCAGACGTTGCTGTGGAAACTAGGTCGGAGAGACCATCCCCAAATAATTCCTCCCCTTTATAAGGCAAAACTTCCATGTGCCTCTTGGAATCTGCATCTCCCGTCCACTGACGAGTCCATAAGCATCTCCTAGCAGAGATAGACAATGCACTTACTTTAGATGCCAGCCGGCAAATTTCCCTCTGTGCATCTCTCATATATAAGACTGAATCTTTTATATGGTCAATCGTTAGCAGAATAGTGTCTCTGTCTAGTGTGTCAATATTTTCTGACAGTTTTTCTGACCATGCAGCGGCAGCACTGCACATCCAAGCTGCCGCAATAGCTGGTCTAAGTATAATGCCTGAGTGTGTGTATACAGACTTCAGGATTGCCTCCTGCTTTCTATCAGCAGGCTCCTTAAGGGCGGCCGTATCCTGAGAGGGTAGTGCCACCTTTTTTGACAAACGTGTGAGCGCTTTATCCACCCTAGGTGGTGTTTCCCAACGTGACCTATCCTCTGGCGGGAAAGGGAACGGCATTAGTACCTTCTTAGGAATTACAAATTTTTTATCAGGGAAAAGCCACGCTTCTTCACACACTTCATTTAGTTCATCTGA
Organism: Pseudophryne corroboree; assembly: GCF_028390025.1. Taxonomy (NCBI): domain Eukaryota; kingdom Metazoa; phylum Chordata; class Amphibia; order Anura; family Myobatrachidae; genus Pseudophryne; species Pseudophryne corroboree. The sequence goes on from NC_086446.1 coordinate 344,205,494, forward strand.
TGGGGGAAAAACTACGGGTAGTTTTTTCTCCCCAAACATAATACCCTTTTTTGTGGTACCTGGATGTAAATCAGAAATGTTTAACACCTCTTTCATTGCCTCAATCATGCAGTGAATGGCCCTGACAGGCATTAGGTTTGACTCATCGTCGTCGACACTGTTATCAGTATCCGTGTCGACATCCGGGTCTGCAAACTGAGGTAGCGGGCGTTTTAGAGCCCCTGACGACCCCTGAGGCACCTGGACAGGCACGAGCTGAGATCCCGGCTGTCCCACATTTGGCATGTCGTCAAATTTCTTATGTAAAGAATCTATACGTGCACTCATTTCTTTCCATAAGTTCATCCACTCGGGTGTCTGCCCCGCAGGGGGTGACGTCCCTTCAAAATGCATCTGCTCCGCCTCCACCTCATTATCCTCATCAAACATGTCGACACAGCCGTACCGACACACCCCACACACACAGGGAATGCTCAACAGAGGACAGGACCCACAAAAAGCCCTTTGGGGAGACAGAGTGAGAGTATGCCAGCACACACCAGAGCGCTATATATATACAGGGACTAACTGAGTTATGTCCCTAATAGCTGCTTTTCATCTAATATATGTATATATACTGCCAAATTTAATGCCCCCCCTCTCTTTTCCCTCTTACTGTTACTGTATATTGCAGGGAAGAGCCAGGGAGCTTCCTTCCAGCCGAGCTGTGAGGGAAAAATGGCGCCAGTGTGCGGAGGAGATAGGCTCCGCCCCTTTTTCGCGGCCTATTCTCCCGCTTTTTATGGAATTCTGGCAGGGGTATTTACCTCATATATAGCCTCTGGGGTTATATATTGAGGTATTTTAGCCAGCCAAGGTGTTATTATTGCTGCCTCAGGGCGCCCCCCCCCAGCGCCCTGCACCCTCAGTGACCGGAGTGTGAAGTGTGAGAGGAGCAATGGCGCACAGCTGCAGTGCTGTGCGCTACCTTGGTGAAGACAGAGTCTTCATGCCGCCGATTTTCCGGACCATCTTCTTGCTCCTGGCTCTGTAAGGGGGACGGCGGCGCGGCTCCGGGACCGAACACCAAGGACTAGGCCTGTGGTCGATCCCTCTGGAGCTAATGGTGTCCAGTAGCCTAAGAAGCCCAATCCGGCTGCAAGCAGGCGAGTTCGCTTCTTCTCCCCTTAGTCCCTCGCTGCAGTGAGCCTGTTGCCAGCAGGTCTCACTGAAAATAAAAAACCTAAGTCTATTCTTTCTAAGAGCTCAGGAGAGCCCCTAGTGTGCATCCAACCTCGGCCGGGCACGAATTCTAACTGAGGCTTGGAGGAGGGTCATAGTGGGAGGAGCCAGTGCACACCAGGTAGTCTGAAATCTTTCTAGAGTGCCCAGCCTCCTTCGGAGCCCGCTATTCCCCATGGTCCTTACGGAGTTCCCAGCATCCACTAGGACGTCAGAGAAATAAGATTTTCTCTTTCATCCACTAGGGGACACTGGAGTTCCTTTTAAACCTACCGGTAAATCTTTTTCTCCTAGGCCGTAAAGGATGCTGGGCGCTCGTCCCAGTGCGGACATATTTCTGCAAGACTTTTATATAGTTTTTGTTTACATAAGGGTTATGTTACAGTTTTGATCAGTCTCGGGCTGATGCTGTTTTGTTTCATACTGTTGACTGGTTCGTATATTCCATGTTATACAGTGTGGATGGTGTGGGCTGGTATGAATCTTGCCCTTAGATTAACAAAAATCCTTTCCTCGTACTGTCCGTCTCCTCTGGGCACAGTTTCTCTAACGGAGGTCTGGAGGAGGGGCATAGAGGGAGGAGCCAGTGCACACCCATTCTAAATTTCTTTATAGTGCCCATGTCTCCTGCGGAGCCCGTCTATACCCCATGGTCCTTACGGAGTCCCCAGCATTCTCTACTGACTAGGAGAAAAAGATTTACCGGTAGGTTTAAAATCTTATTTTCTTCTTGTTCCTGCTGATTAGCTTGGTTTCTTCATGTGCTGTTTACCTGCTAGTCACTGTCATTCATAAATTACAGCATTTCAGTCTGTCCCATGGTTCATACTTGTACCCTCTTCTACAGTAGCCTAAAAATCCAGGACCGAACTGTCAATAAATTCCGTTATTTGTTTAGTGTCCATTTTCAGTAAAACTACAGTATATTTGTTGGGTTTGTCTTACTAGTGTTGATTGTGACTACATATTAGTCTACCTTTTTGTATTTTTTTTTTAAATGTTTTACATTAATGCAGAAAAGGAGCTGTACCAGCAGCTCCTGATCCCTGCCCCATACTTCTCTCAGCTTGCTTCAGATGAGTGCCAGTTGCCAGACCCTGCCCCATTCTGATTTCAGCCCTGGGAGCCAGCTCCAGAACCCTGCCCCATAGGGATATCAGCCTAGGAGGTAGCTGCCGAACCCTGCCCTGTACTGATATCAGCTCTGCTGCAGTCTAGGCCTGCCCCGTACTGATTTCAGCACTGCTTCAGACAAGAGCTAGCTCCAGAACCCTGTCCCGTACTGATATCATCAGCACTACTTCAACCTAGAAGTGCGCTCCAGAACCCTGCACTGTACTGATATCCATTCTATTTCAGTCCTGGGAGCCTTCTCTAGTACATGCAGAAAAAAAAGTGAAGTATGCTGTCACAGAGCAGGATGGAAAAGTTTTATCACTTCACACTTGAATTCTAACTTACCCAAAGCCCCAAATTACTGCATGGTATATTGCATAATATACTATAAGAACTATAGACCACACATAACTTGCTATGATATTGAGCATCTTTTGGGAGGAAGCACTGTAGGCACCCTAGGTTGCACCATAGGGGCTTTATTTTAAAATCTAAGGAAAAATAAAGCAAATACATTTTTCAATGAATAATACTAAAAGGTTGTGTTATGAATACTACCACTCTCACATTGCCCTCCATTCTGTTATCTGATACTCCTTTTCCACTGCTGCAATAATCTGGGTTATTGCTGGGTTAACCAGGGCTGTGGCTCAGTGTAGAAAGGTCCTTCTAAAATAATCCGGGTCGAGTGACCCGGGAATCCAAACCAGTAGCTACCAGGGTCAGATCTGGTTAAGGTGCCGTGTAATACCCCTTTCACGTTGCCAATGCCGGATCCCACCCGGGAATTGGAAACTGGCCCTTTCCGGGTGGGATCCGGTATTGGCAGCTGCTGAAGGCTTCCTCGACCCGGCAATATGCCGGGCGGGGTTGCCATAGCAGCGGGGGGCGGAGGCGGCGCTGGGAGATGAGATCACCTCCGCGCCGCCTCTCCCTACTGCCCGTTTACGCAGCCACTGACCTGGTATTTAACCCGGGTATAACACTGCTTTATTCCCGGGTTGAATTGCCGGGTCAGGCGACCCGCGATTTCGGCTATGCCCCTTTCACACCGCACGCCGACCCGTGTCGCGCCGGCAATATGCCGGGTCGATACCGGGCTATTTGTGCGGTGTGAAAGGGGTATAATCGGCGCAACACTGGTTATGCTTAAAAGCTGCTGATTGGCTGCGTATAAAGGTCCACCTTAAGGAAGTGACATGCAGGGCAGACACAGGTTCAGTGTAAACAGGGCCAACCCAGGAGTAACCCGAGTCCAAGGTGCAATGTAAATGGGATCTGACCTGGTTTGGAACAGTGTCCAGGTCAGACCTGGGTTTTTGGTGGAAAAGTGGTACAAAGCTAGATCATACTGACAGCTCCCCTATGCTTCTTTCTTAATAGACTGGACATAGGGCCTAATTCAGACCTGATTGCCGTGCTGCAAATTTGCAGAAGACTGCGATCATACAGTCGCCACCCAGGGAGAGTGAAAACCCGCCTTGTGCAAGTGTGCGAATGCATGTGTATGGCATGTGAAAATTCCGCCAGACAGCGGACAGCTGCAAATCTGTTCAACTCACCATCGAATGATTTTTCCAGTCTGTGTGTAGCCCAGGACTTACTCCTACAGCGCGATACAAACAGGCTGATTGGGGCCGGAGCTGACATCACACACCTGCCCTGAAAACGCTTGGAACGCCTGCTCTTTTCCTGACACTCCATGAAAACGGTCAATCACCACCCACAAACGTCCTCTTCCTGTCAATCACCTTGAGAAAACTTTGCGATCTAAATTTCCGCACCATCCTGTCGCTGTTTAGCGACGCGCCTGCACAAAGCGGTGCATACACATGCAGTCATTCGAGAAATAGCCGCTGTGCAAGTTCGCATAATAGCGATCAGATCTGGATCGGGCCCTAAGTACTTGAGGACCAGGATTATACAGCGTGGTTTAGTTCTTACAGTAAATTGAAATAACTTGGAAGACCAAGCGGGGTGTAAAGACAGGTATGCAATAAATGTTGTGGCTTTTCCAAAACAACTTCCCCTTTAGCATGTAGGCCAGCATTGGAAAGTTTGTAATAGTGATGGTGGCTAATCCACATAATAGTGGGTATGGTTGCAAAGTATGGAGAGGATACCTGTACAAAACACTATCAAGATTTTAAAACGAAAAACAACTTGTGTGACAACCTCTCAGTTTTACTACAAGGAAAGCAACTTGTGTGACATACATCCTCTCAGTTTTACTTCAAGTCAGAAGATACTGCGCTACCTGTGGAGTGGAAAGTGTCTGTGTACCACTACCCTTTAAGAGGCAGCCCAGCTGGAGCTACCAGTTATCACAGCACCACTTGTGTGCAAGAGTAGGAAGAAGGGAGAAGATCAGCAGTCCATGTTTCTCCACCACAAATATCAGAGAACATTGCCTTATTGTTTTATCTCAGCCTGTTGATGCTCAAGGTGCCATAGCTGAAAAAAATAAGATTTTACTTACCGGTAAATCTATTTCTCGTAGTGGATGCTGGGGACTCCGTAAGGACCATGGGGAATAGACGGGCTCTGCAGGAGACAGGGCACTTTAAGAAAGAATTAGGAATACTGGTGTGCACTGGCTCCTCCCTCTATGTCCCTCCTCCAGACCTCAGTTAAGGAAACTGTGCCCGGAAGAGCTGACAGTACAAGGAAAGGATTTTGGAATCCAGGGTAAGACTCATACCAGCCACACCAATCACACCGTATAACTCGTAATAAACTTACCCAGTTAACAGTATGAACAACAACAGAGCATCAGACAAACCTGATGCAACCATAACATAACCCTTATTTAAGCAATAACTATATACAAGTATTGCAGAAGAAGTCCGCACTTGGGACGGGCGCCCAGCATCCACTACGGACTACGAGAAATAGATTTACCAGTAAGTAAAATCTTATTTTCTCTAACATACTAGTGGATGCTGGGGACTCCGTAAGGACCATGGGGATTATACCAAAGCTCCCAAACGGGCGGGAGAGTGCGGATGACTCTGCAGCACCGAATGAGCAAACACAAGGTCCTCCTCAGCCAGGGTATCAAACCTGTAGAACTTTGCAAAGGTGTTTGAACCTGACCAAGTAGCCGCTCGGCAAAGCTGTAATGCCGAGACCCCTCGGGCAGCCACCCAAGAAGAGCCTACCTTCCTTGTGGAGTGGGCTTTTACTGATTTTGGAAGCGGCAATCCAGCCGCAGAATGAGCCTGCTGGATCCTGTTACAGATCCAGCGAGCAATAGTTTGCTTTGAAGCAGGAGCACCCAGCTTGTTGGATGCATACAGGATAAACAGCGACTCTGTTTTCCTGACCCTAGCCGTTCTAGCTACATAAACCTTCAAAGCCCTGACTACATCCAGTAACTCGGAATCCTCCAAGTCACGAGTAGCCACAGGCACCACAATAGGTTGGTTCATATGAAAAAATGGGTGGGAGGGAGGGGGGGGAGCCGGCAGGGCCGGCAGTGAGGAGGCATCTTCTCAAAGTCCAGCTTGTATCCCTGAGACACAATATCTATTGGCCAGGGATCTAACAAGGAGTGAACCCACTTGTGGCTGAACTTACGAAAGCATGCCCCCACCGGGCCTTGCTCCGCCTGTGGAGCCCCAGCGACATGCGGTGGAGTTTCGTTGAGGCCGGGGAGGACTTCTGTTCCTGGGAACTAGCTGTGTTGTGCAGCTGCTTTCCTCTGCCCCCGCCTCTGGCAAGAAAGGATGCACCTCGGACTTTCTTGTTTCTTTGTTCGAAAGGCTGCATTTGATAATGTCGTGCTTTCCTAGGCTGTGCAGGAATATAAGGCAAAATATCAGAATTACCAGCTATAGCTGTGGAGACCAGGTCCGAGAACCCTTCTCCACACAATCCTCAAGCAGAAATCAATATAGCTTTGCCTCTAGGACCCTTTGGGCATGTTTTATGATATATATGTCTTAAGACAGCATCTTTAATATATATATATATATATATATACACACATACATACATATTATACACATACTAGGGTCTCAATTTCTGCTGATAAGGTACCTGTCCACGCCGCCACAGTGCTATAACCCCTGCCGACACAATCGCCGGTCTGAGTAGTGTACCCAAATGTGCACGCTATCTGCAGGATCCCTGAGAATAGCTAGGGCTACCTTTTGGGCAAACGTGACACCCTAGGGGAAGATTCCCATCACATCCTGGCCCTAGTGGGGAAAGGATACTGCCTGAGAATTCTTTGTGGGAAGCTGCAGTCTCTTGTCTGGAGATTCCCGCTCTTTTACCTCATGAGAGGAGGGAAATTTACCTCAGCTTTCTTCCCCTTAAAATGTGTACCCTTGTGTCAGGGACAGATGAGTCATCAGTGATATGCAAATCATCTTTATTACAATAATCATATATTGAATACTTTTCTGCCATTTTGGCTGTAACTTTGCATTATCGTAGTCAACACAGGAGTCAAACTCCGTGTCGATATCAGTGTGTATTATTTTGGATAGTGCGCATTGTGAGACTCTGAAGGTCTCTGCGCCATAGGGACAGACATGGGTAGATTTCCTGTCTGTTCTCTAATCTTTTGTGCAATAAATTCACCTTAGCACTTACACATATCCAAACAGGTGTCGGCGTTGTCGACGGAGACACCCTCTCACACACATATTAGCTCCATCTCCTCCTTAGGGGAGCCTTTTACCTCAGACATGTCGACACACACGTACCGACACACCACACACACAGGGGATGCTCTATTTGAAGACAGTTCCCCCACAAGGCCCTTTGGAGAGACGGAGAGAGAGTATGCCAGCATACACCCCAGCGCTATATGACCCAGGAATCACACAGTAACGTAGTATTAACCCAGTAGCTGCTGTATACATTGATTTTACGCCAAATTTATGTGCCCGTCCTCTCTTTTTCACCCTCTTCTATCGTGCTTCTGCAGGGGAGAGCCTGGGGAGCTTCATCTCAGCGGAGCTGTGGAGAGAAAATAGCGCTGGTGAGTGCTGAGGAAGAAGTCCCGCACCCTCAGCGGCGGGCTTCTGTCCCGCGATTTTGTGTAAAATAATGGCGGGGGCTCATGCATATATACAGTGCCCAACTGTATATATGCCCACTTTGCCAAGAGGTCTCTAATTGCTGCCCAGGGCGCCCCCCCCTGCGCCCTTCACCCTACAGTGACCGGAGTGTGTGGGTGTAATGTGGGAGCAATGGCGCACAGCTGCAGTGCTGTGCGCTATGTCATATGAAGACTGGAGTCTTCTGCCGCCGCTTTTGAAGTCTTGCTTCTCACGCCGGCTTCTGGCTCTGCTAGGGGTACGGTGGCGCGGCTCTGGGATCGGACGACCAAGGGTGCGTTCCTGTGTTCGATCCCTCTGGAGCTAATGGTGTCCAGTACCCTAAGAAGCATGACCTATCCACAGTGAGTAGGTCTGCTTCTCTCCCCTCAGTCCCACGTAACAGAGTCTGTTGCCAGCAGATCTCTCTGAAAATAAAAAATCCAAACAAAATACTTTCTATCTAGCAAGCTCAGGAGAGCTCACTAAAGTGCACCCAGCTCGTTCGGGCACAGATTCTAACTGAGGTCTGGAGGAGGGACAGAGGGAGGAGCCAGTGCACACCAGTATTCCTAATTCTTTCTTAAAGTGCCCTGTCTCCTGCAGAGCCCGTCTATTCCCCATGGTCCATACGGAGTCCCCAGCATCCACTAGGACGTTAGAGAAAAAAAATGTTCTGACAACAATATTCCCATGACAATAGAAAGACTTCACTATTTTTTCTCATTTTCAAAATAGTATAGTTGCAAACATGTAAAATCATACAGTACATATAATGAAGCTGTACACGGGCCAGCTTCCATCAACCATCACTTGTAAGGGAAACTATTTTGAATGTCTTTATTAATATTCACAGAAAGAGACACCCCACAACCCTAAAATCCCACCCACACCATGGACACAAAATGTTTGGCGGTTAGTATGAAAAAGGGGATGGGCCTTTTGTGCCATAATATTGTGGTGACCAATTTCTATTTTAATGGAGGGCACTTGTAAAATATACATTCAGTAGAGCAGCAAACAAAGTACAGCCCCCTGGAGTGCACACTGTACATAAATGGCCAGCATTAAACAAGACCTCCGGTCATTGTACTTTCTAATCCTGTTCAAAGTCCAAACAATTAAAATAATTTAACCACGCTGTAGAAAGGTCTCTTGGAAACGGAAAGATCCAGTAGGGATTCCTCATCCCTAGCCCACTGTTTATACTGTGCCTTCATTCAAAGTACAAACATATGAGAAGGTGGGAGATTAAACTGCAGTTAAACAGACAGGGAGAAGCTGCATTCAAGCTAGAATGTGCTGCATCACCCCTACCCTCTTATAAATTATAATAAGAAACTTTACAAAAAGATTTTGGGTAGGAGGGATTAAATTACTCTTGTTTTGTCCATAGAAAATAAAAAAGTCCTTTTTTTCCTATATACATATGTATAAAAGGCTCTGGATATACACTTTTTCAGGTGAGGGGTGGCCCAGGAACCCCATTCAGAGTAACTTTACGCCCTCGGCTGGCAGAGTGCCCATTGAGGAGGGCAGATGCAGGGGGAAGTTCATTGTTGGGGTTTGGAGAGCTCTGGCCAGGAGTTGCAGGGCTAGGAAGGGAGGAGGAGGTAGAGGGAATTGGCGCTGGGCTGCTGGCCTTGTCACTGGTGGAATCCCCTTCTGATGTTACTCCACGGCTTGGCTCCTGTAGGCTCCTTGGACGGCTGAATCGTAACCTCTTGCAGGTTGGTTGCACTCGATACTTGAGAGGGAGTGGACCAGTCTGTGGAGTTAAGTGAAGTATTTGGTTATCCCAATAACAGATGATCATTTCATAAAAGCCTCCCCCATGCTATTTTTGAGACCCAAATGCAGCGAAGCTGTTATGAGAACCTACCATATTCTCCCAACGTATTGTCTTTTTATTATATATACATTGGAGGTCTTAAATGAAATAATTATACCAAAGTTTATAATTTGCAGTGGCAAAAATCTAGAGTGCACAGCCTGGTTGTTCCTCTTCCACTGTAAATCTGGGTACACACGTGCGATGTGTGCCCAGCAGACATTTTGGAACATGGGTACACATTGAACAATGTTAATAAAGGACAGAATGAACAAGTTTCGTCCTTCCTTAGCATACTTCAGGACGCTACCAATATAGTCAGGTTTGAGGGGCAGCCCATCAAACCAGACAGTCCCTAGCAAACGCAGGAGCGTACATATTGGGCATACATTGATATTCGGCATATCGGTCAGATATTGCTCCAGTGTCTAGCCAGCTTAAAACACATCTTAAAGCAGGCATTCCCAATGTCACTCATTAAGGCACACTAACAGTGCAGGTTTTGGTGATACCCAGATTTCAGCACAGATGGTTGAATCAAAATAACTGAGGTACTAATTAAGTCACCTGTGCTCAAGCCTGGATATCACTAAAACCTGGACCGTTCACTTAGCCCGGGAGGGGAGTTTTGTGTGCACACAGATATTTCAATCGCACACAGTGCGGTACGGCCGCACTGTGTGAACACATACATTGAAATGTATGTGTTAACTTGAAATCCCGTCGTCCTGCCATCCGGCTCAACTGCAGCATGCTGCGGTTGGATCTGGCGGCGGGACTGCCGCACATGTAAGGGCGGCTGCATAGGCGTCCATGTGCAGTCTCCTTCCGGTCAAGCTTGGCTGCTATGTGTGGCCATAACCATAGTGTGCCTTGAGGACCATGGTTGGGAATGCCTGTCTTAAAGGTTTGAATCTAACGCCTTAAGATAAAAGTACATGGGTGTATTTAAACCCACAAGTAAGGATTTTTTTCCTAATGACCATGTTAAAAAAAATAAGAATTTACTTACCGATAATTCTATTTCTCGGAGTCCGTAGTGGATGCTGGGGTTCCTGAAAGGACCATGGGGAATAGCGGCTCCGCAGGAGACAGGGCACAAAAGTAAAGCTTTTACAGGTCAGGTGGTGTGTACTGGCTCCTCCCCCTATGACCCTCCTCCAGACTCCAGTTAGGTACTGTGCCCGGACGAGCGTACACAATAAGGGAGGATTTTGAATCCCGGGTAAGACTCATACCAGCCACACCAATCACACCGTACAACTTGTGATCTAAACCCAGTTAACAGTATGATAACAGAGGAGCCTCTGAAAGATGGCTTCCTAAACAATAACCCGAATTAGTTAACAATAACTATGTACAAGTATTGCAGATAATCCGCACTTGGGATGGGCGCCCAGCATCCACTACGGACTCCGAGAAATAGAATTATCGGTAAGTAAATTCTTATTTTCTCTATCGTCCTAAGTGGATGCTGGGGTTCCTGAAAGGACCATGGGGATTATACCAAAGCTCCCAAACGGGCGGGAGAGTGCGGATGACTCTGCAGCACCGAATGAGAGAACTCCAGGTCCTCCTTTGCCAGGGTATCAAATTTGTAAAAATTTACAAACGTGTTCTCCCCTGACCACTTAGCTGCTCGGCAGAGTTGTAATGCCGAGACCCCTCGGGCAGCCGCCCAAGATGAGCCCACCTTCCTTGCGGAATGGGCCTTAACAGATTTAGGCTGTGGCAGGCCTGCCACAGAATGTACAAGTTGAATTTTGTTACAAATCCAACGAGCAATCGACTGCTTAGAAGCAGGTGCACCCAACTTGTTGGGTGCATACAGTATAAACAGCGAGTCAGATTTTCTGACTCCAGCCGTCCTTTAAATGTATATTTTTAAGGCTCTGACAACGTCCAACAACTTGGAGTCCTTCAAGTCGTCTGTAGCCGCAGGCACTACAATAGGCTGGTTCAGGTGAAACGCTGATACCACCTTAGGGAGAAAATGCGGACGCGTCCGCAGCTCTGCCCTATGTCGAATGGAAAATTAAATAAGGGCTTTTATAAGACAAAGCCGCCAGTTCAGATACTCTCCCGGCCGAAGCCAGGGCCAGTAACATAGTCACTTTCCATGTGAGATATTTCAAATCCACATTCTTTAGTGGTTCAAACCAATTGGATTTGAGGAAATCTAAAGCTACATTTAGATCCCACGGTGCCACCTTAGGCACCACAGGAGGCTGTATATGCAGTACTCCTTTGATAAAAATTTGGACCTCAGGGACTGAGGCCAATTCTTTTTGGAAGAATATTGATAGGGCCGAAATTTGAACCTTAATAGATCCCAATTTGAGACCCATAGACAATCCTGATTGCAGGAAATGTAGGAAAACGACCCAGTTGAAATTCCTCCATCGGAGCACTCCGCTGCTCGCACCACGCAACATATTTTCGCCAAATACGGCGATAATGCTTCGCGGTGACTTCCTTCCTTGCCTTTATCAAGGTAGGAATGACTTCTTCTGGAATGCCTTTTCCTTTTAGGATCTGGCATTCAAACGCCATGCCGTCAAACGCAGCCGCGGTAAGTCTTGAAAAAGACAAGGACCCTGCTGAAGCAGGTCCCTTCTCAGAAGTAGAGGCCACGGATCGTCCGTGACCATCTCTTGAAGTTCCGGGTACCAAGTCCTTCTTGGCCAATCCGGAGCCACTAGTCTTACTCCTCTTTTCCGTATAATCCTCAATACCTTTGGTATGAGAGGCAGAGGAGGAAACACATATACCGATTGGTACACCCAATGTGTTACCAGCGCGTCCACAGCTATTGCCTGCGGATCTCTTGACCTGGCGCAATACCTGTCCAGTGTTTTGTTGAGGCGAGACGCCATCATGTCCACCATTGGTTTTACCCAACGGTTTAATAGCATGTGGAAAACTTCTGGATGAAGTCCCCACTCTCCCGGGTGAAGGTCGTGTCTGCTGAGGAAGTCTGCTTCCCAGTTGTCCACGCCCGGGATGAATACTGCTGACAGTGCTATCACGTGATTCTCCGCCCAGCGAAGGATCCTGGCAGCTTCTGCCATTGCCCTCCTGCTTCTTGTGCCGCCCTGTCTGTTTACATGGGCGACTGCCGTGATGTTGTCCGACTGGATCAACACCGGTCTTCCTTGAAGCAGAGGTTTCGCCTGGCTTAGAGCATTGTAGATTGCTCTTAGTTCCAGAATGCTTATGTGAAGAGACTTTTTCAGGCTCGACCACACTCCCTGGAAATTTCTTCCCTGTGTGACTGCTCCCCAGCCTCTCAGGCTGGCATCCGTGGTCACCAGGATCCAATCCTGCATGCCGAATCTGCGGCCCTCCAATAGATGAGCCTCCTGCAACCACCACAGAAGGGATACCCTTGTCCTCGGCGACAGGGTTATCCGCAGGTGCATCTGAAGATGCGACCCTGACCATTTGTCCAACAGATCCCTTTGCATGGAATCTGCCGAAAGGGATTGCTTCGTAAGAAGCTACCATTTTTTCCCAGGACTCTTGTGCATTGATGTACAGACACCTTTCCTGGTTTTAGGAGGTTCCTGACCAGGTCAGATAACTCCTTGGCTTTTTCTTCGGGAAGAAAAACCTTTTTCTGAACTGTGTCCAGAATCATCCCCAGGAACAGCAGACGAGTTGTCGGCATTAATTGGGATTTTGGAATATTCAGAATCCATCCGTGCTGCTTTAGCACCTCTTGAGATAGTGCTAAACCCATCTCTAGCTGTTCTCTGGACCTTGCCCTTATTAGGAGATCGTCCAAGTATGGGATAATTAATACGCCTTTTCTTCGAAGAAGAAATATTATCTCGGCCATTACCTTTGTAAAGACCCGAGGTGCCGTGGACAAACCAAACGGCAGCGTCTGAAACTGATAGTGACAGTTTTGTACAACGAACCTGAGGTACCCCTGGTGTGAGGGGTAATTGGAACGTGGAGATACGCATCCTTGATGTCCAAGGATACCATAAAGTCCCCTTCTTCCAGGTTCGCTATCACTGCTCTGAGTGACTCCATCTTGAACTTGAACTTCTTTATGTACAGGTTCAAGGACTTCAGATTTAGAATAGGCCTTACCGAGCCATCCGGCTTCGGTACCACAAAAAGAGTGGAATAATACCCCTTCCCTTGTTGTAGAAGAGGTACCTTGACTATCACCTGCTGAGAATACAGCTTGTGAATGGCTTCCAAAACCGTCTCCCTTTCTGAGGGGGACGTTGGTAAAGCAGACTTCAGGAAACGGCGAGGTGGCTCTGTCTCTAATTTCAACCTGTACCCCTGAGATATTATCTGCAGGATCCAGGGATTTACCTGCGAGTGAGCCCACTGCGCGCTGTAATTCTTGAGACGACCGCCTACCGCCCCCGAGTCCGCTTGCGAAGCCCCAGCGTCATGCTGAGGCTTTTGTAGAAGCCGGGGAGGGCTTCTGTTCCTGGGAAGGAGCTGCCTGTTGCTGTCTCTTCCCTCGTCTTCTGCCTCGTGGCAGATATGAATAGCCCTTTGCTCTCTTATTTTTAAAGGAACGAAAGGGCTGCGGTTGAAAGGTCGGTGCCTTTTTCTGTTGGGGAGTGACTTGAGGTAGAAAGGTGGATTTCCCGGCCGTAGCCGTGGCCACCAAATCCGATAGACCGACCCCAAATAACTCCTCTACGCATCGCCTGTCCACTGTCGTGTCCATAAAGCTCTTCTGGCCGAAATGGACATAGCACTTACCCGTGATGCCAGTGTGCAGATATCTCTCTGTGCATCACGCATATAAAGAAAAAGCATCCTTTATTTGTTCTAACGACAGTAAAATATTGTCCCTGTCCAGGGTATCAATATTTTCGATCAGGGACTCTGACCAAACTACCCCAGCACTGCACATCCAGGCAGTCGCAATAGCTGGTCGTAGTATAACACCTGCATGTGTGTATATACCTTTTTGGATATTTTCCATCCTCCTATCTGATGGATCTTTAAGTGCGGCCGTCTCAGGAGAGGGTAACGCCACTTGTTTTGATAAGCGTGTTAGCGCTTTGTCCACCCTAGGAGGTGTTTCCCAGCGCTCCCTAACCTCTGGCGGGAAAGGGTATAAAGCCAATAACTTCTTTGAAATTAGCAGTTTTTTATCGGGGCACCCCACGCTTCATCACACACGTCATTTAATTCTTCTGATTCGGTAAAAACTACTGGTAGTTTTTTCACACCCCACATAATACCCTGTTTAGTGGTACCTGTAGTATCAGCTAAATGTAACATCTCCTTTATTGCCAAAATCATATAACGTGTGGCCCTACTGGAAAATACGGTTGATTCGTCACCTTCACCACCGGAATCAGTGCCTGTGTCTGGGTCTGTGTCGACCGACTGAGGCAAGGGGCGTTTTACAGCCCCTGACGGTGTTTGAGGCGCCTGGACAGGCACTAATTGAGTGTCCGGCCGCCTCATGTCGGCAAACGACTGCTTAAGCGAGTTGACGCTATCCCGTAATTCCACAAATAAAGGCATCCATTCTGGTGTCGACCCCCTAGGAGGTGACATCCTCATATTTGGCAATTGCTCCGCCTCCACACCAATAACGTCCTCATACATGTCGACACACACGTACCGACACACAGCAGACACACAGGGAATGCTCTATACGAAGACAGGACCCACCAGCCCTTTGGGGAGACAGAGGGAGAGTCTGCCAGCACACACCAAAAAGCGCTATATATGACAGGGATAGCCTTATGATTAAGTGCTCCCTTATAGCTGCTTTTATATTAATATATTGCCATTTATTTTGCCCCCCCTCTCTGTTATACCCTGTTTCTGTAGTGCAGTGCAGGGGAGAGACCTGGGAGCCTTCCTGACCAGCGGAGCTGTGACAGAAAATGGCGCCGTGTGCTGAGGAGATAGGCCCCGCCCCTTTTTCGGCGGGCTCGTCTCCCGCTATTTAGTACATTTAGGCAGGGGTAAATATCTCCATATAGCCTCTGGGGCTATATGTGAGGTATTTTTAGCCTTTTTAAAGGTTTTCATTTGCCTCCCAGGGCGCCCCCCCCCAGCGCCCTGCACCCTCAGTGACTGCCGTGTGAAGTGTGCTGAGAGGAAAATGGCGCACAGCTGCAGTGCTGTGCGCTACCTTAAGAAGACTGCAGGAGTCTTCAGCCGCCGATTCTGGACCTCTTCTTGCTTCAGCATCTGTGAGGGGGCCGGCGGCGTGGCTCCGGTGACCATCCAGGCTGTACCTGTGATCGTCCCTCTGGAGCTTCATGTCCAGTAGCCAAGAAGCCAATCCATCCTGCACGCAGGTGAGTTCACTTCTTCTCCCCTCTGTCCCTCGTTGCAGTGATCCTGTTGCCAGCAGGAATCACTGTAAAATAAAAAACCTAAGCTAAACTCTCTAAGCAGCTCTTTATGAGAGCCACCTAGAATTGCACCCTTCTCGGCCGGGCACAAAAATCTAACTGGAGTCTGGAGGAGGGTCATAGGGGGAGGAGCCAGTACACACCACCTGACCTGTAAAAGCTTTACTTTTGTGCCCTGTCTCCTGCGGAGCCGCTATTCCCCATGGTCCTTTCAGGAACCCCAGCATCCACTTAGGACGATAGAGAAAACCATAAGAGAACTACCGTATCTTTTCTCTACCAAACGCAGAGTCTAGTAAACATGTTCTATTACACGGTTAGAATTGCTGCTGAATAATACCTGTAGAGGAGAGGAGTTGTATGGAAAAAAAAAGAATCAGGACGCATGGCAAGTTACAGCAGCGGAGGGGATTACCTGCTCTATAAAATGGATGTAATTGTATCCAAGCAGAAAAACATAGGGCAAGTTGTATTCTAATGGCATATTGCTACTTGTGTGTCTGGCCACATACTGATACTTCCTGCCAATGTCACAGCTCTTCTGCCTTGTAGGCACCTGAATGAAGTCACTAGGGATATAGTATACAGAAATATGGGTCCGGTCTCTCAAGCACTTAAATGCAACACTTCTCGCATGTGTGGAAGGGTTTTTTTTTTCAGACTTACATAGGGGGGAATTCAATTAGCCCCAATAATTTAACAGGGGCAAAAAACAGAAGTAGCCTCCAGCTTTTTTTGCTTGGGCTATTCAGATACAGTCCATTTTTTTTGCCTATTAAATGATCAGTTTTCAGGTGTTAACACACAGAATAAGAGGTAAGATCTCGCACCAATTTGTTAACACTGCTGTAACTTGCAAAAACAGGCTATTTAACGGTGGGCTGACTCTGGGGATGGTTAAATATCCCCGGGGGTTCAATTAGCCTGTAGTAAAATTACTGCAGCTAATTAAATCCCCCCCTTAGTGTACAAAAATGTTTTTCAGGTTATCATTAGAAAAAGGAACTTGTCACCTACCTCTGTGTAAGTAAGGTTCTGCATAAGATGCAGTCTTAGAGAACACAAACAAAACAGCTAATCCCAGGAATGGCTTGTGCAATCAGCATGTTAATAAGCCAGAAAATCAGTGTGAGCACTTTCCAATGCTAATAAAAGTATAAATAAAGATTTGGTATAACTTAACAATATGTCCGTTAAGTGGCGAGAGCCTGAGCAGCCAGTCGCGCTGCTTTAGAGCAAGAAGGAACAGCAAGGTGCTAGTTACGCTATTAGCTCTATCCTAGAAAAATCCAACATAATACTGGCCCCTTCCTTACCCAACAGGATTTAAATAGCCTGTACTTAACACAAGATGGCCTGCCAGCTCTGTAACTTGTCCTCTCTTACAGAACTAAACTGTCAGCACCCGATTAAAAAATAGTGAGTGCTAGTACCTCACAAAGGGAGCAATGGGTTACCAAAAACCTACCCGTCCCCAGGGATATATGTACGCAATGTCCATTAGTGTGTAGTAATCCTTCAATGGCTCCTCCTCATACAGAATCTCCACCTGCAACCAAAAGAAATGGATGACTTATCATAAACGGGAAACACACACTACTATACACTGTTTACTGGGACAAAAGGCTACCAAAAAATGGTTCCGGTATGAATGGTCGACCATGTTATGGTCGACAGTCATTAGGTCGACCACTATTGGTCGACATTGACATGGCCGACATGGACACATGGTCGACACATGAAAATGGTCGACACATTAAAAGGTCGACATGAGTTTTTTTACTTTTTTTGGTGTCGTTTTTTCCGTAAAGTGACTGGGAACCCCAATTAGTGCACCGCGTCCGCTCGCCATGCTTCGGGCATGGTGCCTTCGCTCCGCTACCGCTTCGCTCGGCACAGATTACCGTTCCAATCGTAGTCCACATGGATCGTAAAGTATGGAAAAGTTCCCCAAAAGAAAAAAAAAGTTAAAAAACTCATGTCGACCTTTTCATGTGTCGACCATTTTCATGTGTCGACCAATAGTGGTCGACCTAATGACTGTCGACCATAACATGGTCGACCATGTGAACGGATACCCCAAAAACTACAAAGTTGAATACCTGCTCTGCTTAATTTCTGTTTCCTGTACCACATCATAATGTGACATGTCCATCAGTATTTAGTTCTCACTAATAAGGGGACCTGAGGCTTCCACTGTTACCAGAATGCTACTACAAAAGTAGACTCTGATATCTAGGTTGGTGTTAGGCGTAATCTATTCAATCAGGAGTCCTTATTTACTGTATACATACATACATATTGAGTGGGAGGTTGAATCACCAGGTTTTAACAGACACCTATGCGGCCCTGATGATAGATTTACTTTAAAATGGCAGGAAAATTAACCCTTAATGATAGTTTAATTTCTTACACTAGCTTCTTTAAACAAGCTTTATTTTCAGTCTCTGTACCTTGTACTTGCTTGGAACATCCATCTTGTTCCTTAAGAATTTAGCAAGGTGCGTTATGGTCATGGCTGCGGGACATCGCAGGAACCGAAGACTGTTCCTCTGTGAGGAGAGAGGTGAAAATTCTATTACACAAAATTATTCAGTACCCTTAAACAGGGTGTTTTTTTTGTTTACCTAGACCAGTGGTTCTCAAACTGTGTGCCGTGGCACCCTGGGGTGCTTCAGGACACTGGCAGGGGTGCCATGGGTTGGTAGTCCAGGACAAATTAAAATTATTTATGGTCAATATAATAGGCAAAACCAGTGCTAGCGGTTGCCAATCATAACACATGTGAGCAAACAGAAGCAAATCTTGTCCCTCACCACACATTTGAACCTAAGAATGGCATATAAACCCAATTTACTTAATTTAATATTTCTTTCTAAATTTCTCAGTAAGAAACTTTTGGCGTAGGGGTGCCGTGAAAAAAAAGTCTGATCCTCTAGGGCAGGGGTGGCCAACCAGTCAGAGACAAAAAACCTTGTTAAGTACGTCAAAGAGCCGACATTGCGCCGAAGGCGAGCATGCAGAAATGGGATGTGGCCTTGTGCCTGCTAGACCATGCCCCTGGTATAAAATACATTGAAATAGCCAGTGCCAACATAAAATCGGATTTTAATACCTTCCGGTAAATCCTTTTCTCTTAGTCCGTAGAGGATGCTTAAAGAACCATGGGGTATAGACGGGATCCGCAGGAGACATGGACACTTTAAGACTTTAAAAGGGGTGTGAACTGGCTCCTCCCTCTTTGCCCCTCCTCCACACTCCAGTTATAGGAACTGTGCCCAGGGAGACGGGCATTTTGAGGAAAAGGATTTAATTAATTTTTAAAACTAAGGTGAGATAAATACCAGCTCACACCTCAAACACGCCGTACAACATGGCGTTCAACAACAACGCATGCAACGGCATGACTAACATCAGCCACAGACTGACTGAACTCAACACAACATGTGTATAACCATAACCAATAACTGCAGATACAGCCCGCACTGGGACGGGCGCCCAACATCCTCTACGGACTAAGAGAAAAGGATTTACCGGTAGGTATTAAAATCCTATTTTCTCATACGTCCTAGAGGATGCTTCAAGAACCATGGGGTTTATACCAAAGCTCTAGAACGGGCGGGAGAGTGCGGATGACTCTGCAGCACCGATTGACCAAACAAGAGGTCCTCCTTAGCCAGGGTATCAAACTTGTAAAACTTCGCAAAGGTGTTTGATCCCGACCAAGTAGCAGCTCGGCAAGGCTGTAATGCCGAGACCCCTCGGCCAGCCGCCCAGGATGAGCCCACCTTTCTGGTAGAATGGGCCTTCACTGATTTCGGTAACCGCAATCCCGCCGTAGAATGAGACTGCTGAATCGTATTACAGATCCAGCGTGCAATAGTCTGCTTGGAAGCAGGAGCCCCAATCTTGTTGGGAGCCCACAGGACAAACAGAGCCTCTGTTTTCCTAATTTGAGCCGTTCTGGCGACATCGATTTTCAAAGCTCTGACCACATCGAAAAAGGCGTCAGTAGCCACTGGCACCACAATAGGCTGGTTTACGTGAAATGATTAAACCACTTTAGGCAGAAATTGCTGACGAGTTCTCAACTCCGCTCTATCAGCATGGAAGATTAAATAGGGGCTTTTGCGAGACAAAGCCGCCAATTCAGATACCCGCCTTGCGGATGCCAAGGCCAACAACATGACTACTTTCCAAGTAAGGAATTTAAATTCAACCTTACGTAAAGGTTCAAATCAATGAGATTGCAGGAACTGCAACACCACATTAAGATCCCATGGTGCCACTGGGGGCACAAAGGTAGGTTGTATGTGCAGCATGCCTTTCACGAAGGTCTGCACTTCTGGAAGGGAGGCCAATTCTTTCTGAAAGAAAATTGATAAGGCCGAAATTTGTACTTTAATGGAGCCTAACTTTAGGCCCACATCCATACCTGCTTGCAAAAAATGGAGCAAACGCCCCAGCTGGAATTCTTCCGTAGGAGCCTTCTTGGATTCACACCAAGACACATTTTCTCCATATACGGTGGTAATGCTTTGCCGTTACCTCTTTTCTAGCCTGAAGTAGTGTGGGAATGACTTCACTGGGAATACCCTTTCGGGCTAGGATTTGGTGCTCAACCGCCATGCCGCCAAACGCAGCCGCGGTAAGTCTTGATACACGCACGGTCCCTGCTGTAACAGGTCCTCTCGTAGAGGAAGAGGCCAGGGATCTTCTATGAGTAAGTCTTGAAGATCTGGATACCAGGCCCTCCTTGGCCAGTCCGGAACAATGAGTATCACCTGAACCCTTGTTCTTCTTTTGATCTTTATCACCTCTGGAATGAGTGGAAGTGGAGGGAACACATAGACCGACTGAAACAACCACGGTGTCACCAGGGCGTCCACCGCTATTGCTTGAGGGTCCCTCGACCTGGAACAATATCTCTGAAGTTTCTTGTTGAGGCGAGACGCCATCATGTCTATTTGAGGAATTCCCCAACGACTTGTCACTTCTGCAAAGACCTCTTGATGAAGACCCCACTCTCCTGGATGGAGATCGTGTCTGCTGAGGAAGTCTGCTTCCCAGTTGTCCACTCATGGAATGAAGACTGCTGACAGAGCACTTGCATGTTTCTCCGCCCAGCAAAGAACTTTTGTCGCCTCCGCCATCGCTGCTCTGCTCTTTGTCCGCCCTGGCGGTTTATGTACGCCACTGCTGTTACGTTGTCTGACTGAATCAAGATGGGCAGACCGCGAAGAAGATGTTCCGCTTGTCGAAGGCCGTTGTAAATGGCCCTTAATTCCAGAATGTTTATGTGCAGACAAGCTTCCTGGCTTGACTATTTTCCCTGGAAATTTTCCCCTTGTGTGACTGCTCCCCAGTCTCGGAGACTTGCATCTGTGGTCACCAGGATCCAATACTGAATCCCGAACCTGCGTCCCTCTAGGAGGTGAGAACTGTGCAGCCACCACAGGAGAGAGATTCTGGTCCTGGAAGATAGGATTATTTTCCGGTGCATGTACAGGTGAGACCCGGACCACTTGTCCAACAGGTCCCACTGAAACACTCTGGCATGGAACCTGCCAAACTGAATGGCCTCGTAGGCCGCCACCATCTTCCCCAGCAACCGAATGCATTGAAGAATCGACACACTTGCCGGTTTCAGAATCCGTTTTACCATGTTCTGTATTTCCAGAGCCTTTTCCACTGGAATAAAAACTCTCTGTAATTCTGTATCCAGAATCATACCGAAGAACAATAGCCGTGTTGTCGGAACCAACTGTGATTTTGGCAAGTTTAGGTGCCAACCATGTTGTTGCAGAATTGTACGGGACTGCGTAACGTTTTTCAGTAATTGCTCCTTGGATCTCGCCTTTATCAGGAGATCGTCTAAGTACGGGATAATTGTGAATCGCTGCTTGCGCAGGAGAACCATCATTTCCGCCATAACCTTGGTGAAAATCCTCGGAGCCGTGGACAAACCAAACGGCAACGTCTGAAATTGGTAATGACAATCCTGAACAGCAAACCTCAGATAAGCCTGATGTGAAGGATATATGGGGACGTGTAAGTAGGCATCCTTTATGTCGACCGACACCATAAAATCTCCCTCCTCCAGACTGGAGATCACTGCTCAAAGAGATTCCATCTTGAATTTGAATTTTTTTAGATAGAAATTGAGGGATTTTAGGTTCAGAATCGGTCTGACTGAGCCATCCGGCTTCGGGACCACGAACAGGCTTGAATAAAAGCCTTCCCCTTGTTGTGACGGGGGTACCGCGATAACGACATGATTTTGACACAGCTTTAGTATCGCAGCGCATACTACCTCCCTTTCTGGAAGAGAAGCTGGCAAGGCTGATTTGAAAAATCGGTGAGGGGATACGTCTTGAAACTCCAGTTTGTACCCTTGGGCTACTATTTCTAATACCCAAGGATCCAGGGCCGAGCGAACCCAGACCTGACTGAAGAGTTGGAGACGTGCCCCCACCGGTGCGGACTCCCGCAGAGGAGCCCCAGCGTCATGCGGTGAATTTGGTAGAAGCTGGGGAGGACTTCTGCTCTTGGGAACTTGCCACAGCTTGTGACCTTTTTCCCCTTCATCTTCCTCTCGTAGCAAGGAAGGAAGACCCTCGTCCTTTTTTGTATTTATTGGGCCGAAAGGACTGCATCGGATAGTGGGGCATTTTCTTTTGTTGTGCAGGACCATAAGGTAGGAACGATGACTTACCCGCGGTAGCCGTAGATACCAGGTTAGTGAGGCCGTCACCAAACAAGACACTACCGTTAAACGGCAGAGACTCCATAGTCTTCTTAGAGTCAGCATCAGCATTCCATTAATGAATCCACAATGCCCTCCTAGCCGAGACTGCCATGACATTGGCCCTTGATCCCAAAAAGGCCAATATCCCTTGCAGCTTCCTTTAGATAGGCTGCAGTGTCCCTGATATGACCCAGTGTCAAAAGCACGCTATCCCTGTCCAGGGAATCTATATCAGATGACAAGTTATCTGCCCACTTTTCAATAGCGCTACTCACCCATGCCGATGCAACGGCAGGCCTGGGCAGCGTACCTGTAGTGACATAAATGGATTTTAGTGTATTTTCCTGCTTACGATCCGCAGGATCCTTTAGGGCTGCCGTGTCAGGAGACGGAAGCGCCACCTTTTTGGACAGACGCGATAGAGCTTTGTCCACCGTGGGGGTTGACTCCCACTTTTCCCTGTCCCCAGAGGGGAACGGATATGCCACCGGAATTCTCTTGGGAAACTGTAACTTCTTGTCAGGATTTTCCCAAGCTTTTTCAAAAAGAGCGTTCAGTTCATGAGAGGGAGGAAACGTCACCTCAGGTGTCTTTCCCTTAAACATGCAGACCCTAGTATCAGGAACAGCAGGGTCTTCCGTGATATGTAATACGTCTTTTATCGCCACAATCATGTACTGAATGCTCTTAGCCAGTTTAGGATTCAATCTGGCATCACTATAGTCGACACTGGAATCAGATTCTGTGTCGGTATCTGTATCCGCTATCTGGGTAAATGAACGCTTCTGTGACCCCAAGGGGGTCTGAACTTGCGACAATGCATCCTCCACGGATTTTTTCCATGTCTGGTTCTGAGACTCAGATTTATTTAATCTCTTATTCAACCGAGCCACATTTGCATTCAAAACACTCAACATATTTACCCAATCAGCCGTCGGCGGTGCTGACACGGTCACTCCCACAGTCTCTTCTGTCCCCACTCCAGCCTCCTCCTGGGAAGAGCACTCAGCCTCAGACATGTCGACACGCGTACCGACACCCACAACCACACTGGGGCTATAGGGGACAGACCCACAGCAAAGCCTGTTAGAGAAACACAGAGGGAGTTTTGCCAGCTCACAACCCAGCGCCTATCCCGGTACTGAAACGATTAAAATAATGCCTCAGACCTGTTAGCACTTTTATACTAATAAAACAGCACCAAAATACTGTGTGTTACTTGTACAGCAGTGTAGGAGGTCAGGACCAGCGTCTCTGCAGCTCTGTGAAGAGAAAATAGGATTTTAATACCTACCGGTAAATCCTTTTCTCTTACTCCGTAGAGGGTGCTGGGGACTCCGTAAGGACCATGGGGTATAGACGGGATCCGCAGGAGACATGGGCACACTATAAGACTTTGAATGGGTGTGAACTGGCTCCTCCCTCTATGCCCCTCCTCCAGACCTCAGTTAGAATACTGTGCCCAGGGAGACTGACATTTCGAGGAAAGAATTTATTGTTTAAACACGGTGAGTGTCATACCAGCTCACACCACGAACATACCGCAAAACGTGGCATTCAATAGAATGCCAGCCAACGGCATGAACAACACACAGCCACATGCTGAGAGACTATGTAACACAACCAGTGTGTCAACACAACCAATAATAAGACACCGCATGCCATGGCATGCACAACGTCAGCAACAGCCTGACAAAAAAGAGACACCCCAAGAGTGTAACCATAACCAATAACTGCAGACAGTACGCACTGGGACGGGCGCCCAGCATCCTCTACGGACTAAGAGAAAAGGATTTAACGGTAGGTATTAAAATCCTATTTTCTCCTACGTCCTAGAGGATGCTGGGGACTCCGTAAGGACCATGGGGTTTATACCAAAGCTCCCAACCGGGCGGGAGAGTGCGGATGACTCTGCAGCACCGACTGAGCAAACGCAAGGTCCTCATCAGCCAGGGTATCAAACTTGAAGAATTTTTCAAAAGTGTTTGAACCCGACCAAGTAGCTGCTCGGCAAAGCTATATTGCCGAGACGCCTCGGGCAGCCGCCCAAGAAGAGCCCACCTTCCTAGTGGAATGGGCCTTTACCGAATTTGGTAACGGCAATCCAGCCGTAGAATGAACCTGCTGAATCGAGTTACAGATCCAGCGAGCAATAGTCTGCTTAGAGGCAGGAGCGCCAACCTTGTTGGCTGCATACAGGACAAACAGAACCTCTGTTTTCCTAACCCTAGCCGTCCTGGCTACATAAATATTTAAGGCCCCGACTACATCCAGGGACTTGGAGTGCTCCAAGTCCCCCGTAGCCACAGGCACCACAACAGGTTGGTACATGCGAAAAGACGAAACCACCTTAGGTAGAAATTGAGGACGAGTCCTCCATTCCGCTCTATCCACCTGGAAAATCAGGTAGGGGCTCTTGTGAGACAAAGCCGCCAATTCGGACACCCGCCTTGCAGATGCCAAGGCCAATAACATGACCACTTTCCAAGTGAGAAATTTCAATTCAACTGTTTGAAAAGGCTCAAACCAGTGCGATTTAAGGAACTGTAACACTACGTTAAGGTCCCAAGGTGCCACCGGGGGCACAAAAGGAGGCTGGATGTGTAGCACTCCCCTTACAAAAGTTTGGACTTCTGGGAGAGAAGCCAATTCCTTCTGGAAGAATATAGACAGTGCCGAAATCTGTACCTTAATGGAGCCTAACCTTAGGCCCATATCCACTCCTGTTTGTAGAAAGTGGAGAAAACGGCCCAAGTGGAAACCTTCCGTAGGAACATTCCTGGCTTCACACCAAGATACAAACTTTCTCCAGATACGGTGATAATGTTTCGTCTTCACTTCCTTCCTAGCCTTTATCAGAGTAGGGATGACTTCTTCCGGAATACCCTTCTCCGCTAGGATTCGGTGTTCAACCGCCATGCCGTCAAACTTAACCGCGGTAAGTCTTGGAACACGCAGGGCCCCTGCTGCAACAGGTCCTCTCTGAGAGGAAGAGGCCACGGATCTTCTGTGGGCATCCCCTGAAGATCTGAATACCAGGCCCTTCGAGGCCAATCTGGAACAATGAGTATTGTCTGCACTCTTGTTCGTCTTATGATTCTCAATATTTTTGAGATGAGAGGCAGAGGAGGGAACACACAGATTGACTGAAAACACCCATGGTGTTACCAGGGTGTCCACCGCTATTGCCTGAGGGTCCCTTGACCTGGCGCAATACCTCCAAAGCTTCTTGTTGAGGCGTGATGCCATCATGACTATTTGAGGAAGCTCCCAACGACTTGTTATCTCTGCAAAGACTTCTTGATTAAGTCCCCACTCTCCTGGATGGAGATCGTGTCTGCTGAGGAAGACTGCTTCCCAGTTGTCCACTCCCGGAATGAATATCGCTGACAGAGCGCTTACGTGATTTTCTGCCCACCGCAGAATCCAGGTGGCTTCCGCTATTGCCACTCTGCTCTTTGTACCGCCTTGGCGGTTTACATGAGCCACAGCTGTGACGTTGTCTGATTGAACCAGAACCGATAGGTCGCGAAGAAGATTCTCCGCTTGTCGTAGGCAGTTGTAAATGGCCCTTAATTCCAGTATGTAGATGTGTAGGCAAGCCTTCTGGCTTGACCACCGTCCCTGAAAATTCCTTCCTTGTGTGACTGCTCCCCATCCTTGAAGGCCCGCGTCCGTGGTCACCAGGACCCAGTCCTGAATGCCGAACCTGCGACCTTCTAGAAGATGAGCACTCTGCAGCCACCACAGAAGAGACACCCTGGTCCTGGGGGACAGGGTTATCTTCTGATGTATTGGAAGGTGAGACCCGGACCACTTGTCCAGAAAGTCCCACTGAAAAGTCCTCGCCTGAAACCTGCCGAAGGGGATGGCCTCGTAGGTCGCCACCATTTTCTCCAGTACTCGAGTGCATTGATGGACTGACACTCTTTTTTGTTTTAACAGGTCTCTGACCCTGTTCTGGAGTTCCTGGGCTTTTTCCATTGGAAGAAAAACCCTCTTCTGTTCTGTGTCCAGAATCATGCCTAAGAAAGACAGCCGAGTTGTTGAAACCAACTGTGGCTTTGGTAGATTTAGAATCCAGCCATGTTGCTGCAGCACTCTCAGGGAGAACGACACGCTTTTCTGCAACTGTTCCTTTGATCTCGCTTTTATCAGGAGATCGTCCAACTACGGGATAATTGTGACTCCTTGCCTGCGCAGGAGTACCATCACTTCCTCCATTACCTTGGTGAAAACCCTTGGGGCCGTGGAAAGCCCAAACGGCAACATCTGAAATTGGAAATGACAGGCCTGTACAGCGAATCTCAGGTACGCTTGATGAGGAGGATAAATGGGGACATGAAGGTATGCATCCCTTATGTCTAGTGACACCATAAAATCCCCCCCTTCCAGGCTGTAGATCACTGCCCTGAGCGATTCCATCTTGCACTTGAACCTTTTTAAGTACAGGTTCAGGGATTTTAAGTTGAGAATGGGTCTGACCGAGCCATCCGGTTTCGGTTGCCCCAAATAGGGTTGAATAGTACCCTTTTCCCTGTTGCATTAAGGGAACCCTAATATTCACTTGCTGTAGACACAGCTTTCGAATTGTAGCCCACACTATCTCCCGCTCTGGGGGATACGCTGGTAAAGCCGATATGAAGATTCGGCAGGGAGGCACGTCTTTGAATTCCAACTTGTAACCTTGGGACACAATTACCATCGCCCAAGGATCCACATCCGACCGAACCCAGACGTGGCTGAAGAGTCGAAGACGTGCTCCCACCGGATCGGACTCCGTGGAGCCCCAGCGTCATGCGATGGATTTAGTAGAAGCCGGGGAGGACTTCTGTTCCTGGGAACTGGCCGTAGCAGGCATTCTTTTTCCCTCTACCCTTACCTCTGGCGAGGAAGGAAGAGCCCCGACCTCTTCTGGACTTATGCGACCTAGAGGACTGCATCTGATACTGCGGCGTTTTCTTTAGCTGTGGGGGAACATAAGGCAAAAAAAGGTAGATTTACCCGCGGTAGCTGTTGAAACCAGGTCCGCGAGACCTTCCCCAATTAAAAGCTCACCCTTGTAAGGCAAAATTTCCATATGCCTCTTTGAGTCGGCATCACCCGTCCATTGGTATCCCTATCTAGGGTATCAATATCAGCTGACAAGTTATCTGTCCAAGCTGCTACCGCGCTACAAACCCAAGCCGATGCTATTGCCGGTCTGAGCAAAGCCCCCGTATGTGTATAAATTGATTTTAAGGTAGTTTCATGCCTGCGATCCGCAGGACCTTTCAGTGTCGCCATGTCCGGGAACGGTAGGGCCACCTTTTTTGGACAAGCGTGTTAAGGCCTTGTCGACCGTGGGTGATGATTCCCACCGTAACCTGTCCTTTGAGGGGAATGGATACGCCATAATAATTCTTTTGGGAATCTGCAGTTTTTTGTCTGGAGTTTCCCAAGCTTTTTCAAATAATACGTTCGCTCATAAGATGGGGGAAACGTTACCTCAGGTTTCTTTACCTTAAACCTGTGTACCCTCGTGTCAGGGACAGAGGAGTCATCTGTGATATGCAAAACATCTTTTATTGCAATAATCAAACAAACAATGAAAACTTTTTGCCACCCTTGGGTGTAACCTTGCATCATCATAGTCGACACTGGAGTCAGAATCCGTGTCGGTATCAGTGTCTACTATTTGGGACAGGGGACGTTTTTGAGACCCTGAAGGGCCCTGTGACACAGTCAAATCCTTGGACCCTGCTTTGTCCAATCTCTTATGTAATAAATTTACATTTGTATTTAAAACATTCCCCATGTCCAACCAATCAGGTGTCGGCGTTGCCGACAGAGACGCCACAATTATCTGCACCACCTCCTCCTTAGATGAGCCTTCCGCTTCAGACATGCCGACACACACGTACCGACACAACCCCACACACACAGGGATATTTATATGGAGACAGATCCCCAATAAGGCCCTTTGGAGAGATAGAGAGAGAGTATGCCAGCACACACCCAGCGCCACTGACACCGGAAATAGAATTCCCAGATAAAACAGCGCTTTTACATTATATATATATTATCACATTATATACACTCACTGCTGCTAATAAGTGCCCCCTTCCCCCTTCCCCTGTGTCTTCAGCAGGGGAGAGTTCGGGGAGCCAGCTCCATGCTGTGGAGAAAATTGCGCTTTCCGTGCTGAGGGACCAAGCTCCGCCCCCTCACCGGCGGGCTTTGGCCCCGCTCATTTTTACAATACTGGCGGGGGTTATGATATATGATATATAGTGCCTCTGTAGCCTATATATGTATGTTTGCCAGCCCTAGAGGTTTATTGCTGCCCAGGGCGCCCCCCCCTGCGCCCTGCACCCATCAGTGCCTTGTGTGTTGTGTGTGGGAGCTGCGCGCTTACCTCAGTGAAGATCTGAAGTCTTCTGCCGCCTTGAAGTCTTCTTTTCTTCTTATACTCACCCGGCTTCTATCTTCCGGCTCTGCGAGGAGGACGGCGGCGCGGCTCTCGGACGAACGGCAGGGTGAGACCTGCGTTCAGACTCCCTCTGGAGCTAATGGTGTCCAGTAGCCTAAGAAGCAGAGCCTATCACTTAAGTAGGTCTGCTTCTCTCTCCTCAGTCCCACAATGCAGGGAGCCTGTTGCCAGCAGTGCTCCCTGAAAATAAAAAACCTAACAAAATTATTTTTCAGAGAAACTCAGGAGAGCTCCCCTGTAATGCACCCTATCTCCTCTGGGCACAAGATCCAACTGAGGTCTGGAGGAGTGGCATAGAGGGAGGAGCCAGTGCACACCCATACTAAAAGTTCTTTATAGTGCCCATGTCACCTGCGGAGTCAGTCTATACCCCATGGTCCTTACGGAGTCCCCAGCATCCTCTGGGACGTAAGATATATATATATATATATATATTCCGGAACCGTCGAGTCCCTAGTGACATTAATGTGTTCTGAATGTGTATGACCATGTACTGAATGCCCCAGTTGTGGATCTACCAGGAAACATTATGGTCGACAGAAAACCTAGTATTCGTCGACAGCAGGGAGTAGTAACCAGGCAAAATAACATTCTTGCAACCCCGAGAGCTACAGGCCCATGGAACCATACCATACATATACATATAAATATATATACAGATATAAGGTAGTTACAGCATGTTAATTTACACCCAGTAACACCCAGTTGGTGCCGACAGGGTCACCCACATACTACTGTGTCTCCCATACAGTGTTTACTTTTGACAAGCATACAACTACCGACCTGCTGATACTGCATCTACTGAATCAAGTACCCACAGGCGTCGGCAATGCCGACAGTGATCCCCACAGCTGCTTGTGTCGACATATGTGGACTAAAATGCTATAGTGGGTATATCTGACAGGGAACACACAGAGATATATGCACAACACAATGATTACATGCCCATTTTTCTAAAATAGTGCTATATTCCCCTCTATATAACACTAAAACACTGTGCTCCCCCTCGTTTCTCATGGAGAAAATGGCGCTGAATCCTGTTGTGAGGGCTAAGCCCCGCCCATTCTCGGCACGCTTCAGCCCCGCTATTAATATAGCTTCATATGCTGGCGGGGGTCCATATTCAGTGCCTACGCACTGTATACATGTTTTTCCACACTCAACTGAGGTATATATTGCTGCCCAGGGCGCCCCCCCCCCCCCTGCGCCCTGTACCCTTGTAAAGCCGTTGGCGTGTGGAAGCAATGGCGCGCAGCGCGACCGCAGCTTTATACTGGCGGGGGTATCGTACACGGTGCCCGGGCACCGAATATGCATCTCTTGCCAGCGGAAAGACTATCAGTAACTTGCTGCCCAGGGCGCTCTTCCCCCAGCGCCCTGCACCCTGT
Organism: Pseudophryne corroboree; assembly: GCF_028390025.1. Taxonomy (NCBI): domain Eukaryota; kingdom Metazoa; phylum Chordata; class Amphibia; order Anura; family Myobatrachidae; genus Pseudophryne; species Pseudophryne corroboree. The sequence goes on from NC_086446.1 coordinate 344,235,680, forward strand.
GTGTGCAGTTGGTGTGTGGGAGCATGGAGCGCAGCGCGACCGCTGCGCTGTACCTCCGTTACTGAAGTCTTCTGCCGTCACTGAAGTCTTCTGCCTTCTGCATACTCACCCGGCTTCTTTCTTCTGGCTTCTGTGAGGGGGGTGACGGCGCGGCTCCGGGAACAAGCAGCTAGGCGCACCAAGTGATCGATCCCTCTGGAGCTAATGGTGTCCAGTAGCCTAAGAAGCAGGGCCTTTAACTCAGAAGAAGTAGGTCTGACTTCTCTCCCCTCACTCCCACGAAGCAGGGAGCCTGTAGCCAGCAGGTCTCCCTGAAAATAAAAAACCTAACAAAGTCTTTTCAGAGAAACTCAGGAGAGCTCCCCTAGTGTGTGTCCAGTCTCTCTGGGCACAGAATCTAACTGAGGTCTGGAGGAGGGGCATAGAGGGAGGAGCCAGTTCACACCCATTCAAAGTCTTATAGTGTGCCCATGTCTCCTGCGGATCCCGTCTATACCCCATGGTCCTTACGGAGTCCCCAGCATCCTCTAGGACGTAGGAGAAAATGGCGCGGATTAGAGCTGTGAGGGCTAAGCCACGCCCCCTTAATGGCGCGCTTCAGCCCCGCTATTTTTTAAAAATATTTATACTGGCGGGGCTCCGGTTTTAGTGCCCAGGCACTGTAAGCCTCTTTTGCCAGTCTATTTATTGAGGTTTTATGCTGCCCAGGACGCCCCCCGTGCCCTGCACCCTGTAGTGACGCTGTGTGTGTGGGAGCATGGCGCGCAGCGCGGCCGCTGTGCGGTACCTCAAAGCCGTCTTTGAAGTCTTCTGATCTTCTTCTACTCACCCGTCTTCTGGCTCTGCAAGGGGGGTGACGGCGCGGCTCCGGGAACGAGCATCTAGGCGTACCTAGCGATCAGACCCTCTGGAGCTAATGGTGTCCAGTAGCCTAAGAAGCAGAGCCTTGAAACTCACAGAAGTAGGTCTGCTTCTCTCCCCTCAGTCCCACGATGCAAGGAGCCTGTTGCCAGCAGGTCTCCCTGAAAATAATAAACCTAACAAAGTCTTTTTCTGAGAAACTCTGGAGAGCTCCTCAGTGTGCATCCAGTCTCACTGGGCACAGAATCTAACTGGAGTCTGGAGGAGGGGCATAAAGGAAGGAGCCAGTTCACACCCCTTTTAAAGTCTTAAAGTGCCCATGTCTCCTGCGGATCCCGTCTATACCCCATGGTTCTTGAAGCATCCCCTAGGACGTATGAGAAAACACATTGAAAAAGCTACTTTCACATAAAATAATTGAAAAAGCCAGATTCACATAATACACTTCAGCTCCCCTATGTGTCACTCCAGCCAATTCCCTCCTGTGTCAATCCTGCTAGCACCCCCCTATGTCACTCCAGCCAGCTCCGCATGAGTCACTCCTGCCAGCACCCTCCTGTGTCACTCCAGTCAGCTCTCCCATGTGTCACTACTGCCAGGACCCCCACGTGTCACTCCTGCTACCACCCTCCTATGTCACACCAGCCTGCTCCCCACGAGTCACTCCTGTTGTAGTAACATGTAAGTGTCGGGAGCCACATTTGAATAAAGAAAGCCACTGGTTGGCCACAGCTGCTCTGAGGCGCCGTGATTCAGTTAAGTTTGGGAACCACTGACCTAGACATTGTGGCAAGATAAGGTTAACCGCATGTGAGGAAGTCATAGTGATCTTAAGAAAGAGCAATGAAGAGTTGTGTTATCAAATGTCTTCTGCAGCTTGCTTACCTTCTCTAAATCTTCACTTTCCACTGAATCCCGTGTTTCATCTCTGGTAAAATAAATAAGAACAAACATAAAATATCAGCAAGCCACCAAGGTGGTTGACAATGTTGGAAAACTCAGCAGGCACACAATGATTAAGAGAGGACCACTCATCAGTCTTCCCTTCCTACCGGGCATCTTCTGAGAACTGGATAGACAGACTGATATTCTCCTCCTCCTGTACCAGCATCTCTCCACTCTCAGAGGCTTTTTCTCCTTGCTCAGTGCTGGAGGCACTGTTAGCTGTAAAAAAGAAAAATTCCACACCTATTATATGACATCAGTAGAGAATGGGAAAGCTATTTGCAACATTCATATAATTAAAAATGGCCTGATTTGGAGAATGCAAAATATACCTGTAAGGAGTTGGTCTGTACATGAAGCCATTTCACTACTACCGTCACGGGTCTGACCCAGGATTTGGAACACTGTTTCAAGCCAGACCAGAGACAAACCCCTTTTCAACCACAGCGCCGATCCGGGTTATTTCCATGGTGGTGCCATTCACACTGCACACAGGTGCGGTGCCGGCATTTGGAGATGGTATCTCCTTGTGCCTGGAAAGCGTCCTTGGACGAATGACCCAAGTTACTTATTTCCACTGCCACTCACCCGGGTCCTTGCTGTGTAAAACCCTGCTAGGATTCCCGGGTGACTGGACCCGAGTGGAGCCGTTTCCACTGGCGAAACTCCCGGGTTCTTGTGTGTTCATGTGCAGTTATCAAGTTAGTGGAAAATGGGTATTAGCTTTCTGTCCTGCAGAATAGAACAGGTCTCTGTGCATCCACAATTAGCCTACAAAGGCGGACTGCATGTACTTACCTAGGCAATCAATATACTAAATACAACTGAAGTTCTACCTCTGCCAAGGCCAGAAATGTTCATCTATAGATAACAGACACATAAATATTTTTGCTGCAAATGTTATTTTATATGAAGAGCACGTGGAAACACTCACCATCTGTACGTGCGTACGAGGCATAGAAATCCCGTCGCCGCTTCATCTCATCTGTGGTGGAGATACAGCTCTTTTCAGATTTACAGTCTCTTACGTAGATACAACTGCCAGTACCCAACATTAACCCCTCCACTCTGCCCCTCACTCCATTCATCACTAACTCAGTCACTATGCCCCCTACGCCGACAATGGTCCACCATAAGGCATGGAGTAATAACATGTTGCTTGATCAATAGAGAGGAATAACAGTATCCTCGTATACAGCATTGTGTAGAGGGGTAAGAGTATATCTTTCTGTAATGACAGACATGAAGGGTATTTGTGCATTAAGCCTATAGTATAGGGGTATGGTGGCAAAAAAACACAAACATTGTACTTGTTAGGAACTTGTCTATATGGATGCACTAGCCATTCTCATGGAAGCAGTATAGGGACGTGGTAATTGTAAATACCATTGTTTAGTTACGTATCTTTTAAGCCATTTGAGCCCACTGGCTGCAATAGAAACACATTAAGACTCATTATTTACACCCCCCAAATAGATACCCATACAGCTTTGTTATTTGTCCACCAAGCACATCTCCCTCTACCTGGTCCTTGAAACTGCTATGCATCATTTTCATGCTACAGGTCTTTGAAAATACCATTTATAAACAAGAATACATGCAAAATATCTAATCCAATAGCTGAGTGATGGAATTCTGGGCTTTGTAAAAGATCTGCAGCCAGCTGTAGTCAATGTACAACACGCATTTTTGTGGAAGATAAAATAACATGGAAGCAAGCAGTAAGTGTAGTAAGAGTTTATGCACATCTACTCACCTCTGAAGAGTCCTGGAACAAGCTTATATACAATATCTTGCAATGTTTTGTCTGACCTAAGCAGGTAAATAAATATACAGTAAACATACTAAGCTACAAATAACATAAGTGCAACACAAAATCCCATATTATTAAGGACCTGATTCGGATTTGGAGAAAAAAAAGCAAGTAACTTTGCACCTGGGCAAAACCATGTAGCGCTGTAACGTGCAGAGAGATTAAGCATCCAGTATTTACTCTGCACAGGAAGAATATAAATGTATTTGCTCCCCTTGAACTGCAACATGTTTTCTCTAACGTCCTAAGTGGATGCTGGGGACTCCGTCAGGACCATGGGGATTAGCGGCTCCGCAGGAGACAGGGCACAAAAATAAAGCTTTAGGATCAGGTGGTGTGCACTGGCTCCTCCCCCTATGACCCTCCTCCAAGCCCCAGTTAGGTTTTTGTGCCCGTCCGAGCAGGGTGCAATCTAGGTGGCTCTCCTAAAGAGCTGCTTAGAAAAAGTTTTTAGGTTTTTTATTTTCAGTGAGTCCTGCTGGCAACAGGCTCACTGCTACGAGGGACTTAGGGGAGAGAAGTAAACTCACCTGCGTGCAGGATGGATTTGCTTCTTAGGCTACTGGACACCATTAGCTCCAGAGGGAGTCGGAACACAGGTCTCACCCTGGGGTTCGTCCCGGAGCCGTGCCGCCGACCCCCCTTGCAGATGCCGAAGTTGAAGAGGTCCAGAGGTCCAGAAACAGGCGGCAGAAGACTTTCAGTCTTCATAAGGTAGCGCACAGCACTGCAGCTGTGCGCCATTGTTGTCAGCACACTTCATACCAGCGGTCACTGAGGGTGCAGGGCGCTGGGGGGGGCGCTCTGGGCAGCAATGTATTATACCTTTTATGGCTAAAATACATCACATATAGCCCTTGAGGCTATATGGATGTATTTAACCCCTGCCAGATCTCACAAACTCCGGGAGAAGAGCCCGCCGTTTTAGGGGGCGGGGCCTATTCTCCTCAGCACACGGCGCCATTTTCCTGCTCAGCTCTGCTGTGAGGAAGGCTCCCAGGCTCTCCCCTGCACTGCACTACAGAAACAGGGTTAAAACAGAGAGGGGGGGCACTTATTTGGCGATATGATTACATATGTGAAAATGCTATAAGGGAAAACACTTGTATAAGGGGTTGTCCCTGTATAATTATAGCGTTTTTGGTGTGTGCTGGCAAACTCTCCCTCTGTCTCCCCAAAGGGCTAGTGGGGTCCTGTCCTCTATCAGAGCATTCCCTGTGTGTGTGCTGTGTGTCGGTACGTGTGTGTCGACATGTAGGAGGACGATGTTGGTGAGGAGGCGGAGCAAATTGCCTGTATTGGTGATGTCACTCTCTAGGGAGTCGACACCGGAATGGATGGCTTATTTAGGAATTACGTGATAATGTCAACACGATGCAAGGTCGGTTGACGACATGAGACGGCCGGCAAACAAATTAGTACCTGTCCAGGCGTCTCAGACACCGTCAGGGGCTTGTAAAAACGCCCATTTACCTCAGTTGGTCGACACAGACACGAACACTGACTTCAGTGTCGACGGTGAAGAAACAAACGTATTTTCCTTTAGGGCCACACGTTACATGTTAAGGGCAATGAAGGAGGTGTTACATATTTCTGATACTACAAGTACCACAAATAAGGGTATTATGTAGGGTGGGAATAATCTACTTGTAGTTTTTCCTGAATCAGATAAATTAAAGTGTGTGATGATACGTGGGTTTCCTCCGATAGAAAATTATTGGAGGTATACCCTTTCCCGCCAGAAGTGAGGGCGAGTTGGGAAACACCCCTTAGGGTGGATAAGGCGCTCACACGCTTATAAAAACAAGTGGCGTTACCGTCTCCAGATAGCTGATAGGAAGCTGAAAAATATCCTAAGAAGTATATACACACATACTGGTGTTATACTACGACCAGCAATCGCCTCAGCCTGGATGTGCAGCGCTGGGGGGGCTTGGTCGGATTTCCTGACTGAAAATATTGATACCCTTGACAGGAACAATATTTTATTGACTATAGAGCATTTTAAGGATGCATTTCTATATATGCGAGATGCGCAGAGGGATATTTGCATTCTGGCATCAAGAGTAGATGTGATGTCCATATCTGCCAGACGATGTTTATAGACACGACAGTGGTCAGGTGATGCAGATTCCAGACGGCACATGGAAGTATTGCCGTATAAAGGTGGAAAATCCACTTTTGTTACCCCAAGTCACATCTCAGCAGAAAAGGACACAGTCTTTTCAGGCTCAGTCCTTTCGTACCCATAAAGGCAGGCGGGCAAAAGGCCAGTCATATCTGCCCAGGGTTAGAGGAAAGGGAAGAATACTGCAGCAGGCAGCCCATTCCCAGGAACAGAAGTCCTCCACAGCTTCTGCCAAGTCCGCAGCATGACGCTGGGGCCATACAAGCGGACTCAGGTGCGGTGGGGTGTCATCTCAAGAGTTTCAGCACGCAGTGGGCTCACTCGCAAGTGGACTCCTGGATCCTACACGTAGTATCCCAGGTGTACATTGGAAATTCGAGACGTCTTCCCCTCACAAGTTCCTGAAGTCTGCTTTACCAACGTCTCCCTCCGACAGGGAGGCAGTATTGGAAAAAAATTCACAGGCTGTATTCCCAGCACGTGATAATCAAAGTACCCCTCCTACAACAAGGGAAGGGGTATTATTCCACACTATATTGTGGTACTGAAGCCAAACGGCTCGGTGAGATCTAAAAGATTTGAACAATTACATACAAGGGTTCAAATCAAGATGGAGTCACTCAGAGCAGTGATAGCGAACCAGGACGATATGGTGTCACTGGATATCAGGGACGCTTACCTACAAGTCCAAATTTTGCCCTTCTCACCAAGGGTATCTCAGGTTCGTGGTACAGAACTGTCACTATCAGTTCAGACGCTGCCGTTTGGATTGTCCACGGCACCCCGGGTCTTTACCAAGGTAATGGCCGAAATGATGATTCTTCCTAAAAGAAATATGGACGCTTTCCTGATAAGGGCAAGGTCCAGAGAACAGTTGGCGGTCGGAGTAGCACTATCTCAAGTAGTTCTACGACAGCACGAGTGGATTCTAAATATTCCAAAATCGCAGCTTTTTCCGGCGACACGTCTAATGTTCCTAGGGATGATTCTGGACACAGTCCAGAAAATGATGTTTTCTCCCGGAGAAGAAAGCCAGGGAGTTATCCGAGCTAGTCAGGAACCTCCTAAAACCAGGAAAAGTATCAGTGCATCATTGCACAAAGGGTCCTGTGAAAAATGGTGGTTTCTTACAAAGCGATCCCATTCGGTAGATTTCACGCAAGAACCTTTCAGTGGGATCTGCTGGGAAAATGGTCCGGATCGCATCTTCAGATGCATCAGCGGATAACCCTGTCTCCAAGGACAAGGGTGTTTCTTCTGCGGTGGCTGCAGAGTGCTCATCTATGAAAGGGCCGCAGATTCGGCATTCAGGACTGGGTCCTGGTGACCACGGATGCCAGCCTGAGTGGCTGGGGAGCAGTCACACAAGGAAAAAATTTCCAGGGAGTGTGATCAAGTCTGGAGACTTCTCTCCACATAAATATACTGGAGCTAAGGGCAATTTACAAGGCTCTAAGCTTAGCAAGACCTCTGCTTCAAGGTCAGCCGGTATTGATCCAGTGGGACAACATCACGGCAGTCGCCCACGAAGACAGGGCGGCACAAGAAGCAGGAGGGAAATGGCAGAAACTGCAAGGATTCTTCGCTGGGCGAAAAATCATGTGATGACACTCTCAGCAGTGTTAATTCCGGGAGTGGAAAACTGGGAAGCAGACTTCAAGGGACACTCAGGCAATAGCGGTGGACGCTCTGGTAACACTGTGGGTGTACCAGTCATGGTATGTGTTCCCTCCTATGCATCTCATACCAAAAGTACTGAGAATCATAAGAAGGAGATGAGTAAGAACGATACTCGTGGTTCCGGATGGGTCAAGAAGGACTTGGTACCCGGAACTTCAAGAGATGCTCACGGAAGAACCGTGGCCTCTACCTTTAAGAAAGGACCTGCTCCAGCAGGGGCCTTGTCTGTTCCAAGACTTACCGCGGCTGCGTTTGACGGCATGGCAGTTGAACGCCGGATCCTGAAAGAGCATTCCAGATGAAGTCATCCCTATCCTGGTCGAAGCCAGGAAGGATGTAACCGCAAAACATTTTCACCGCAATTGGCGAAAATATGTTGCGTGGTGTGAGGCCAAGAAGGTCCCTACAGAGGAATTCCAACTGGGTCGTTTCCTACATTTCCTGAAAACAGGACTGTCTATGGGCCTAAAATTAGGGTCCATTAAGGTTCAAATTTCGACCCTGTCGAATTTCTTCCAGAAAGAACTGGCTTCAGTGCCTGAAGTTCAGACGTTTGTAAAAGGGGTACTGCATATACAGCCTCCTTTTGTGCCCCCAGTGGCACCTTGGGATCTCAATGTTGTTTTGAGTTTCCTAAAGTCACATTGGTTTGATCCACTCACCACTGTGGAATTAAAATATTTCACATGGAAGGTGAAGATTCTATTAGCCCTGGCTTCAGCCAGGCGTGTGTCAGAATGGGCGGCTTTATCATATAAAAGCCCTTACTTAATTTTTCATTCTGACAGGGCAGAATTGAGGACTCGTCCTCAATTTCTCCTTAAGGTGTTTTCTGTTTTTCACATGAACCAACCTATTGTGGTACCTGCGGCTACTAGGGACTTGGAGGACTCCAAGTTACTTGACGTTGTCAGGGCCCTGAAAATATAAGTTTCCAGGACGACTGGAGTCAGAAAATCTGACTCGCTATTTAGCCTGTATGCACCCAACAAGATGGGTGCTCCTGCTTCTAAGCAGACGATTGCTCGCTGGATTTGTAGTACAATTCAGCTTGCACATTCTGTGGCAGGCTTGCCACAGCCAAAATCTGTAAAAGCCCATTCCACAAGGAAGTGGGCTCATCTTGGGCGACTGCCTGAGGGGTCTCGGCTTTACAACTTTGCTGAGCATTTACTTGGTCAGGGGCAAACACGTTTGCTAAATTCTACAAATTTGATACCCTGGCTGAGGAGGACATGGAGTCTCTCATTCGGTGCTGCAGGGTCATCCGCACTCTCCCGCCCGTTTGGGAGCTTTGGTATAATCCCCATGGTCCTGACGGAGTCCCCAGCATCCACTTAGGACGTTAGAGAAAATAAGATTTTACTTACCGATAAATCTATTTCTCGTAGTCCGTAGTGGATGCTGGGCGCCCATCCCAAGTGCGGATTGTCTGCAATACTTGTACATAGTTATTGTTACAAAAAAATCGGGTTGTTATTGTTGTGAGCCGTCTGTTCAGAGGCTCCTACGTTTGTCATACTGTTAACTGGGTTCAGATCACAAGTTGTACGGTGTGATTGGTGTGGCTGGTATGAGTCTTACCCGGGATTCAATATCCTTCCTTATTGTGTACGCTCGTCCGGGCACAGTATCCTAACTGAGGCTTGGAGGAGGGTCATAGGGGGAGGAGCCAGTGCACACCACCTGATCCTAAAGCTTTATTTTTGTGCCCTGTCTCCTGCGGAGCCGCTAATCCCCATGGTCCTGACGGAGTCCCCAGCATCCACTACGGACTACGAGAAATAGATTGATCGGTAAGTAAAATCTTATTTTTTTCCCAGACACAAAGTTACTTGCTTTTTAAAAAAGTAAGAGTTATGGTAGATTTACCATTGTTAACTCTTTCTCTGCAAGGTACATTGGGTTCCACAGAGAAACACCAGGGTGTAGAGATGGATCTGGATCCAGGCACCAACAGGCAAAGCTTTAGATGTCCCAGGATGCATTGGGGCCTCCTCTATAACCCCGCCTCCAGGCACTGTGAGCTCAATTTTGTTAACCAGTCCAATGCAGGAAGCAGGCAAGAGAGAAGGCAGATATTAGTCACATAAGAACACAATCTCACGACAGGAGAAGGTACCAGTGGCTAATGCCATATAAACCCAAAGCCGCTAGGTGCATCAGCGTGGGTGCCCTGTGGAACCCAATGTACCTTGCAGAAAGAGTTAACAATGGTAAGTCTACCATAACTCTTACTTTCTGCAGCAGGTTACATTGGTTTCCACGGGGATGTCCTAAAGCAGTTCCTCAAGGGAGGAGACGCGCTTTAGCGGATATGAGAATCCGGCGTCCAAAGTAAGCATCCTGAGAGGCAAAGGTATCAAAGGCATAGAACCTAGGAAACGTGTTCACTGATGACCACGTAACCGCCTTGCACAATTGTTCTGAGGAAGCACCACGGCGGGCCGCTCAAGAAGGTCCAACAGACAGAGTAGAATGGGCCTTAATCGCAGCGGGAGCTTCCCGCGCATACGCATGTGAAATTACCATTCTAATCCATCTGGCCAAGGTTTGCTTATTTGCAGGCCAGCCACGTTTGTGGAAACCAAACAGGTCAAAGAGGGTCTAATAGACACACAGTCTAATAGAAAGCAGTCCTGTCAACATAGACATGGAGAGCCCTAACCACATCTAAAGAACGTTCTAAAGCCGACAAATCCAAAGAAATATAGGTCAGGACCACAATCTCTAACCACAATCTCTTGGTTAAGGTGAAATGATGACACCACCTTAGATAAATAACCAGGTCGAGTTCGGAGAACCGCCCTGTCACAATGAAAAATCAAAAGGGAGGACGACAGGACAAAGCGCCTAAGTCCGACACCCTTCCTGCAGAGGCAATAGCCAGCAAGAACAGGACCTTTGCCGTGAGCCATTTGAGGTGCACTGATTCAACAGGTTCGAATGAAGGCTCTTGTAGGGCTTTCAACACAATAGACAAGTCCCATGGAGCTACAGGCTAGACTTCTGGAAATTCTGAATCTATGGGCATCTTAATTCTTAGCAAAAGGTTGGGGTTTGGAGTCTGCACTGGATAAGATTGTTATGAACCAATTAAAAAAAAAAAAATGAATAGCAAAGAATTGATATTGACTAAAACCAACACTGAACCACTGGCTTTGCCTCACAGGTTTTATGCAATGGCATTTGGTTGGTGGTGCTCCCAGAGATTAGTTCAGAGCAAACTATTTTGTGGGGTTTGCAGAGGAGCAAAAAGACTGTTTAGTCTCTCTGGGGCACACTTTTTACATAATAATAAGGTAAGTATATAAGTAGCATCTTAATTCTTATCAGCACACCAGGTGAAGCAAGAATGCCACGTTCTGTAATAAATCCGGGCAGAGGCCAGTTTGCGGGCCTTCAGCATAGTCTGAATAACAGCCTCAGAGAACCCTTTTGACCTTAGGAGTGATGCTTCAAGAGCCACGCCGTCAAAGTCAGTCTGGCCAGGTCCGGATAGAGGCAAGGGCCTTGCTGTAGAAGGTCTTGATGCTGAGGACGCACTGGGCCACACCGGAGCGATCAGAATCAGCAGGCCTCCTTCTTGCTTGAACTTCCAAAGTACCCTGGGCAGGAGTGACACCGGAGGGAATATGTAAGGCAGCTGAAAGTTACACGGAACTGCCAATGCATTCACGAAGCTGCCTGTGGATCCCCGGTTCGTGATCTGAAGACTGGAACCTTGTAATTGTGTCAAGACGCCATGAGATCTACATCTGATAGACCCCACCAGGAGCTGAAAGAGTTCGGGATGAAGGCCCCACTCCCTGGAATGAAAGTCCCGACGACTGAGGAAGTTCGCTTCCCAGTTTAAGACGCCTGGAATGAACACTGCCGGTAGATGGCGTTCCGCCCAACAGAGGATTTTGGACACTTCCAACATTGCCATGCGGCTTCGAGTGCCGCCTTGATGGATTATGTACTCCACCTTGGTGGCGTTGTCTGACTGTGCCTGAACAGGCCTGTTCCATACCAGAGGCAGGGCAAGAGACAGTGCATTTTACACTGCTCTCAGTTCCAGAATATTGATTGGAAGTAGAGATTCTGACCTGATCCAACACCCTGAAACGAGTGTTGCTCCAACACCGCTCCCCAGCCCCGAAGGCTGGCGTCCGTTGTCAGTAGGACCCAGTTGGGGATCCAGAAGGGATGGCCCCTGCTCAATTGCTGGTCCTGGAGCCACAGGGTCAGCAACAGACGAACCTCCGGAGTCAAAGACCATTTGAGATCTGATCCGATGAGGTAGGCCGTCCCACTTGGAAAGGATCAATCATTGTAGAGGGTGGGAATTAAATTGATTTATCATGTCAAAGGGCGTCACGATCAGGCCAAGGACTTGCATTGCTGAGTGTAATGACACTCTAGGGCGAAGACAGAAGTGCCTTATCCTGTCCTGCAGCTTCAGGACCTTGTGTCTGACTGTGTGTGTCCAAGAGCGCCCCTAGGTGCACCATACGCTGAGCTGGGACCAGCGAGGACTTTTTCCAATTTATTAGCCACCCGCAGGCTTGCAGGAAATTTACCGTCCGTTGCAGATGACCGAGGAGAATTTCGTGTGAACTTGCCAGAATCAGCAGGTCGTCCAAGTATGGGAGGATTCTGATTCCCTGGTGACGTAGGTGTGCCGTCATTACGGCCATGACCTTGGTAAAGATCCGAGGAGCCGTAGCCAGTCCTAATGGCAGAGGCTGGAATTGGTAACGAAGGTCGCCAATAGCAAACCGCAGGAACTGCTGATGCGAGATGGCAATAGGAATATGCAGATATGCATCCTGTATATCCAGGTATACCATATAGTCTCCAGGTTCCATAGCCAGAACTATTGAGCGCAGTGTTTCCATACGAAACTTGGATACTCTCACAAACTTGTTCAAAGACTTGAGGTTGAGTATAGGCCGGAATGACCCATTGGGTTTCGGAGCCAGAAACAGGGTCGAGTAGTATCCTCTGCCCCTCTGGGACAGAGGATCCGGCACAACCACTACAGTTTTTAGGAGGGACTTTACAACCGTTTGCAGAGCTTGCGCTTTTAACGGGTCCGACGGTAGAGCTGTTGTGCAGAACTGGTGAGAGGAGACATCTTTTGAAGGAGACAGTGTACCCGTGAGAGACTACTTCCTGTACCCAAGCATCTAAAATCGGTCGTAAGCCAGATCTTGACAAACTTCAGAAGTCGGCCCCCCACCCTGGGGTCCCCCAAGGGGAGGCCCGCCCCATCATGCAGCAGGCTTGTCATGTTTTCCAACAGGCTGACGGGCTGCCCATGTCTGTTTTGCCTTAGGCTTGGAAGTTTTGGAAACGCGAGGTTGTCTAGGGTAAGACTGACCTTTCACTTTCCCTTGAGGCCGAAAGGAGCGAAAAGTGTCTTAGCAGCAGCTAGCTCCAACACAGTTTTATTCAGGTCTTCCCCCAAACAAAATGTCCCCTGTGAAGGGGAGGATTTCCACAGTCTTCTTGGAGTCCAAATCCACTTTCCACAACCTCAATCATAGTATGCAGCGCACCAGGACAGACGTAGCCGATGCCTTGGCCGCCAACACTTCCGCCTCAGAGGACGCTTCATGAATGTAAGAAGCAGCGGTGGTAGTACGAGACAGGTATTGTCTGGCAGTTTCAGAGATAACCTCGGGTAGCTCCTCCTCTAATGCCTGAACCCACACCTCAATACCTTTTGCAGCCCAGGAGTATATTCCAGGTATCCCTCAATACGCTTATCTGTCGGCTCCCTCAGTGAGGTGACAGTGGTTGGCACCACTAGGCGGGCGACATGAGAATCCACCTGCGGTGGAGTCTCCCATTTGGTACCCAACTCTGCAGGGAGAGGACAGCGAGCCAAAGCCCGTTTGGGAACAGGGAATTTCTTTCTTTCCAGGGGTAGCCCAGGGTTCCCATCTGATGTCCATTAAATGATCAGAATGGGGTAATACAGTTTTAACCACCTTCTGCTGTTTAAACTTGTCAGTTTTCTTTGCAACAGTAGTAGAATCCTCATCCTCAGTGATTTGCAGGATATGCTTAATAGCAACCACTAGGGCACAGATATCTATTAATAAGGGAGATTCCTCATCAGTAACACAGGATTCAGTGTTGGACAGGACAGCATTGCTCCCCCTCCTCTTCAGATGAAACATCAGAGAGGTTTGTAGACTGAGGAGGAAGCAGCCCGTGTGACCTGAGGCAGTTTTGTGTCTAACCAGAGACTGATTGAGTTGTAGCAGTTGAGTACACAAGTTTTCTGCCTAAGGCGGTTTTACCATAGGTACCATTTGTAGGTGTAGTGTCACAGGCAGCCCCCTAGGAGGCGCAAGAGGTTCCACCAGAGTACCCAGCATTGCAGTAAATGCTTCCCATGGCGGCACCTGACTAGGTGCAGGAGCTGCGGACGGAGTGGGAAGTAAACGACAAGCAGTCCAAAGACCACCCTGTAATGCCTCCTCCTCTGATAAATCCGTGGAGCACACTCTGCAAATTACAGGGGCTTCCACTGATTTTGCTGCCCTTTTTGTTAGACACTGCACAATGTAAACAAATGGGCTTGCACAGTACGATAATATAGCCACACAAATAGAATAACCTGTGGAATAAACAGACAGGGTATATGGTGACTGTAACACAGAAGTAATATACTTATATAGAGATATAGATAACCTCTGTGTATAACTACATTGCTTGACCCAAACGCACCTATACCAGGGTATAGATAGAATATAGTGATAGTTATAGCTGGGAAACACTGAAAGTGAAACCACACAGCAGAATAGGCACACAGTCACATGCAATGCTATAAGATGGCGCCCCGAGTCTCTGTGAGGCAGCTCCAGGTTGGGAAATCTGCTGTAGATGGCACCCTGAGCCAGGGGAGGGGCTACAGGTCAAGAGCCGCCTCCCCTATGCTGATCTTACACCCCAGGTACTATAGAGCCTTATTAAATTAGGTGTTCGTACACCAGACCTGTGCTCCTATTGCCCTGGTGGCCTAGTGGGGTCCCTGCTCGGTGACAGTGTCCACGCCAGCGCCGCGGTCCGTCTCCCTAGGCCGCGGACGGAACGTGATTTATTGGTGGGTCCCCATAGGAGACCCTCTTACCTGCCTCCCCGGTAGCAGGCACACAATCCTATAGAGTGGTCCGGGACTGTGCCTATGTCTGCGGACGTCCCCGCCAAAAGTACCCAGGAACCAGGCCAGCGGGAGTATGCAGCGATGCTTGGGAGGTGATGGAGCTGCAGAACTGAAGCCACCCTGACTTACAGTGCTGCTAGCTCAGAGAAAAAATTAAATTTTCAGTAAAAATCTAAACGTTTCCAGGGATGCCAGAGCAAAACGGAGCTCACAGTGCCTGGAGGCGGGGTTATAGAGGAGGCCCCAATGAATCCTGGGACAGCTAAAGCTTTGCCTGTTGATGCCTGGATCCGATCCATCGCTACACCCCGATGTTGCTCCGTGGAAACCAATGTAACCTGCTGCAGAAATGTTTCTTTTGCTTTACTTTACAAATCAGAATCGGGATTTTAGTCACTACTAAAGAACAAAGTTACTTTGCACAGATAAAATAATAAAATGTACAAACATTATATGTAAAAGGTTTGAAGAGTTATGTAGAACTAAAAAAAAGATATGGATGTATTTCCAAGATAATTTTTTTTTTCTTCTGATTAAAAGACTTCCTGGCTTTGTTTATGAGACAGGCAGGGAGCTGCTAGGTACTTATACATGCTGTCTACAGGATAAAATAACTTGTGCCAAGCAATATTGTAAGGGGTCATTGTTGGCAATCATTTCAATATAGTATAGATATCTATCCATAAGATAAGACGGGATGCCGGCTGTCAGGATCCCACCATCCCACAATGCCGCCAGCCGGAATCCAGGCTCACCAGGGCTATTCCCACTCGTGGATGTCCCAGCCCACAAGGGGACTCTTAGCACTTGCCCCGCTACATTCAGTGAGGGGAGCACTGATCTAAAATGCAATCAGTGAAGGGGGAACTGATATACTGTAATAGAATATAAGGCATAAAAACAACAAATAATGTAAGGGCCATAAATCAGGATGAAAATATAGTGCTATGGATTGTTGAGGGAGATGGACCCTAAATCTCTGCTGTATATAAATAAACATATGCTTCATCCTAGAAGCCTAATAACCCTACATTGACTTTATTCATTCTACCTTCCTTCATTGACAATTTAACTTGTTGTTAAAAAATAATACAGCAGTACGTGTAGAAGAGAAAGTGCACTTTAAAGGCCCATACACACCGGGCGATTTTGAGCTGAAAGCAGCTCACCTGGTGTGTTGAGCTGCTTTCAGCTCAAAGCCGCCCAGTGTGTATACACACACAAGCGGTGAGCGCTGATGCGTGCTTCCGCTTCATCGCTGGCGGACACCGTTCATCTACTGATATTACCAGTAGATGAACAGCGGGGTGAGCGGCTTTCCATAGCGTCCTGCTATGGAAAGCCGCTCACCCCCGCTGACATCGCTGGGCAGGGGGGAAAAACACTCAGTGTGTATGCACTGAGTGCTTTTCTGCCCAGCGATGTCAGCGATCATCGTTGTGTATACACACTGGGCGTTTTTGGCCAGCGTGTATACACGATGATGCACCTTAACAGCACATTATAATCAAAGCAATTTACTTTAACTGAACCACAGAAAAAAACAGCCTTTATGAAAGAAAAGTATAAGAGGTATAGCATGTCAGGGCATTGGTTGCAGGGAGATATTTAAAGTATCCTACAGAAGTTAGCTTGTTGTGGTCCCAAATTCTTGATGGAGCTCTGCCAGCACTCACCTGATGCTAAGAAGGGGGCGTCCTTTGTGCACCTGGGAGTCACACATGGGGCAGAATTTGTGAGCTTCTAAGTAGCGCAGGATACAAGTCTTGCAGACTGTGGGAAGACAGGAGGACAGGCTGTGTTACAGTGTGCAGGCTGGCGTAATCAAGAATACTTAATGCTGTCCCGTCCTGGAGAGGTGTAAGAGCTGAATGGCTGTTATAAACTAGAATTGTTTTCCAGCACTGATTTGCTCACGTAACTGCTAAACATCTCCAGTAGACACTGAATTGGCACAGAATAATGAAAAAAGCAAAAATTGAAGTGTCAAGATAAAAGTAATGCAGATTTATAAAAACAAAAAACTAAGGTAGACTTACAGGAATGGAGGCACTCTACAATGGTGGCTGCGTCAATAAAGTATCCCCCACACAGGGCACACATAAGGTGCGGGTTGAGCTCAGTCATTTTGATCCGCATGGTTCGATGCATTGTGCAGCAGGGGGAGGGGATGTGGGGAGGGACTCTGGAAAAAAGGGAGAACAAAATAATTAGATATTTGCCAAAGCTTTGCAAACCAAGAATGCCGGTAACAGAGGAGTTAAAGTACATAGGAAAAGGCAATTTGGAACAATTGGAGATATGAAGAACAATGTCAGTGTTTTCAAGAACCTTTTATAGTTTTCTGGTATAACACTTTAGTAAAATGTTAAGCGTGTTGGATATAATTAATGTGCTGTGATTAATACAAACTCTGCCATCTGCAGCATGTCAAAGAATTGCAAGTCAACATAATGAAGATGGAGAACAATTATGACCATAATTTAGTTTTGGCTTGCGTCATCCAAGCAAAATGCTTTAGTATCATACATAATGGACAGTTTTGTTGGCCGGGAGAGGGGACAAGAGGCAACTGGAAAATCCTAGAATGGATTGTGCATCGTTTTATAGATTATTTTGATGGCTTACAGCACCTAGAAAACGATGGACTTTGAATTCTGGTACTTTGTATAAAATATATCAGCCGAAGGGAAATGGTTACAGTGCGTACATACAGCAAAGGCAACCATTATGAACCAATATTCCTCTCCATCTACCACTAAACCAGTTGCATACACCCTTTCCTTCCATCAACCCTTTGTGTGAGACTTGACATGAGGACATGAATACATAGGTGTCAGGCTACACAATCGGTAGCAGCCATCATTGTATACTTCCCTTGCAACCTTACAAAGCTTGCGCTGTTCAGATGAAAATAAACAACACATACTTGAGTATGTACACATGTTGGAGGAGAAAGGAGGAAAAAAAAAAAAGGAGGCAACAGCCGAGAATGTCATTCGTTTATATGGAGTTGGGTGATATTTTGTCTGCAATACAGATTGTAACCTTCTTGGAATAGACTCACACGTTTTGAATAGTATCTAGCTGAATGAAGTACAACTTTTCAAGAATAATGTCTTTAAGATGCTTAAGAGATGATGGAGAAGGAATTCTGCTTTTCATGCTACTCTATATAATGGACCACCGTAGTTTAATGATATGATTTTGCTGGCCAAAGCAGATAATGAAGTTCATCTTCATGCTCCTCAAACCAAGTCTGAACACTTCTGGCTGTGACTATGGAATCCTTGTTGGGAAACATCTGAACCATAGGATGCAACTGGTTGCTTAAAATATCCAAGTAGTCACTGGCAATAATTTGGCCCTTCAGAGTTATTACAGGACGCAGAATACGAAGATATTGCAGCCCAAATCACCTCCACTTAACAGTTGGAACCAGGCATTCAGGAAAGTAGCCTTCTTTAGGAGTTCTCCACACATTAATCCAGCCTGATATAATGAACAGCGTGAAGGAAGACTCACTCGACACAATAAAAGCCCACACGTCCAGATTTTCTAACCATGACATCTTTTTCTTGTTGCCTTTCAGAGGGCTGAAAAATGCAGCTCTATCATGGATATTGGATTGGTGAAGCTCATTGCACTGTTTTTGTGGAAGCTGGATCTTCCAGATGAATAATGAGTTCTGCTTTCACATTTACTGCAGTAGTTCTATGATTTTTAGACCATGTTTATCACACTTTGTAGTTTACAGCCACTGTTCCTCCTAGCTTTGATGTTTCCCATGCTATGTATATTCAGTCATAAGCTTGAAAACGGTTTCTCTGGATACCCCAAATAAAGTGCCCATTTCTGTCACTTATGGTCCAGCTACATGTGCAACATCTGATTGCCCTTGTTTAAAACGTGATGAGGTATCCATTCTAACAGTACTTCCAAACAGACTATTACTCACCACATTCTTTAATGGACACCAACATTACCTGTTAACTCTGTTTCTTCGAAGTCCATAGGCTCCACAGGAATTACCATGCGGTAAACGGTGGACTGGAGACAACCGGGCACCAAACAGTTTAACTTTCAGGTCCCGGGATGCACTGGTGTTTTCTGCTATATACTTAACCTCCAACCCCAGGCTATCCAGTTTAGTGAACAAGACCAAGGAGGGAGCAGAACAGATAAGAAAAAAGAATGGAACACTTAAGAAACACACACATTAGAAAAGGAGAACTAGGGACCATATAATAATAAATAGCTGCTCTACCCGTTCTTTGCAAGGAGTTTCTGATTTTCACGGATGTAAATATAAATGAGTGATAAAAATTTGGTAAATCTACAGACATGTAAATTTGTGATGTCTTAATTTAAGTAAATATTAATCCATGGTTCTTGGAGTTACCGGAGGAGCACCCGTAGCAATTACAGTAAATAATGACAGGACCATTTTTGTTGTCTATTAAATTTTACACACTGGAGGAGCAATCCAAATTTTGTTCCGATTGTCAATTTAGGCATTAACGCAAGCCATGCATCGGTAATTATGACGTCATTACGTCAACCCCCTTTTCATCCTCCTAGGGGAAGTTTATTAAAAATAGGAATTTGAAACCTACTGGTAATTCCTTTTCTCGTAGTCCGTTGTGGAAACTGGAGTTCTGTATTTTAGTACCATGGGGTATAGATCAGGAGCACTGGAGCCTGGCACTTTAAAACCTTTAGTGTGTGCTGGCTCCTCCCCTCTAAGCCCCTCCTACCAGACTCAGTCTAGGAAAACTGTGCCCGAGTAGACTGACATACCATGAGAGAAGGAATAAAAAGACAAACAGCGGTGAGGCAACAAGCCAACACACAACCATAACCAAAAGGAGGGCGCTAACCAGAACAGAGGAAAGCAACACCAACCCAACCAGGATAGCACAGCTAATCCAACAACATAACAGGACCGCAACAGCGGCCAACCAAATACTTACTCAGGTAAGCAGGAATCAAAGCACTGAGGCGGGCGCCCAGTATCCACTACGGACTACGAGAAAAGGAATTACCGATAGGTATCAAATTCTTATTTTCTCTAACGTCCTAGTGGATACTGGGGTTCTGTACTTTAGTACCATGGGGATGTCCCAAAGCTCCCAAACTGGTGGGAGACTGCCGAGACTCCTGTAACACTGCCTGACCAAACTGAAGGTCCTCCTTGGCCAAGGTGTCTAATCGATAAAATTTCACACACACAAAAAAAAAAAAATTTTTTTTTCGAACCACACCAAGTAGCAGTTCGGTACAACTGTAAGGCCGAGCCACCCAGGAAGAGCCCACAGACCTTGTCGAGTGGGCCGGAATAGACGTCGGCAAAGGCAGAGCCGCCGAAGTATAGGCCTGTTGGATGGTCAACCTGAGCCAATGAGCAATGGATTGCTTGGAGGCCGGATGACCAATCTTGGTGGCATCAAAAAGGAGAAACAGCGAATCAGATTTCCGATGATGAGCCGTCCTCTTTACATAAATCTTCAGAGCCCTCATCACATCTAAGGACTCTGGCCCAATGGAATCGCCAGACAACACCGGAACCACAATGGGTTGATTGACATGAAAAGCTGAAACCACCTTTGGTAAAAACTGAGGACGGGTCCAGAGTTCCGCCCTGTCTTTATGAAAAATCAAATAAAGACTCTTATAGGACAAGGCCCCCAATTCAGAGACACGTCTTGCAGACGCAATTGCTAATAACATGACCGTTTTCCAGGTGAGAAATTTTAACTCCACCCTATGCAAGGGTTCAAACCAGTCCGATTGAAGAAAGGACAAAACCACATTGAGATCCCACGGAGCCGTGGGAGGTACAAAGGGCGGTTGCATATGAAGAACTCCTTTTAGAAAAGTTTGTACTTCCGACAACAAGGCAAGTTGTCTCTGGAAGAAAATAGAGAGCGCCGAAATCTGGACCGTGATGGAGCATAAACGTAGGCCCATATCTACTCCCGCTTGGAGGAAAAGCAGAAAATGACCAATTCTAAATTCCACGGGAGACACCTTTCTACTTTCACAACAGGAAACATACTTCTTCCAGATACAATGATAATGTTTTGACGTCTCCATCTTCCTGGCTTGGACCATAGTGGAAATAACCCGGGAGGGAAGACCCTTTCTTGCTAGAATCTCCCTCTCAACTTCCAAGCCATCAAACGTAGCAACTGTAAGTCTGGATGGACGAATGGACCTTGTTGAAGAAGATCCTTTTGCAGTGGTAGAGGCCAGGGATCCTCCAGAGCCATGGTTAGGAGGTCCGAGTACCACGCCCGTCGAGGCCAATCCTGGGCTATTGGAATTGCTTGAACGCTTTCCCTTCTTAGTCTTTTTAGAACCCTTGGGATTAGCAGTAGAGGAAGGAATAGGTACACAAACTGACATGTCCATGGTTTCGTCAGCGCGTCCACTGCTACAGCCTGCGGATCCCTCGTTCTGGAACAGTAACGGCATAGCTTCTTGTTGAGACGAGAATCCATCAGATCTATCTGCGGACAGCCCCACCGGTTAATTAGCTGTTGAAACACCTGGGGATGTAGTCCCCATTCCCCCGGATGGAGGTCGTGTCTGCTGAGGAAGTCCGCTTCCCTGTTGTCCACTCCTGGAATGAATATGGCTGAGATGGCCCTTGCATTGGCCTCCGCCAAGAGGAGGATTTTTGACACTTCCCGCATCGCTGCTCTGCTTCTTGTTCCCCCTTGTCAGTTTATGTACGCCACTGCTGTGGCGTTGTCCGATTGAACCTGGATCGGCCGATCCCTCAGGAGATGGGAAGCTTGCAGAAGAGCATTGTAAATTGCCCTGAGTTCCAGGATGTTAATCGGCAGAGCCGATTCCTGAATTGACCGTATCCCCTGGAACTGGGCCCCTTGGGTCACAGTTAAGGTTGCCAGATCATCCCTTTAATCCTGGAGACCTGTGATTTACACAGGTTTTGTGGCTGATTAAAACCAGGTGGAATGAAGGCTTGAATTTAATCAGCCACAGAACCTGTATTATTCATAGGTCTCCAGGATTAAAGGGATGAGGTGGCAACCCTAGTCACAGCCCCACAACCCCGGAGGCTGGCATCCATTGTGAGTAGAATCCACAAGTGGATATTGAAATTCCTGCCTTCGATCAGGTGAGGAACTTGCAGCCACCATAATAGAGAAATCCGGGCTTTCGGAGATAAGGTCACATCCTGATGCATGTGAAGGTGAGACCCCGACCATTTGTCCAGCAGATCTAGCTGAAATGGCCGGGCATGAAATGTGCCATATTGGATTGCCTCGTAAGCCGCAACCATCCTGCCCAGCAAGTGTATGCAAAGATTAATGGACACCTTGCGAGGACGGCGCACTGAGCGGACCATACCCTGGATAGTCAAGGCCTTGTCCATCGGGATAAACACCTTTTGAGACACTGTATCCAGTATCATTCCCAGGAACTGAAGAAGTTGGGTCGGTTCCAGGTGAGATTTCTGGAAGTTTAGGATCCACCCATGATTCGTAAGCAGGAAAGTCATCAGATCGATGATGTGCAATAGACGCTCCCTGGACATAGCCTTTATCAGGAGATCGTCCAAGTAGGGGACTATGTTGACTCCAATCATGCGCAGTTGCAGCATCATCTCCACCATGACTTTGGTGAATACCCTCGGAGCTGTGGACAGGCCAAAGGGCAAAGCCTGAAACTGGAAATGGTCATCCAAGATGGCAAACCTGAGGTAAGAGGCTGATGGAGGGGGCCACATGGGAATGTGTAGGTAAGCATCCTTGACATCTAGGGATACCAGGAATTCCCCCTCTTCCAGACCGGACACCACTACCCGCAGGAATTCCATCTTGAATTTGAACACCCGCAGAGACGGGTTTAGAGACTTCAGGTTAAAGATGGGTTGCACCGAACAGTTTGGTTTTGGAACGACAAAAAGACTGGAGTAAAACCCCCTGTTGTGTAATGGAGGAGGTACAGGAACCACCACCCCTGTCCGCAAAGGTTTTTGAATGACCTCTTGCCAGGTAACTTTTGCTGCGGGCAAAACTGGTAAGCCAGATTTGAAAAATCTGTGAGGAGGAACTGCTTGAAATTCCAACCGGTATCCTTGGGAAATGAGGTCCCTCACCCAAGGATCCCGGCAGGACTTCGCCGTGTTGAAGGCGAGCACCTACCTGAAAATCGCCTTGCTGCTGGGGCCAACCGTAACGCGGAAGGCTTAGCGGCAGGGGATCCGGTGGTCTGGTCCAGGGAGGCAGCAGCTGCAGGTTTACGGGACTTCCCACGAGATCCTCTCGGAGTGGTGGAGACGCCCCGGCCCCTGCCTCTGAACCTTGCCACACGAAAGGACTGCAAGGAGTGGCCATGTAAGAGAACGCCTAGTAGGTGGCACAGCCGACGGCTGATTGGTAGACTTACCCGCCGTTGCCTGGGAGATCCATTTATTTAATTTGTCCCCAAACAAAGCATCACCTGTAAAGGGAAGATTTTCTACACCCTTTTTGGAATCAGCGTCCGCTGACCACTGACTGGATCAGCACCGGCCGGTGTTGAAGCAGGGGTCTAGCCTGACTTAGGGCCTTGTAAATGGGCCATAGTTCTAGAACATTTATGTGTAGGGAAGTCTTTTCTTCCCTGTGTGACTGCCCCCCAGCCTTGAAGGCTGGCATCCGTGGTCACCAGGACCCAGTCCTGTATGCCGAATCTGCGGCCCCCTAGAAGATGAGCACTCTGCAGTCACCACCACAGCGACACCCTGGCCCTTGGAGACAGGGTTATCCGCCGATGCATCTGAGGATGCGACCCGGACCACTTGTCCAACAGGTCCCACTGGAAGATCCTTGCATGGGACTTGGCGAATGGAAATTCTTCGTAAGAAGCTACCATCTTTCCCAAGGCTCGCGTGCATTGATGCACCGATACCTGTATTTATATTAGGAGGTCTCCGTCTAGAGACGCCAACTCCTTGGACTTCTCCTCCGGGAGAAACCCTTTTTATCCTGTTCTGTGTCCAGAACCATACCCAGGAACAAACAGTAGACGC
This sequence comes from Pseudophryne corroboree, assembly GCF_028390025.1. Taxonomy (NCBI): domain Eukaryota; kingdom Metazoa; phylum Chordata; class Amphibia; order Anura; family Myobatrachidae; genus Pseudophryne; species Pseudophryne corroboree. Next base: position 344,259,315 of record NC_086446.1, read on the forward strand.
GTCGTAGGAACCAGCTGCGACTTTGGAATATTCAGAATCCAGCCGTGCTGTTGTAGCACTTCCCGAGATAGTGCTACTCCGACGAACAACTGCTCCCTGGACCTCGCCTTTATAAGGAGATCGTCCAAGTACGGGATAAGTACTTCGGCCATTACCTTGGTAAATACCCTCAGTGCCGGGGACAGACCAACGGCAACGTCTGGAATTGGTAATGACAATCCTGTACCACAATTTTGAGGTACACCTGGTGAAGAGGGTAAATAGGGACATGCAGGTAAGTATCCTTGATGTCCAGTGATACCCTGAAATTTTCCAGGCTTGCAATAATCGCCCTGAGCGATTCCATTTTGAACTTGAACCTTCGTATATAAGTGTTCAAGGATTTCAATTTTAGAATGGGTCTCACCGAACCGTCTGGTTTCGGTACCACAATCATTTTGGAATAGTAACCCCGGCCTTGTTGAAGGAGGGGTACCTTGATTTCACCTGCTGGAAGTACAGCTTGTGAATTGCCGCCAGTACTACCTTTCTCCGAGGGCAGCAGGCAAGGCTGATGTGAGGCAACGGCAAGGGGGAGTCGTCTCGAACTCCAGCCTGTATCCCTGTGATACTACTTGCAGAACCTAGGGATCCACCTGTGGGCAAGCCCACTGGTCCCTGCAGTTCCAGAGACGCGCCCCCACCGCACCTGTCTCCACCTGTGGAGCCCCAGCGTCATGCGGTGGACTCAGAGGAAGCGAGGGAAGATATTTGATCCTGGGAACTGGCTGACTGGTGCAGCTTTTTCCTTCTTCCCTTGTCTCTGTGCAGAAAGGAAGCGCCTTTGACCCGCTTGCTTTTCTGAAGCCGAAAGGACTGTACCTGAAAATACGGTGCTTCTTAGGCTTTTGTGAGGAAACCTGAGGTAAAAAAATTTCTTCCCAGCTGTTGCTGTGGATACGAGGTCCCAGAGACCATCCCCAAACAATTCCTCACCCTTATAAGGCAGAATCTCCATGTGCCTTTTAAAGGCAGCATCACCTGTCCACTGCCGGGTTTCTAATACCCTCCTGGCAGAATGGACATTGCATTAATTCTGGATGCCAGCCGGCAAATATCCCTCTGTGCATCCTTTATATATAAGACAACGTCTTAAATATGCTCAATGTTAGCAAAATATTATCCCTGTCTTAGCATATTAATATTATCTGACAGGGTATCAGACCACGCTGCAGCAGCACTATTTATGCTGAGGCAATTGCAGGTATCAGTATATAACCTGAGTGTGTAAATACAGACTTCAGGATCGCCTCCTGCTTTTTATCAGCAGGTTCCTTCAAGGTGGCCGTATCCTAAGACGGCAGTGCCACCTTTTGACAAACGTGTGAGCGCCTTATCCACCCTAGGGGATATCTCCCAACGTGACCTATCCTCTGGCGGGAAAGGGTACGCCATCAGTAACTTTTTAGAAATTACCAGTTTCTTATCGGGGGAAACCACGCTTCTTTACACACTTCATTCATTCATCTGATGGGGGAACAAAACACTGGCTGCTTTTTCTCCGCAAAAATAAAACCCCTTTTATGTGGTACTTGGGTTCATGTCAGAAAATGCGTAACACATTTTTCATTGCCGAGATCATGTAACGGATGTTCCTAGTGGATTGTGTATATGTCTCAACCTCGTCGACACTGGAGTCAGACTCCGTGTCGACATCTGTGTCTGCCATCTGAGGTAACGGGCGTTGTTTGAGCCCCTGATGGCCTTTGAGGCGCCTGGGCAGGCGCGGGCTGAGAAGCCGGCTGTCCCACAGCTGTTAAGTCATCCAGCCTTTTATGTAAGGAGTTGACACTGTCGGTTAATACCTTCCACCTATCCATCCACTCTGGTGTCGGCCCCACAGGGGGCGACATCCCATTTATCGGCCTCTGCTCCGCCTCCACGTAACCTTCCTCATCCGACATGTCGACACAGCCATACCGACACACCGCACACACACAGGGAATGCTCTGACTGAGGACAGGACCCCACAAAGTCCTTTGGGGAGACCGAGAGAGAGTATGCCAGCACACACCAGAGCGCTATATAATGCAGGGATTAACACTATAACTGAGTGATTTTTCCCCAAATAGCTGCTTGTATACATATATTGCACCTAAATTTAGTGCCCCCCCTCTCTTTTTAACCCTTTGAGCCTGAAAACTACAGGGGAGAGCCTGGGGAGCTGTCTTCCAGCTGCACTGTGAAGAGAAAATGGCGCCAGTGTGCTGAGGGAGAAGCCCCGCCCCTTTTTCGGCAGACTTTCTCCCGCTTTTTCTGGAATACTGGCAGGGGTAATTTTACATCTATATAGCCTCTAGGACTATATATGATGCAGATTTGCCAGCCAAGGTGTCATATATTGCCCTAAGGGCGCCCCCCCCCCCCAGCGCCCTGCACCCATCAGTGACCGGAGTGTGAGGTGTACATGAGGAGCAATGGCGCACAGCTGCAGTGCTGTGCGCTACCTTGGTGAAGACCGAAGTCTTCTGCCGCCGATTTTCCGGACTCTTCATGCTTCTGGCTCTGTAAGGGGGACGGCGGCGCGGCTCCGGGAACGAACACCAAGGTCGGGTCCTGCGGTCGATCCCTCTGGAGCTAATGGTGTCCAGTAGCCTAAGAAGCCCAAACTACCACCTGTTAGGTAGGTTCGCTTCTTCTCCCCTTAGTCCCTCGCTGCAGTGAGTCTGTTGCCAGCAGATCTCACTGAAAAATAAAAAACCTAAATATACTTTCTTTCTAGGAGCTCAGGAGAGCCCCTAGTGTGCATCCAGGTCAGCCGGGCACAGGAATCTAACTGAGGTCTGGAGGAGGGTCTTGGTGGGAGGAGCCAGTGCACACCAGGTAGTCCTAAAGCTTTCTTTAGTTGTGCCCAGTCTCCTGCGGAGCCGCTAATCCCCATGGTCCTTACGGAGTCCCCAGCATCCACTTAGGACGTTAGAGAAACAAGAGTTAACAATAGTAAGTCTACCATAACTCATTTTCTTCTTCAGGGTCCATAGGCTCCACAGGAATTACTGTGGAGATGTCCCAAAGCAGTTTCCCCTAAGGCAGGGGCACTCCTGAGCGGTACGGAGAACCCGTCCACCAAAGGCAGCAGGTGAGACTGGAGGAAAGATGTATGCCAGATCTTTTGAAGTTCCACCGCACTGCCAGAGCATCCACGAAGGCGGCTGCAGGATCCCTAGTTCTGTACCTGTACACAAGCAGCCTGTGGTAGTGACATGAGACCATGAGATACACATTCGGTAGGCCCCACTTGTACAGTAGGACCTGAAATACCTCTGGCTGTAGAGCCCCCTCAGTGGAGTGTACGTTCTTTCAGTTCAGGAAGTCCGCTTCCCAGTTGAGGACTCCTGGGATGAACACTGCCAATGTAGCCAGAAGATTATGTTCTGCCCAAGTGAGGATGTTCATCACTACTCTCATGGTCAGGCTCTGCATACCACTCTGATGGTTGAGGTAGGCTACTGCGGTTGCGTTGTTGGATTGGACCTGAACAGGTCAACCGTGGAGAAGGTCTTGGCCTAAAGGGACCGTTGACTGAATACTGCTCTCCACCTGTGGACGCTGGCATTTGTGGTGAGGAGTACCCAAACCAGAACCCAAAAAAGGGATGACCCTTTTATAAGTGGGACGTCTGTAGCCAACAGGAGAACTAAGGGACGACCCTTTTCTAAGCGGGATGTCTGTAGCCAACAGGAGAGCTGGACCTCCAGGGATAGTATGATTGAAGAGGTCTAGGGCCTAATTCAGACCTGATCGTAGCAGCAGTACTAGTCTGCGACTCTCAGTGTCAGTGAGTGACTGACTTGTAAGTAAGCTGCTGCAGCTTGCAGGGGAAAGAGAGGGGGAGCCAGACCAGGCTGAGGAGGAGCAGTATAATTGCAGTGAGTGCCATCAGGGGTGTTTGTTTGGTGCACACCACAACATCTGACAATGTATCTGCTTTATTAGGATTGCTACAAGGGTGGATATTTTATATTGCGTTGACAGTCAATACATGGTGCTAGACATGCACCAAAAGGCGGTGCTAGACACACCCATCCGACGGTGCACCCCCTAATAAAATGTGCTGCGCACGCCTATGGCAGAGAGTTAGATTTGGGTGGGTTGTGTTCAAACTGTAATCTAAATTGCAGTATAAAAATAAAGCAGCCAGTATTTACCCTGCACAGAAATAAAATAACCCACCCAAATCCAACGCTCTCTGCACATGTTATATCTGCCCCCCCCCCCCCCCTGCAGTGCACATGGTTTTGCCCATTAGAAAAAGATTTTGCTTTTGTGATCCGTTCTGAATTAGGCCCCTGGAGTGAAATTGGTTGTACTCCACCATGTCGAAGGTGGAGACCAAGAACCCCAATACCTGCATGGCTGAGTGAATGGGCACTCACCGGTGTTGAAGAACTTGCGCATTCGAGTATGAACGCTGTTATCTTGTCCGCTAGTAGGAACATCCTCTGGATCTGACAATCTAGGATGGCTCCTAGGGATGTAACATCCCTTGAGAAGGAGACAAGAAGGACTTATTCCAGTTAATAATCCAGCCGTACGTCTGCAGTAAGACAATGGTCAGACGGAGATGCTGTTGTAGGACCTCCGGAGACGGTGTTAAAATCAGTAGGCCTTAGGTAAGGAAGACTTCAGACCCCCTGTGACGCCTAATATGTGCAGCCCTGAATGCCATTTTGGTAAAGACCTGAGGGGCTGTGGCCAGTCCATAGGGAAGTGCCTGAAATTCATAATGCTGCTCGAGGCTAGCAAAACTGAGGTATCATTGTTGGAAGTGATAGGCACATGTAGGTACTAATTCTGAATATCCAGTTTCCATAAGTCCCCAGGCTCCATTGCCAGTATAATGGAGTGGAGGATTTCCTTGTGAACCCGAGCACCCGCATAAGCTTGTTGAGTGCCTTGAGGTTGAGTAGCAGAGTGTTTGTCATCTAATTTTGCAGACAGATGCCTGGTAGCCCAAGATTGCTTGGAGCGTGGTTTGCTTGGACGAGCCCCCCTGTAACACATGAGAGAAGACAGCACCCCTGTAACCCAAGCTTATTCCCCATTATGGGAGATGTGGCACAGTTGTTCCCTAGTAGCATCTGATAGCAGGCTGTCTTCAAGCACATCCACCCAGCCTACAATAACTTTAGCTACCTAGACTGAAGCCATAGCTGTGCGTGTAATGGCGCCCACATGTAAGTAGACGTTTAAGTCAAACTCTGTACAGAGTGGGAGTATCCATCCAGAGAAGATGTATAGGAGGGGTATACCAAGCAGGTTGTAATTGCTGAGGAAACCCCATTGCAGAAGACAGAGTAGGAGCTGACATGCAATCAACTAGCTGCATCATAACGGGAGAGAAGGAAGACACCCAAGGTGGTTCCTGTAAAGGTGCTGGCGGGATGGTCTGTGTGTATATAACATTTTAAAACTATCCAATACAGGATCCCCCTCCTCGTCTGAGAGGATAAACCAGCTGTAGTTAGCAACAAGTCACATAGCCTCCTTTCAAGCTTTGCCTTTGGAAGACACAGTAATACAGGCAGTAAAGGCACAGTGTGTGTATAAGAAAAACAATGCAATGTGACACTCCTCACAAGTACAAGTAAATGTGAGGTATAAAACCCTAAAACACCTGAAATGGGTTGTAGAAATATAGTACATCATGATTTGAAAGCACAAACAGCAGTAGCTAGCAACAAGTCACATACAATGCATATAAATTTGGCACTAAATCAAGTACACAAGCCTCAGAGGCTGGTAGGATGAGCGCGGTATAACCTGGCCCATGGTAGAGGTATACAGGGCGACTAGACCCGGCTCCTGAAACTTGCTGAGGTAGGCTTGTGCAACCAGGGCTGCTGAGTGTCTCATTGGGGGAGGAGAATAGAAGTAACAGCTCAAAAGGTGGGAAAATCCTCAGAGGAATCACACACTGGGCTGGAGGAGGGGCTAATGGGGAGAGCATCCCCCCTACCCCCAAGCTGACATAACCTCCAGGTCTGGCCTGGCCTTTACAAGAGTCTCCTGATACCAGATATATATTATAGCCTTGGTGCTCTAATGGAGGAACGCGAGCGACTCTGTCCACGCTGTCAGTGCCTCTGGTGGTGTCCCTCACCGGAGGCTAATGGCCAATGGCCGCTGTGTACTGTAGCACACAAGATTCCCTGCAAGCGGAGAATCCCCTTACCTGATCACCTATACATCCGGATGTTGCCTGGGTCCAGAAGGAGCTGTGTGCCAAAAAGATCAAGCTGGGGTTGCTGGAGCAGTAGCGCAGGTGCCCTATGGGACGTCCCCACAATTTGCCAATCAAATAATTAAAAAGTAAAAGAAAATCATAGAAGAAAAGCTTGGAGCAAAAAGTGCCTCCGGCACCAAACAAAAACTGGATAGCCTGGGGATGGGTATGTAGGAGGAAGCACTAGTACATCCTGGGACCAGAAAGTTTAACTGTTTGGTGCCTGGTTCTCTCCAAACCACCTATACCCCATGGTAATTTCTGTGGAACCGATGGACCCTAAAGAAGAAACAATGCTTGTCAGACCTACAGGCATTTTATCGGGACACTTTAGACCGTGCAGACATCATGGACATACACTGAGATCTGCCAGTCATTTCCTCATTCCTTCCCTATGATCGATCAGGGGAAATGTATGCGGAACTGCATACAGTGTGCGATGTGGCCAACTTTCAACTTCAGACGGACATGCTGGATGATCCGGAATGCTCGATGTTTTCAATAGGACACCCGCATACACTGCACAATTATCTGGGCGATCCGCTGATATCGGGAAAATCAGCCAGATAATTGAAGCATGTATGCCCAGCTTAAAGTTCCTGTAGTGTAGCCAATATAAACAGTTTCAATCCCTATATTGTTAGTTTTTCCATTTCTGGTCCACACCCTGTTATCAGTTTAAAAATAAAATAAAAAAAGAGGAGTAAATTTATTCTGTATTTTATAACACAACATATTTTGATTTAACCTTTCTCTAACAATGTAGGGAATGTCCATTAGTTATACTTCTGCTACTCTTTCAAAGCAGCGCCTGTAAGAAGTCCTTCATGTAATAATAATAATAATAATCAGTCCCCTCCAACATAAATGTTCTGCAGTTAGTGGTTAATACCACAATTGGGTTAGTGGTATTATGTGGAAATCTCAGATGGGAACCTTGAAGAAACAGAATGTTCCTCTGAATGATAATTATAAGGTACTCTTACCACTCAGCCTGAGCCGTTTAATGCACTCTTCCCAGAGTGTTTGATTTGCCACCCTAGGGTATAGCCACTGCGCAATATGTTGGAAAAGTGTAAACTAGAGCAGCAACAAGTTTCTGTCACAACCACAATTTGCATAGGATAATTGAAAGGATGATACAAAAAAAGTTGTAGGGAATACTACAAGGTCTGGGTAACAGGAAAGGATTTGAGGACTGAGGCGCTGTCCTCATATTACATTTCTACAGAATTATAACAATGAATGAATAGGAAATATGGACTTGGAAAGCTGCTTAGGACCATTTACTTATGCAAATATTGATGAAGTGTTGGATATTGGAAGACACCCCACTGACTGCCATGTGTTCACTTTCAATTAAGTGGAGCACACATTGACAAGCAGAATGTAAGAATTACAATAGCGCAGTTGGTCAACATTTAAAAATAGGGACAGATCTTTAAAATATGGGATTCTTCCTAGAAATTAGGGACAGCTGGCAACTACTATTTACACTACACACATCATTGCTTACTCTGCTGATGTACATCACTAATCACCAGTAGAACAGTGCCATCTAGTGAATGTCTGATAAACTGCAGACTGCTTACAGTGGTCTTTCAATAAAGCACTTATCCGCTGTGGTATCTTATATTTCAACAAGAACAAGCTGCTAATATTATTACAGTAAGTAATAAATTATAGGTCCCTTAATACTTTAAACATATGCCACACTCCAGACTATATGTGATTGTTATGACAAAAGGGTTCTAGAGCTAGCAGTCTTCAGTGTGTACCTATAAAGCAAGCCAGATCATTTGAAACGTGGGGGATGGTCCCTTATCACAACACCCTTTAAAATGAAATGCAGAATGACATTAGTGGAAAACAAAATATAGTAATGAACAACTAACATTTTCCAGTAAGTTTTGTCTGTACATGAGAGCATGTACTGAATGTCACATGCTCTTCAGAGATGGTTTCCAGTGTCTATAAACTGATCCAGACCTCACACATTATGGTATGCGTCATCTGAGGAAACCCCTTTATCTAGTGCTTATTTTAAGAAGCCGTGCTCCAAAATGTCAATGAAATTTTAATATGCTTGTGTTAACTCTTGCTTAAGGCAGTGTTCGCTGTCATTAAAAACTTCACACACACAGCATTCATTACTGAAATGGCCTGTTTTTTGTTAAATTAACAAAGTTACTACCAAACAAATTACATATCTGTGCTGAAGCTGAATGACAAAGTCCCCTGTCCCCTGACCTGATTTCCTGTGAACAGATAGACTGAACACAGTTACCCTTTCCAATTGCTATAATGCCTCAAACTGATTCTCTATTGACCTCCTTATTGCTATAGCAAAATAAATAAATAAATGAATAAATAAATAAATAGATGGGGTTCTAATGTGATCCCTTAGGGCTAAAACACACTACCCGGCTTTTGCCGGCCGGCTTTTTCCCGTGCCGGCATTGTAGTTAACAGTGTGAGGGGTAGGGGCCCTTCACACTGCACGGCCCCGGCCCGGCTGCCGGGTTGCAGCCGGGTCTCACCACTGGAAGGTCCGGGTGCCGGGCGGCCGCCGGGCCGTCTTTGCAGCCAGTAAACCATGTGTGTGAAGGGGAGCTTTCACACACAACGGTTTTTTCTCAAGCCGTGTCTGATGCTGCGCATGCGCACAGCATCACACACGGCTCAAAGCCGTCCTGTGTGACAGACACCGCCGGTTTCTCCCAGATGGCAAAAAGCCAGACAAAGTTTGTCCGGCTTTTTGCCATCCGGGAAAAACCGGAGTGTGTGTTACAGCCCTTATGCTCAGTTTGCTCACTGCTAAGCAGCTTCCTCTAGATTACACAGAAGTAAATCTACAAAGTGTAGTCAAGTTATAAGACCAGCAATGCTCACTACTGGAGTGGCTTCCTCTAGACCAGGCATGTCAACCCCAATTGGGCTAAACCGGGGTCTAAGATTTTGTGGGCCAAAAAAAAAAGTTTTATATGCAATTTTGAAAGGTTTATTAGAAAAACCAATAATAAAGTTTGATTTCAAGTATCGCGAAGATTATATATCATAATAATATTAATAACACATACCAGTGTGTGCTGGGAGCGGTGTTATTCCCCCTCATATCACAGTACGGTCCCCTCTTCTCTGTATTATAATAATAATAATAATACTAATAATTATTATTATTATTATTATACCACATCAGTGTGAGATGGGAAAAGGTGTCCCTTCCAGCCCCCTCTGTCCCTCCAATCCATCCTCATGCCCCGTGTTCCCTCCAGCCACAAGCCATCTATGCCTCCTGCATCTTTTCATCCTCTAACCCCTGTGCCAGCCCCTTCCAATTTACCTTCTTCTTAGAAAGCCATTTTTACAGTGTAATCTTTCTGCAATTAGGGCAGCCGGGCACACACACACACAGGGGGCAGACAGCGTGACATCTTCAGTGCTAATGGTTCTGAGAGGATAGGACGTGGCCGTTGCGGGGGTGGGCGGGCAGAGTTATTGTGGTGTCGGAAAGGTAGCTGGGCAAACGCAGCAGCTCACCCTGTGGAAATTTCTCTACAAGCAGTATCTTTTTGCACATGCGCAGAGCGGTGAATGCTGCCCGATCGAAGCGGAGCTCCATTCGCGGCATTCGGGCCAGACTGCATTCCATTACTTTTACAAAAGTAAATGCGAGCACGCAAAAGTATACGCTGGTTGCTGCTGCTGCTCTAGACCTGCTAGGTCTGGGCCTGGGAGAGTATAGTAGATAGAGAGCCACAGGTGAACAAGTACTCTGTAAAGTAACAATCCCATTTAAATGTTGCATTGTCACTTAGCTGCACCATTTCTTTAGTAGGCCCTGGGAACTGGGTGCTGAAAGTTTTGTCCCAGAGCTGCACTGTTTCGTAGCACAACACCAGCAAAAGTTACTTTTTTTTTTTTTTAGCAAGATAGCCACTGCAAGTGGGTGTAAGCAGGAGGACCACAAGTTCCATACTTGCAGCTGCTTATTAGTCCAGTCACATCCCTGGCTATGGTAGGCTGTATCAGCAGTGCTCATGCTAGCTAGTACTCAGGTTTCCACTAAGAGGAAGGAGCAGTTTGGTGGAAATGGAGATAACTGGGTAATGCAATTTCATGTTTGGGATTCAGAAAATCTGCATACTTACAAGACACAAAGTAATTCATAATTTGCTTCCACTGGGCGCCAGTCAAAGTATTTATTTATAAGGTTAGTTAAATATCACACATATTCCGCAGCACATTACAGAGAATATTTACATCTACATTCACATAGGTTCTTGACCCAGTGGAGCATACAATCTATATTCCTTACATGTACACTAGGGTGAATTTTTGTCAGTACCTAATTAACCTACTAATAATGTTTTTGGATTGTGGGAGGAAACCAGAGCACCCAGAGAGTAACCCACGCAAACTAATGGAGAACATACAAACTCTACACATATAGCGCCTTGGTCGGAATCAAACCTGAGACCTCAGATCTACGAGGCAGTAATGCTAACCATGAGACAACAATGAAGTAAATAGCAATTGATATGTGTTAAAATGAATTCTGTTAACCAGTGTGTATTTGAATGACAGAAAAATATGTATTGTTAAAGAATAACCAGAGGCAAAACCGAGATATGTGAAAATGAAAAAAGACAGAACACACACAGGCTGTATCAGAGCTGAGAAAGTATAACCACAGCAATTGACTGCAGTTATTTTTCTCTGCCATCTGCACCCATGTGACCATTATGCACAGTATTCCAATTTACATTACCAAGCAAATATCATAACAGCTACAATATATACAAACATGTAGTGATTGTTATACAGAAAAATACCTGTTTTACTGAAAGACGCCATTTTGTGGGCTAAATGTGGCATGTCACTACTTCCTGGTAAATGGAGAGATGGACTTCTGATAAATATTGGTTCAGCCCACAAAATGGCCCTTTGCTCTGTGTGGACAGCAATAAACTAAACCCATCTATAGAGGCAGTAGACTACTAAACCTTTTCTGGCTGAAAGTTAAGGGGTTTTCTGGTTTAGGATCACTACTGTCACTTAGCAGTGACCCTCCCACATGGGGATCTAATTACTGTTGCTGGCATCTTAAGCTGGGTACACACTGGGCGACCTGAGCTAGTTAGCAATCAGCACTATATTGCAGATTGTTAATTAGGGGAGATCGCCAGTACATACACACTGAATGATATCAATGTATGATATCGTTCAGTGATGTCATCCCCCTCACTTCCCAAACATGCAGCTCAAAGATATTGTTAACATTGAGCTGTATGTTTGGTAAATGATGGATGAACGATAAGGACCCGCGGGTGCACGCATCGTTCATCCATACACACTGAACGATATGGACGATAGATCTTGCAGAAAAGATTATCGTTCATATCGTCCTGTGTACACGGGGCTTTAGCCCATGGCTCCAATAACTCATATTTTCTTCAGGCTTTAAAACTGTGGGTGACGATTATAACGTCATGGTGAGGGTTTCACAGCTAGGCCCACAATCTGATAAATACCTAGAAATTAGGGGCTATTCTAAAGTGACCAACATCTTTTTTATCCTCTAAACAACACTGCGAAGATCTCTGCATTATGAAAACCAAACATATGACTGACCAGTAAAATAACTGGGGAGAAGGCTTTCTAATTACATACATACATACATACAAGTGATTCATGCCGCTTAGTGCCTTAACATACGGCTCAGGTGAGGCTCAGACCTTGAAATGTATGCTCTGTATCAGACTGTAGCTTAATGAGCAAGTAATGCCACTATTCTCCATAAAGTGATAAGTAATAGGTTAGCCCTATATAAGGAAAGGTTACTATAGCAAAGGCTGCGTATTACTGAACGAAACAATATACATGAAATAACTGAGGGCTTTTATACTTAAGGCTGCAATAACACCTAGTAAAATGTAATAGTGCAGGGTCCATGACTCCTAGCTGGAGGTGCGCGGTTGCTATGTGGCCATGGCTTTACTGTTTCTGCACTGCAGGGCAGGCAAATTTATAATTTTGCTAACCAACTTAAAATGGCAGAAAAAATGTGGTGTAATTAAGTAAGTCAACCTCTTGTTATATGTCCTTCCTCTCAACTTTTTTTTAACCTTCTGGGTCTGCATCAGCAACATAACTGGCTAATGACTGGGGGTCAGTGCAATACACTTTAAGCAGGTGCTAGTACAGCTTTAACTAAAGGTTAACTTGACTTGAACTAGGTAAACCTTACTCTTTTATTACTCTGCCCCAAGTTTCCATGTTAGGAGGTTTGAGTAGCCATACACATGGGCACGCTTAGAGGTGTCACCCTCACGTCAATAACTACATTCTCAGCTTCTTCACCCGTTTTAGATAAAGTGGTAGTTGTGGGGAATACTATACTGTTTATTAGAGCTGCAGTGAAAAGACAGATTAGCTATGTACAATGTATTATCTTCATGACTTACATCATATCTCAACTTTTAGTTTCCATTTTTTAGTGGTTCTTTATTTTGTACTATTATGTCTTCATTTTAAATACAAATATTCCCCAAAAAAATGCAATGAAAGTAAACAAATAGTTATCAAATAGTAATCTGATTGTTTTCAGGCTGCAGCAAATACATGGGGAGTTCTGCCATGCTTCAATATACTGAGACCATACCATTATACTCCATTATACTAACCAGCACATAGATATAAGTAGTTAGTAGGTGGACTTACCTCTACATCTACCACACAACTCAATGTAAAATGTTTGAGCCATATATGTACAGTAAATTACATTCTCAAAGAGAAGCAATTTCAGCTGTCTGCTCCAATTTGCTATATATTTACTACACTGTACAGTGCTACCATGCACGCATTCCAGTGCTTGTAAGTTACACACTATTGTCACACAGTCATGGGTGCTTTGTAAGTAACACACAAAGCACCCACATATGTGACAATGGTGTGTATCCTGAAAATCACCCACATATGTGGCAGAAGTGTGTAACTTACAAAACACCCACATATGTGACAATAGTAAGTTACACACTTCTGCCACATGTGGGTGATTTTCAGGATACACACCATTGTCACATATGTGGGTGCTTTGTGAGTTATACACACTATTGTCACATAATGTATGTGGATGCTTTGGAGGTTACACACTATTGTCACATATAAGTGGGTACTTGTAAAGTAAAAGAAAGCCATAATACCAGAGTGTGTATATGGTAAATATTATTCAGCAGTGACAATACTGCAGAGATGTCACATATAGGGCATTGTTGTAGAAATATTTTGTGATGACAAACTCATTAGCAGTGATATACTGTAGTAGCAAACACTATTTACAGAGTGGCAGGTGGGACGTACAGAGTACAGTATATAAAGGAAGTTCATTAATGTCCCTATAGCCTGTAAACCAGTGGTATCTGGTTAAAATTGACCTGACAGCTGTCCCATGCTGCTATGTCATTGTTTCTCTTTAGGATGTTTTAGTGCTGTACAAATAAGTTGACTGCATGTAGTCAGTGGCACCTCTGTCACTGTCCTGGGTACAGGTGACAGTCTGACACATGGGATCTCACACATCACTACAGGCAGACACAGTTACATTGCAATCATGGATAAATGTGGGACACAAAAGACAACTCAGCCATTAGAGGTTATGAATGTCTAGAATATTGTGTAAGAAATATGCAGAGCTGCCATCCTGCATAGCCACCATTCTACCCCCCCCCCCCCCCCTTTCCCCCCATATCACACACAGTCTATTTGGGGGGAAGAAGCACTGAACGATATGAGATTTATCTGATCCCTAAAACTGAGGTGCTGTGCCTCATGCACCTCTGTGAATTAAAGTGCAGTGGATTGCAGATGACTGTGTGGCTACAGTGTATTACATCCCCCCATCATCACCTCAACAGGATTCAGGGGAGAGAAGGGCTCTCACTAATGGGAGCAGCTGTACGTGATAAGGGGGTGCAGTGCCCCCATGCGGCGCGGCAGAAGGTTTAGGGGTGCTATGGAGAACGAGGGGTCGCTATAGGACATGGTCACGTCTGGCCGATACTTCTGTATGTACCTGAGGGGAGCGGGACTCTGGTTATTCGCATATACAGAGGAAGGAGGGGGTCAGCAGGGCCCCAAAATATGGCACCCCCTTTCTGCCATAAGCCCCCCACAAGGGGGACAGGATCCGCCCCCAGGCGCCTTACCTGGTGATGCTGGCTCTGCTTCCCTCTGTGGTCCGCCTGTCTCTAAGATTATTTCTCCAAATGGCTTTTCCCCTCCCCCCTCCGTCTGTGTGCCCCCCTCTCCCAGCAGCAGCAGCAGCCCAGTCTCTCGCTGCTCTCTCCTCCCCTAGCCCTGTCTCCCCCTCCTTTGTCTCTGTCTCCCTCTCTTCCCTTCTTCTCTCTCTTTTTGGCTTTCCTCCTGCTCTCTCTCTCTCTCTCTCTCTCAAAATGGCTTTTTTTCTATTTTCTTTTTTTTTTTTTTTTTGCAGACAAGGGCAGACCACGCCCCCGATCATGTGATCTCCTCCCTGGGGACTGAGCAAGGGGGAGGAGGAGGGATGGAAAACAGGAGATGGGATGTGTATAGAGGAGGACAAAGACTGAGACACTGCCAGACTGTATGTGTGTGTCTCCCCAGATTTATCCCTCACTGACTGCTCTCCTTTGCTTTCACATTACTAGACGTAAAAGGACTGAGAGCTAAGTAACCTGGCCCCATTTCCAGACATCCACCTATTCCTACCTGAAATAAAGCAAGAAATAACAATTACGGTATCATAGTGTAAGAGCATCCTTATGCACTTTCACGTAGACAGATTCACAAAGAAGGTCTTTCGTATCTGTTGTATTTCTGTATTTAGATGCATTAGAATTACTATTCTTTACGTGGTTTTTTGTCTTATTTATGTTTGGTGTGCATCTAATGTCCTTGACATGCATTGCAATTTTTCATTATGCTGTATTCTTCTAGAATGTTAAGCTCTTCCAATGGGGAACTTTGTTTTATGCATTTCCTGACTCTCCAATGAACAGTAAATGGAGGTAAAATATAAATCACACCTATAAAGCACGTTGTATCAAGATTTATTTTATTTTGAAGACCGAGGAGCATTCTCCAACTACCCAGTTCAGTGGAAAACTGGGTGCTGGAGGCCTACGTCTTTGGCTCTAATTCAGACCTGATCGCTGATGTGTGTTTTCGCACAGCGGCCGATCAGGTCTGAACTGCGCATAACCCGGCGCCGCAGTGCACCGGCGCATGCCAGACAGCGGACGGCCATCTCAGCCCTACGATCGCCTCTGCCTGATTGACAGGCAGAGGTGGTCACTGGGCGGGAGGGGGCGGGCTGGCGGCCGTTTTAGGGGCGCGGTCCGCGCAAAGCAGGGGTGCCCGGACCGTGCGGGGGGCAGGCCGCGATGGCTGCATGATGTCACACACAGCTGCTGTGACCTGGACAGCGACGAATAGCTCCCTACCAGTGGGGAGGGGTTGCGCTGGTAGGGAGCTAATCGTCAAGTACAAAAGCATCACCGCTGTGCGTTGCTTTTGTACTTGTGCAGCAGGGCAGAGCCAGACATGCGGGGCGGACTAGGAGTCCCCCCGCATGCCTGAGTAACTCATCGTAATTTTGCACGGCTACGATCAAATCTGAATTAGGCCCTTTATACCATCTGCAAAAAGGAGAAAGGCCCCATTTCTCCCTATCTCCTCTGAGCCAAAAGGCACCACGGAGGGGAAAGAGGAATCTTTGGGTTGCCATTTGCTAGGGGGGACCCCTCGACATCTGTGAGCCCTGGAGCTAATTGCCCTTTAGGGGGCAACAGTCTTCAGGCTTCCCTTCGTCGCAAGGCTTGGGGTCACCCCTTTCTCCCCAGGGTTGTCCAAAGCTTCTCACTGGGAAATGGATTCATCAGCTGCCCCCAAATGGAGAGAGCCTCAGGATACCTGGGGAGAGTGCGGCCCGAAAGGGGCTCCCCTCAAATTCCAGACAAAAAAAAAACTATAAAAGTATGGTAAAAGTGCACAATAAATAAATATGCCGCAGCCTTTTGGCCAGGCCTATAAAAAATGATCATTGCCTGGCCACAATGTTTGGGGATGCTTCCAGAGGTGCGGTCCTTCACCAGTGCATTTCCAGGCATCATGGCCACATAGCACTTCGGCCTTCTGGCAGCCGGCCTCTTGGCCAGGGGACCAGGTGATAGCTTATTGGTTACACGGGGCATCTTTAAGCCCCACACTGTACACAAGCATCTATATGGCTTCTAGGGACTAGCTGGAGAGAGGCCCTTCCCTCACTGCTCACACTGGCATGCACTGAAGGTCAAAAACAAAATGCTACAGTATGCACTGAATAAATTGTGTACAGCAGTGGTTCTCAAACTTTTTTGAATCACGGCACCCTAGATAATAATAAAAAAAAAATCACGGCACCCCTAGGCCAAAAGTTTTTTATTGAGAAATTTAGAAGAAATATTAAATTAAGTAAATTGCGTTTATATGTCATCCTTCGAGTCAGTTAGGTGGTGAGGGACAAGATTCCCTTCTGTTTGTCCACATATTTTATGAATGACAACCACCAGCACTGGTTTTACCTATTACATTGACCATAAATAATTTGAATTGGTCCTGGACCACCAACCCAGGGCACCCCTGCATGTGTCCCATGGCACCCCAGGGTGCTATGGCACATTGTTTGAGAACCACTGGTGTACAGTTTACCCCATTCATAATGATTTGAATGCATTTTTATTTTTTCATTATAATCACTGTACTTGGTAATGAGTATTTGTGATTGATGTTTACAAGGTTCATAGCGTGATGTCAAAGCTGACGTTCCGGCCTGTTACTAATGCGATATGCAGCTTGACAAGTTTAAAGTTAGTTTGACAGCTTTGATATAAAACTGTGAAGTCGACAGGCGCTGATTCAGACATACACGCAAATGTCGTCTCTACTGCGAATGTGCAGGTAGCGGATCTGTTTAAATATGCTAATGACGCTACCGCTGGGATTTATTCAGAGATGCTCACTGATAGTGTCTCTGATCAGCCACTTGCGTACAAATATGCAAGATCGATCCCTATGGTTGGTCAGAATGTCCATCGTAAGTAAGCTGCTGGATCATTTACAACTGCATACAAATTTGCAGTCACAGATTAAGACAGTCTCAAAAAAATGTTGCATTTTTGTAGCCACCCCCATTACCTCCCTAGAACGGCCACTACCTGTCAGTCACTTACTTTGCAATTAAATCCTCACTGCGACCGCCAATCAATCGCCATGAATGCACAGTACAAAACAATGTGCTCAACTGTGCAAACATCATCACTGTACCCACCTCTGGATCAGGTCCATAGTTACAATGTGACAATAGTGTGTTACTTACATCACGCTGCCCCACTTCTGATTATCAACCTTACAAACATCAATAATCAGAATACATCCCCTAGGTCAGTGGCTCTCAACTCTAGTCTTCAAGTACCCCCAGACACATCATGTTTTCAGGATTTCTATCTGTAAAAACAGGTTGGAAAATTACTGACTCAACAAAATAGATTAATCATACATAGGTGTGATAAAGAAATCCAGAAAACATGAACTGTTCTATTTGAGGACTGGCGTTGAGAACCACTGCCCTAGGTAATAATAACTGAAGGGAAAACCCCTCAGTACTTAAAGAAATAACATGGCCAGTGCCTTGCTAAAGTATTCACTCCCCTTGGCTTTTTACCTATTTTGTTACATTACAAGCTGTCATTTAATTCTTTTTTTTACTCTGAATTTTATGTGATGATCTGCACAAAATAGTCTAAGTTGGTGAAGTGAAATGAGAAAAATGTATATAAAAAAGAATTTTGATAAATAAAAATGTGAAAATTGGTATGTGCATATGTATTCACCCCCTTTGCTATGAAGCCCCTCAAAAGTTCTGGTGCAACCAATTACCTTCAGAAGTCACATAATTAGTGAAATGAAGTCCACCTGTGTGCAATCTAAGTGTCACATGATCTGTCAGTATAAACACACCCTTTCTGAAAGGCCCCAGAGGCTGCAACACCATTAAGCAAGACACATCACACCATAAGACCAAGGAGCTCTCCAAACAAGTCAGGGACAAAGCTGTTGAGAAGCAAAGGTCAGGTCTGGGTTATAAAAAAAAAAAACAATATTTATGGTAAGAACTTACCGTTGTTAAATCTCTTTCTGTGAGGTACAATGGGTTCCACAGGGAATAACATCGGGGATGTCCCAAAGCAGTTCCTCATGGGAGGGGACGCACTGTAGTGGGCACAAGATACCGGCATCCAAAGAAAGCATCTTGGGAGGTGGATGTATCAAAGGCATAGAACCTTATGAACGTGCTCACTGAGGACCACGTAGCCACCTTGCACAATTTTTCAGTGGTCGCACCACGGTGGGCCGCCCAAGAAGGTCCAACCGACCGAGTAGAATGGGCCTTGATGGTAGCAGGAGCTGGATGGCCAGCCTGTATTATTTATTTATTATTATTTATTTATTACCAGTTATTTATATAGCGCACACATATTCTGCAGCGCTTTACAGAGAATATTTGGCCATTCACATCAGTCCCTGCCCCAGTGGAGCTTACAATCTATATTCCCTATCACATGTACACACAGACACATTCACGCTAGGGTTAATTTTGTTGGGTGCCAATTAACCTGCCAGTATATTTTTGGGATTGTGGGAGGAAACCGGAGTACCCGGAGAAAACCCACGCAAGTACGGGGAGAATATACAAACTCCGCACAGTTAGGGCCATGGTGAGAATCGAACCCATGACCTCAGTACTGTGAAGCAGTAATGCTAACCATTACACCATCCGTACTGCCTGTACATAAGCATGTGCAATCACCATTCTAATCCATCTGGCCAGGGTCTGCTTGTGAGCAGGCCAGCCACGTTTATGAATACCAAACAGTATAAAGAGAGTCAGACTTCCTGATAGGAGCTGTCCTCTTCACATAGATACGGAGAGCCCATAACACATCCAAAGACCGCTCTTTGGAAGACAATTCAGGAGAGACAAATGCCGGAACCACAATCTCCTGATTAAGGTGGAAAGAAGACACCACCTTAGGTAGGTACTAGGGAGGCCAATCCCGGGATCGGGATCCCGGGATTTAGGCCCAAAAATGCCGGGATTTGAATCCCGAGATTGGAGCCTCCAATCCCAGGATTCACGGGATTGCATTGCGCATGTGCAGCGAGGCAGGGTTGGTGTAAGTAACACTTACTATTAGGCGGGCGGCAGCCATGTACACAGACTGCGGCGGCATTTCAAATGTAGCGTCGGCCGCCAGCCAATCACAGCTGGTGGACCGGCGGCCAATCAGGGAAGCGGCCGCAGCGGCTCCTGATTGGCTGCCGGACTGCCCGTTCTGACTGGCTGATGGCCAGCGCTACAATTTGAAAGGCCTCCAGCGCGCTCAGCGCGTCTTGTCCATGGCTGCCGCCCGTCTAATAGTAAGTGTAGTTTTACTGACACCAACCCTCCCTCACTGCAGTGCTCGCTTCAGCCTCCCTCCCGCTCCGCTTCCTACACCCTCCAGCGCTGCTCCCTAGTCCCTACACTTCACCCACTATCCAGCGCTGCTCCCTAGTCCCTACACTACACCCACCCTCCAGCGCTGCTCCCTAGTCCCTACACTACACCCACCATCCAGCACTGCTCCCTAGTCCCTACACTACACCCACCCTCCAGCGCTGCTCCCTAGTCCCTACACTACACCCACCCTCCAGCGCTGCTCCCTAGTCCCTACACTACACCCACCCTCCAGCGCTGCTCCCTAGTCCCTACACTACACCCACCATCCAGCACTGCTCCCTAGTCCCTTCACTACACCCACCCTCCAGCGCTGCTCCCTAGTCCCTACGCTACACCCACCCTCCAGCGCTGCTTCCTAGTCCCTACACTACACCCACCCTCCAGCGCTGCTCCCTAGTCCCTACACTACACCCACTATCCAGCGCTGTCCCTACAGCCTCCGTGCTCCTTACACTCTTTTCCACTGCCCTCCACTCCCACTCTCCCTGCTCCCTACTGCAATCCCGGGAATCCCGGGATTGAGCGTTTTTCAATCCCGAATCCCGGGATTGAAAAAACGGCCCTGGATTGGCCTCCCTAGTAGGTACCCGGGACATGTTCTAAGAACCGCCCGGTCACAGTGAAAAATCAGATAGGGGGACCTACAAGATAAGGCACCCAAATCCGACACTCATCTAGCAGAGGCAATAGCCAGCAAAAACAATACCTTAAGGGAAAGCCACTTAAGGTCTGCAGATTCAAGAGGCTCAAATGGAGAATCTTGTAATGCCTCCAGAACAACCGTCAAATCCCAAGGAGCCACAGTGAACGTATGAACATCAGGCAGAGTGGCAATTTTCCTCTGAAACCAAACCGACAAGGCAGAAATATGAACCTTGATGGAGGCCAGACGAAGGTCCAAGTCCAGTCCCTGTTGTAGAAAGGCCAAAAGTTTGGCCGTACTAAACTTGTAAGCGTCATGATTGTTAGATGCGCACCAAGCAAAGTAAGAATTCCAGACCCTATGGTAAATCCGAGCAGAAGTCGGCTTACGGGCCTTCAACATAGTCTGAATGACCGCCTCAGAAAAACCCTTGGCCCTCAGTACGGAAGCTTCAAGAGCCACGCCGTCAAAGCCAGCCGGTCCAAATCCTGGTAAACACAAGGGCCCTGAACGAGGAGGTCTGGTCATTGTGGAAGCAGAAGAGGACACTCTAACGAGAGACCCTGAAGGTCTGAAAACCAATGCCGTCTGGGCCACGCCAGAGCGATCAGAAGTAGGATTCCTCCTTCTTGCTTGAACTTCCTTATAACTCTGGGCAGGAGTGACACCGGAGGGTACACGTATGGCAGCCGAAGGTTCCATGGGATTGCCAGTGCGTCCACGAACGTTGCTTGAGGAGCCCTTGTCCTTGCTCCGAAGACCGGAACCTTGAGATTGTGTCGAGACGCCATCAGGTCCACATCTGGGAGGCCCCACTTGTCCACTAGGAGTTGAAATACTTCTGGATAGAGGCTCCACTCTCCGGCGTGTACGTCCTGACGACTGATGAAGTCCGCTTCCCAGTTCAGGACCCCCGGAATGAACACTGCCGATATGGCTGGCAGATGGCGTTCTGCCCACCGAAGAATTCTTGATACTTCCCTCATTGCCATGCGGCTTCGAGTGCCACCTTGATGATTTATGTACGCCACCGTGGTGGCGTTGTCCGACTGTACTTGAACAGGTCTGTTCTGTATTAAATGCTGAGCCAAGTTCAGTGCGTTGAACACCGCCCGCAGTTCCAGAATGTTTATCAGGAGAGACTCCTCCTTGGTCCACTGACCTTGAAGGGAGTGTTGCTCCAACACCGCGCCCCAACCTCTCAGACTGGCATCCGTCGTAAGAAGGACCCAGTTGGAGATCCAGAAGGGACGACCCCTGCTCAATCGTTGGTCCTGCAGCCACCGCTGAGTGACAGACGGAACTCAGGAGACAAGGAGATCATGTGAGACCTGATCTGGTGAGGCAGGCCGTCCCACTTGGCAAGAATCAATTTCTGCAGGGGGCGGGAATGGAATGGAGCGTACTCCACCATGTCGAAAGCTGACACCATGAGACGTAGCACTTGCATCGTCGAATGAATCGACACTTACGGACGAGATAGGAAGCAATGAATCATGTCCTGAAGTTTCAGGACCTTCTCCTGAGACAAGAACAACCGCTGGTTGTGAGTGTCCAACAACACCCCCAGGTGCACCATGCTCTGAGCAGGGACCAGGGAAGATTTCTTCCAGTTGATGAGCCACCCGTGGGTTTGCAGAAACTGGAGCGTCATATCCAGATGGCGTAGGAGACTGTCTGGGGAATTCACGAGGATCAACAAGTCGTCCAGATATGGTAGGAGCCTGACCCCTTGACGGCGGAGTACAGCCGTCATTACCGCCATGACCTTCATGAAGACACGCGGGGCTGTGGTCAAACCAAAAGGTAAAGCCCGAAATTGATAATGGTGGTTGCCTACTGCAAACCTCAGGTACTATCAGAGCCGGCCATAGGCATAGGCAAACTAGGCAATTGCCTAGGGCATTTGATATGCCTAGGGGCATCAGCAGCTTCTGCTGATTAAAATGATATGCGGCATGCCTATATTCTGTGTATAGTATTTCATATGCAGATACAGCCGCAGTCTCACACAGTATATAGGCATGCTGCATATCATTTTAATCAGAAGAAGCTGTTTGTGCATCCTGGCCACATAGCAATGCAAATAAAATGCATTTTCATAAAAAAAAAATGTGCCCGACGTTAGCATTGAGGCAAGATTTATGAGGACACATCTGTATTCAAGCAGAGGCAGAGGTCACAGTGTTAGTGGCAGTGTGAGTGTTGTGTGCATGTGAGTAGGTTGGTTGTGCAGTAGTGTTCGGAATATGTGTAAGGAGCATTATGTGTGTCATGTAAAAATGCATTAATAATGTGCAACATATGTGTACGGGGCACTATGTGTGTCATTATGTATATAAGGGCATTAATAATGTGCGGCATATGTGTAACAGGGTACTACTGTATGTGTGTAATTATGTGTATAGGGGCACTAATAATGTGCAGCAAATGTGTAGGGGGCACTATGTGTGTCATTATGCGTATAAGGTCATTAATAATGTGCGGCATATGTGTAAGGGACATTACGTGTAAAAGGACATTAATAACGGTTGTCATAATGTGTAAGGCACATTATGTTTATAAGGACATCTCATATGTGTAAGGGACATCACTGTGTGGCATTATGTGTATAAGGTGCTCTACTATGTGGCGTTGCATATAGAAAGGGCACTACTGTGTCGTCTAATGTGAATAAAGAGCAATAGAGTGTGGTGTAATGTGAATAAGGAGCAATTCAGTGTGATGTAATGTGAATAAGGGGCTCTACTGTGAGGAGTAACGTTTATAAGGTAAAGTGATACTACTGTGGGATGTAATATGAATTATGGATGCTATCGCATGATCAAATGTGAATAAAGTTGCAGTACTGTTTGGCGTAATTGGAATTGGGGTTACTATTGTGTGGCCATGCCCCTTGCCAGCAAAAACACACCCCTTTTTGGGCTGTGTGCCAAAGGTGCGAACTGTTCCTATTTAAAATATAGGGGGTACAAACCCCAAAATAAGGACTGCTACGGATGAGGGGTGATGGTGCTGGGCAAGAGGTGCAAGGTCAGAGGCGGAACCAGCGGTGGTGCTAGGGGGCACCAGCCAAAATGTTGCCTAGGGCATCATATTGGCTAGGGCCGGCTCTGGGTACTATTGATGCGACATTGCAATAGGAATATACAGGTAAGCATCCTGAATGTCCAGGAAGACCATACAGTCCCCGAGCTCCAAGGCCAGAACAATAGAGTGAAGAGTTTCCATACGAAACTTGGAGACTCTCACAAATTTGTTCAAGGACTTGAGGTTGAGAATGGGCCGAGAGGACCCATTTGGTTTCGGGACTAGGAATAGCGGTGAATAAAACCCCTTGTCTCTCTGAGCCAGAGTCACCTGTACTACCACTCCTGTGTCCAGGAGGGACTGTACCACCGAATGAAGAGTTTTTACCTTCACCTGATCCGAAGGGACATCTGTCAGGCAAAATCGATGAGGGGGAGGATTCTTGAAGGATACGGCGTAACCGCGAGTGACCACTTCCCGTACCCAGGCGTCGGAAGTGGTCTTCAACCATTCCTGGGTAAACCCTAGAAGTCGGCCTCCCACTCTGGGATCCCCCAGAGGGAAGCCCGCCCTGTCATGCAGCAGGCTTGTTAGTTTTGGAAGCAGGCTGACGGGCAGCCCAGGCCCGTTTAGGTTTGGGTTTAGTGGTTTTCGAAGTGCGACCCTGTTTCGGGTACACCTGACCTTTTGCTTTACCTGAAGGACGAAAGGAGCGAAAGGAAGTACTCTTAGCCTTCGGCACCGAAGGAGCAGTACTAGGTAGACACGCTGTTTTAGCAGAAGCTAAGTCAGCCACTATCTTGTTGAGGGCCTCTCCATAATAGTCAGATAATACGGAGATCTTAGTTGCGTATA
Organism: Pseudophryne corroboree; assembly: GCF_028390025.1. Lineage (NCBI taxonomy): Eukaryota > Metazoa > Chordata > Amphibia > Anura > Myobatrachidae > Pseudophryne > Pseudophryne corroboree. The sequence goes on from NC_086446.1 coordinate 344,283,687, forward strand.
TCTGCAGATATAGGGTTAAGCCCCCAGGCCGATCGACAAGGCTTCTCCGTCACTGGGGGTCCCTAATACTAGGTATGGGTCCGGGGTGCAGGACCCCACGATGTCGGCACAGGTCGGCCACCCCAGGTCAGCACACAAGTGAAAATTAATAGGGGTTAATAAGAAGCACAGAAGTGCTATGTAAGTGGTGTGATTAAAATAATATATGCAAAATAATATATACAAAGTGATAGGGAAAATCATAAGTGTTAATAAAGTGTTAGGGTGTGCCGACCTGAAGCAGCCCAGCCATACCGACACAGGAGCCACCGCACCCCACAAATAATTACAAATATGTCTGGGTTAAATTCCCAGTGTAAGGCCACATGGTAATGGCTCCTACAGCATCTGAGAGCCAGCTTACCTGGGGATACCCCTGGCTTCCCCTATGGCACTATGGAGTCAGCAATCCCTCCTAATGCTGACCCATCTATGCCTCTCTATATACAATACACAAAAATGGAAAGCTGCTCAATCAGATTGTAATGTCACTCAGGTGCTAAAAGGGAGGGGTAATTCTGTGTAGGAAAAAAATGTGTTCCCTAATGCACACCGAGTGAAAAATATTACTACATAATAGTCGGATAATACGGAGATCTTAGTTGCGTATATCTGCAGATATAGGGTTAAGCCCCCAGGCCGATCGACGAGGCTTCTCCGTCACTGGGGGTCCCTAATACTAGGTATGGGTCCGGGGTGCAGGACCCCACGATGTCGGCACAGGTCGGCCACCCCAGGTCAGCACACAAGTGAAAATTAATAAGGGTTAATAAGAAGCACAGTAGTGCTATGTAAGTGGTGTGATTAAAATATTTTTCACTCGGTGTGCATTAGGGAACACAGTTTTTTTCCTACACAGAATTACCCCTCCCTTTTAGCACCTGAGTGACATTACAATCTGATTGAGCAGCTTTCCATTTTTGTGAGGGCCTCTCCAAAAAGAATGTCTCCCTTAAAAGGGAGCACCTCCAGGGTTTTCTTAGAATCCAGATCCACAGACCAGGATCGCAACCATAAAATCCGGCGAGCCAAAATGGACGTAGTAGAAGCCTTGGCCGCCAGAATACCGGCATCAGAAGCCGCCTCCTTAATGTAATCAGAGGCTGTGACACTATACGAAAGGCATTGTCTAGCATTATCAGAAAAGTTGGAAGGCAGCTCTGCTTCCACCTCCTGAGCCCGTGCTTCAATACCCTCTGCAGCCCATGTCGCTGCAATAGTGGGCCCATGCACAGCACCTGCTAGGGTGTAAATCGCTTTTAAACAACCCTCCACATGCTTATCCGTCGGTTCTTTCAGAGAAGTGACGGTAGTGACAGGCAAAGCTGAGGACACCACCAGCCGCGCCACTTGCGAATCCACTGGCGGGGGTGTTTCCCAATTTTTACTTAGCTCCGCAGCGAGGGGGTAGCGAGCCAGCATCTTTTTGTGAGGTGTGAATTTAACCACAGGGACCATAAGCGGTTGTACTGGCACATGAGGTCCCATAGGGGGCGTAAGGCTAGTTACCAGCGTACTTAATAACGTGGAGAAAGTAGCCCCAGTCACATGTACAATGCAGAAATTCTGACATGCAATAAAACTGCACTGGACTAGCAATACAAAGTAATACTAAGTACAGCTATACAATTAATAGATATATCAATGCACAGTAAATACTGGATGTATATCACAGGGTACTTGTACTATATAACCCTGACTAAATGCACTGTTTCTTAACACTGTCAGCAGACATGTAGAATACTTAAGTGTCCTGTAAAATGCACAGCGCTGACATGCAGCGGCTTTACAGAGGAGGATTTGCCCAAACAGTCCCAGGATCAGCTCAGCTTGTGGAAATGGCGCCCAAACGCTGACAGGGAGTGAGGGAGAGATGCAGCTCCAGGGCGGGAACATTTACTCTAAATGGCGCCCTGGGGCAGGGGAGGGGCTACAGGTCAGAGACTTATCCACTTGCTGGACTTCACCACCAGGTACTGTGGGCCATATAACAAATGTTCTTTAGTAAAACTGACTGTGCCCCTGCCCTGGTGGTCTAGTGGGGTCCCTGTGCTGCCAGTGTCCACACCAGTGCGTGCAGCCCGCCTCCCACGGGCCACACCAGATCGCGGTTTCCAGCGGGTCCCACCTGGGGGACCCTCTTACCTCCTCCCTAAGCACGGCCACGCGATCCTGGAGAACTTTGGTGGTGTGTGTGTCTGACTGATAAAAACCGGAGCCTCCGCTGTAAGTACCCGGCAACCAGGGCGTGCGAGTATACAGCGCCGCTAGGGGAGGTGATGGAGCTGCAGCAGATGTCTGACTGGCATCTAACACTAACAGTGTCTCTGCTGCAGCCCTTGAAGTCTTCAAATTTCACTTAAAGCTCTTCTGAGGGCTACCTGAGCAGCCCACCTGTTGTATGCCTGCACTGCATGGCACCAACTACAAAACTGAGCTCCTGTGCATGGAGGCGGGGTTATAGAGGAGGCGGCGCTATGCATTCTGGGAACAGTCAAAGCTTTTAGCCTGTTGGTGCCTCAGATCAAGATCCTACTCTACACCCCTGATGTTATTCCCTGTGGAACCCAGTGTACCCCGCAGCAGAAATATCCAAATCTTTGATGATCCTCTGAAGCACCATCAAATCCATCATCTTCAAATAAACAGAACATGGTACCTCCACAAACCTGCCAAGAGAGGGCCGGCCACCAAAACTCACAGACCGGGCAAGGAGGGCATTAATCAGAGAGGCAACACAGAGACCAAAGGTAACCCTGAAGGAGCTGCAGAGTTCCACAGCAGAGACTGGTGTATCTGCGCATGTGACCACAATAAGCCGTACACTCCATAGACCTGGGCTTTATGGAAGAGTGGCCAGAAAAAAGTCAATACTTAGTGTTAAACACATCCCATCACCCCAAGAACACCATCCCCACAGTGAAATATGGTGGTGGCAGCATCATGCTATGGGGATGTTTTTCAGCAGCATGGACAGGGAAATTGTTTGAGTCGAGGGAAAGATGGATGGTGCTAAATACAGGGATATTCTTGAGCAAAACATGTTTCAGTCTGCCTGTGATTTGAGACTGGGACGGAGGTTCACTTTCCAGCAGGACAATGACACGAAACATACTGCTAAAGCAACACTCGAGTGGTTTAAGGGGAAACATTTAAATGTGTTGGAATGGCCTAGTCAAAGCCCAGATCTCAATCCAATTGAGAATCAGTGATCAAACTTGAAGATTGCTGTTCACAAATGGAAACCATCCAACATGAAGGAGCTGGAACAATTTTGCCTTGAGGAATGGGCAAAAATCCCAGTGGCAAGCTCATAGAGACTAATACCCCTTTTCCACTAGCTCTAAAAACACGGGTAAATGTGCGGGGGCACGCATTTACCAGTGTTTTTTTCTAGTGGAAACGGCGCCCCCTGCAAACTCCATCCTACCCGGGTAGCTTGCCAGGTTGAACACGTGTTCAACCCGGTAAGCTGTGTAGTGTAAACGGAAGTCGTGTCGACACGACGCGGCTCCCGTTCACAGTGTATGGAAGGGTGGCGCTGGGAGATCATGTGATCTCCCAGCGCCGCCCCTGCCACGTCAGCAACCCGGCAATATGCCGGGTTGGTGAGCTCAGTGTAGAAGGGGGCTCTAGCACGGGTCGCAGCAGTGTCAGGCTCCCGGCTGCGACCCGTGCTAGCAAGTGGAAAAGGGGTATTATCCAAAGCAACTTGCAGCTGTAATTGCCGCAAAAGGTGGCTCTACAAAGTACTGACTTTAGGTGGGTGAGTAGTTATGCATGCTAAAGTTTTCTGTTATTTCATCCTACTTGTTGTTTTTTTCACAATAATAAAAAAAAAAAACATCCTCAAAGTTGTAGGCATGTTTGTGAATGAAATGATGCAAACCTTCAAACAATCCATTTTAATTTCAGGTTGTGAGGCAACAAAACATGAAAAATGCAAAGGGGAGTGAATACTTTACAAAACAAATACAGTGCCTTGCTAAAGTTATTGCCTATGAGTATTTACACAGCTGAAACCTTTCTATTGCTAAGATAAATGCCATAGAAAAGAGTTAGAACAAACTCAAACCTGCACTTAAATATACAAGGATTTTGATGATGTATGCTGACGTTGAGTGAGGGAAAGAATAGGGGGACACAGGGAGGTGAATACGGGAGAGGAATAGGGAGAGATTAGAGGAACAGGGGCAAGATTAATTGAAAGAAGACAAGGTGAATAGGGGGAGGAATCGGGCAAACGCAGGAGTTTACTGGGGGTGTGGGTGGTGGATACTTGTGTATATACATATATAATATACTGTATGTATAGATTTTTATGCCTGGTTGGACATCATGGCAGAATGTGGCGGGCAGAACCTTGACCCAGGGAGGCTGTTCTGGGCCTTCCACTGGATGGATTTAGAAGAAAACAATGGTTGACACATAAATGGTCAACCCACTTTTTTTTTACTTTTTTTTTGGAGTAAGTGTGGATAGTTTTTGTCATCTGGAACCACCATTTGTAGAAACGTGTCCCCTTTTGGGATCGCTTCACTTACCATGCTTCGGGCACGGTGTCTCGCTTCGCTCGCCACAGGTTACTAAAGGTTATGATTTGTGACATGGATAGTCAAGGAAGGAAAAAATAAGATTTTACTTACCGATAAATCTATTTCTCGTAGTCCGTAGTGGATGCTGGGGACTCCGTCAGGACCATGGGGAATAGCGGCTCCGCAGGAGACAGGGCACAAAAGTAAAAGCTTTAGGATCAGGTGGTGTGCACTGGCTCCTCCCCCTATGACCCTCCTCCAAGCCTCAGTTAGGATACTGTGCCCGGACGAGCGTACACAATAAGGAAGGATTTTGAATCCCGGGTAAGACTCATACCAGCCACACCAATCACACTGTACAACCTGTGATCTGAACCCAGTTAACAGCATGATAACAGCGGAGCCTCTGAAAAGATGGCTCACAACAATAATAACCCGATTTTTGTACCAATAACTATGTACAAGTATTGCAGACAATCCGCACTTGGGATGGGCGCCCAGCATCCACTACGGACTACGAGAAATAGATTTATCGGTAAGTAAAATCTTATTTTCTCGAACGTCCTAGTGGATGCTGGGGACTCCGTCAGGACCATGGGGATTATACCAAAGCTCCCAAACGGGCGGGAGAGTGCGGATGACTCTGCAGCACCGAATGAGAGAACTCCAGGTCCTCTTTAGCCAGGGTATCAAATTTGTAGAATTTTACAAACGTGTTCTCCCCCCGACCACGTAGCTGCTCGGCAGAGTTGTAATGCCGAGACCCCTCGGGCAGCCGCCCAGGATGAGCCCACCTTCCTTGTGGAATGGGCATTTACATATTTTGGCTGTGGCAGGCCTGCCACAGAATGTGCAAGCTGAATTGTACTACACATCCAACTAGCAATCGTCTGCTTAGAAGCAAGAGCACCCAGTTTGTTGGGTGCACACAGGATAACAGCAAGTCAGTTTTCCTGACTCCAGCCGTCCTGGAAACCGATATTTTCAGGGCCCTGACAACATCTAGCAACTTGGAGTCCTCCAAGTCCCTAGTAGCCGCAGGTACCACAATAAGCTGGTTCAGGTGAAACGCTGACACCACCTTAGGGAGAAACTGGGGACGAGTCCGCAGCTCTGCCCTGTCCGAATGGACAATCAGATATGGGCTTTTGTGAGACAAAGCCGCCAATTCTGACACTCGCCTGGCCGAGGCCAGGGCCAACATCATGGTCACTTTCCATGTGAGATATTTCAAATCCACAGATTTGAGCGGTTTAAACCAATGTGATTTGAGGAATCCCAGCACTACGTTGAGATCCCACAGTGCCACTGGAGGCACAAAAGGGGGTTGTATATGCAGTACTCCCTTGACAAACTTCTGGACTTCAGGAACTGAAGCCAATTCTTTCTGGAAGAAAATCGACAGGGCCGAAATTTGAACCTTAATGGACCCCAATCTGAGGCCCATAGACACTCCTGTTTGCAGGAAATGCAGGAATCGACCGAGTTGAAATTTCTTCGTGGAGCCTTCCTGGCCTCACACCACGCAACATATTTTCGCCACATGTGGTGATAATGTTGTGCGGTCACGTCCTTCCTGGCTTTGACCAGGGTAGGAATGACCTCTTCCGGAATGCCTTTTTCCCTTAGGATCCGGCGTTCAACCGCCATGCCGTCAAACGCAGCCGCGGTAAGTCTTGGAACAGACATGGTACGTGCTGAAGCAAGTCCCTTCTTAGCGGCAGAGGTCATGAGTCCTCTGTGAGTATCTCTTGAAGTTCCGGGTACCAAGTCCTTCTTGGCCAATCCGGAGCCACGAGTATAGTTCTTACTCCTCTACGTCTTATAATTCTCAATACCTTGGGTATGAGAAGCAGAGGAGGAAACACATACACCGACTGGTACGCCCACGGTGTTACCAGAACGTCCACAGCTATTGCCTGAAAGTCTCTTGACCTGGCGCAATACCTGTCCAGTTTTTTGTTCAGGCGGGACGCCATCATGTACACCTTTGGTCTTTCCCAACGGTTCACAATCATGTGGAAAACTTCCCGATGAAGTCCCCACTCTCCCGGGTGGAGGTCGTGCCTGCTGAGGAAGTCTGCTTCCCAGTTGTCCACTCCCGGAATGAACACTGCTGACAGTGCTATCACATGATTTTCCGCCCAGCGAAAAATCCTTGCAGTTTTTGCCATTGCCCTCCTGCTTCTTGTGCCGCCCTGTCTGTTTACGTGGGTGACTGCCGTGACGTTGTCCCACTGGATCAATACCGGCTGACCTTGAAGCAGAGGTCTTGCTAAGCTTAGAGCATTATAAATTGCCCTTAGCTCCAGTATATTTATGTGGAGAAAAGTCTCCAGACTTGATCACACTCCCTGGAAATTTTTTCCCTGTGTGACTGCTCCCCAGCCTCTCAGGCTGGCCTCCGTGGTCACCAGCATCCAATCCTGAATGCCGAATCTGCGGCCCTCTAGAAGATGAGCACTCTGTAACCACCACAGGAGAGACACCCTTGTCCTTGGAGATAGGGTTATCCGCTGATGCATCTGAAGATGCGATCCGGACCATTTGTCCAGCAGATCCCACTGAAAAGTTCTTGCGTGGAATCTGCCGAATGGAATCGCTTCGTAATAAGCCACCATTTTTCCCAGGACTCTTGTGCAATGATGCACTGACACTTTTCCTGGTTTTAGGAGGTTCCTGACTAGCTCGGATAACTCCCTGGCTTTCTCCTCCGGGAGAAACACCTTTTTCTGGACTGTGTCCAGAATCATCCCTAGGAACAGCAGACGTGTCGTCGGAAACAACTGCGGTTTTGGAACATTTAGAATCCACCCGTGCTGTCGTAGAACTACTTGAGATAGTGCTACTCCGACCTCCAACTGTTCTCTGGACCTTGCTCTTATCAGGAGGTCGTCCATTTTCTTCGAAGAAGAATCATCATTTCGGGCATTACCTTGGTAAAGACCCGGAGTGCCGTGGACAATCCAAACGGCAGCGTCTGAAACTGATAGTGACAGTTCTGTACCACGAACCTGAGATACCCTTGGTGAGAAGGGCAAATTGGGACATGGAGGTAAGCATCCCTGATGTCCCGGGACACCATATAGTCCCCTTCTTCCTGGTTCGCTATCACTGCTCTGAGTGACTCCATCTTGATTTGAACCTTTGTAAGTGTTCAAATATTTCAGATTTAGAATAGGTCTCACCGAGCCTTCTGGTTTCAGTACCACAATATAGTGTGGAATAATACCCCTTTCCTTGTTGTAGGAGGGGTACTTTGATTATCACCTGCTGGGAATACAGCTTGTGAATTGTTTCCAATACTGCCTCCCTGTCGGAGGGAGACGTTGGTAAAGCAGACTTCAGGAACCTGCGAGGGGAAACGTCTCGACTTTCCAATCTGTACCCCTGGGATACTACTTGTAGGATCCAGGGGTCCTGTACGGCCCCAGCGTCATGCTGAGAACTTGGCAGAAGCGGTGGAAGGCTTCTGTTCCTGGGAATGGGCTGCCTGCTGCAGTCTTCTTCCCTTTCCTCTATCCCTGGGCAGATATGCTTATGGGGACGAAAGGACTGAGGCTGAAAAGACGGTGTCTTTTTCTGCATAGATGTGACTTAGGGTAAAAACGGTGGATTTCCCAGCAGTTGCCGTGGCCACCAGGTCCGATGGACCGACCCCCAAATAACTCCTCCCCTTTATACGGCAATACATCTTTGTGCCGTTTGGAATCTGCATCACCTGACCACTGTCGTGTCCATAAACATCTTTTGGCAGATATGGACATCGCACTTACTCTTGATGCCAGAGTGCAAATATCCCTCTGTGCATCTCGCATATATAGAAATGCATTCTTTAAATGCTCTATAGTAAATAAAATACTGTCCCTGTCAAGGGTATCAATATTTTCAGTCAGGGAATCTGACCAAGCCACCCCCGCGCTGCACATCCAGGCTGAGGCGATCGCTGGTAGCAGTATAACACCAGTATGTGTGTATATACTTTTTAGGATATTTTCCAGCCTCCTATCAGCTGGCTCCTTGAGGGCGGCCGTATCTGGAGACGGTACCGCCACTTGTTTTGATAAGCGTGTGAGCGCCTTATCCACCCTAAGGGGTGTTTCCCAACGCGCCTTAACTTCTGGCGGGAAAGGGTATACCGCCAATAATTTTCTATCGGGGGAACCCCGCGCCTCATCACACACTTCATTTAATTTATCTGATTCAGGAAAAACTATAGGTAGTTTTTCCACACCCCACATAATACCCTTTTTTGTGGTACTTGTAGTATCAGAAATATGTAACACCTCCTTCATTGCCCTTAACAAATAACGTGTGGCCCTAAAGGAAAATACGTTTGTTTCTTTACCGTCGACACTTGAGTCAGTGTCCGTGTCTGTGTCGACCGACTGAGGTAAAATGGGCATTATAACGTCCCTGACGGTGTTTTAGACGCCTGGACAGATACTAATATGTTTGCCGGCCGTCTCATGTCGTCAACCGACTTGCAGCGTGTTGACATTATCACGTAATTCCTTAAATAAGCCATCTATTCCGGTGTCGACTCCCTAGAGAGTGACATCACCATTACAGGCAATTTGCTCCGCCTCCCAACATCGTCCTCATACATGTCGACACACACGTACCGACACACAGCACACACACAGGGAATGCTCTGATAGAGGACAGGACCTACTAGCCCTTTGGGGAGACAGAGGGAGAGTTTGCCAGCACACACCAAAAACGCTATAATTATACAGGGACAACCTTTATATAAGTGCTTTTCCCTTATAGCATTTTAATATATGTAGTCATATCGCCAAATCAGTGCCCCCCCTCTCTGTTTTAACCCTGTTTCTGTAGTGCAGTGCAGGGGAGAGCCTGGGAGCCTTCCCACCAGCATTTCTGTGAGGGAAAATGGCGCTGTGTGCTGAGGAGAATAGGCCCCGCGCCCCCTTTTCGGCGGGCTTCTTCTCCCGTTTTTCTGAGACCTGGCAGGGGTTAAATACATCCATATAGCCCCCAGGGGCTATATGTGATGTATTTTTAGCCAGAATAAGGTACTATCATTGCTGCCCAGGGCGCCCCCCCCAGCACCCTGCACCCTCAGTGACCGCTGCTATGAAGTGTGCTGACAACAATGGCGCACAGCTGCAGTGCTGTGCGCTACCTTATGAAGACTGAAAAGTCTTCTGCCGCCGGTTTCTGGACCTCTTCACTTTTCGGCATCTGCAAGGGGGTCGGCGGCGCGGCTCCGGGACGAACCCCAGGGTGAGACCTGTGTTCCGACTCCCTCTGGAGCTAATGGTGTCCAGTAGCCTAAGAAGCCAATCCATCCTGCACGCAGGTGAGTTCACTTCTCTTCCCTAAGTCCCTCGATGCAGTGAGCCTGTTGCCAGCAGGACTCACTGAAAATAAAAAACCTAACAAAACTTTTACTCTAAGCAGCTCTTTAGGAGAGCCACCTAGATTGCACCCTTCTCGGCCGGGCACAAAAATCTAACTGAGGCTTGGAGGAGGGTCATAGGGGGAGGAGCCAGTGCACACCACCTGATCCTAAAGCTTTTACTTTTGTGCCCTGTCTCCTGCGGAGCCGCTATTCCCCATGGTCCTGACGGAGTCCCCAGCATCCACTAGGACGTTAGAGAAAAAAGAATATTGTTTTTTGTTGTGGAACTACAAGGCCCAGCAAGCCTCCCACGCTTGCTGGTACTTGGAGAACCTCAAGTACCAGCATGCGGGGAAATAACGGGCCCGCTGGTACCTGGTAGTTCTACAACAGAAAAAATACCCAAATAAAAACACAACTCGCACACCGTGACAGTAAAAATAAGAATTTACTTACCGATAATTCTATTTCTCATAGTCCGTAGTGGATGCTGGGGACTCCGTAAGGACCATGGGGAATAGCGGCTCCGCAGGAGACTGGGCACATCTAAAGAAAGCTTTAGGACTATCTGGTGTGCACTGGCTCCTCCCCCCATGACCCTCCTCCAAGCCTCAGTTAGGATACTGTGCCCGGACGAGCGTACACAATAAGGAAGGATTTTGAATCCCGGGTAAGACTCATACCAGCCACACCAATCGCACCGTATAACCTGTGATCTGAACCCAGTTAACAGCATGGTAACAGAGGAGCCTCTGAAAGATGGCTCACAACAATAATAACCCGATTTTTGTAACAATAACTATGTACAAGTATTGCAGACAATCCGCACTTGGGATGGGCGCCCAGCATCCACTACGGACTATGAGAAATAGAATTATCGGTAAGTAAATTCTTATTTTCTCTAACGTCCTAAGTGGATGCTGGGGACTCCGTAAGGACCATGGGGATTATACCAAAGCTCCCAAACGGGCGGGAGAGTGCGGATGACTCTGCAGCACCAAATGAGAGAACTCCAGGTCCTCCTCAGCCAGGATATCAATTTTGTAGAATTTTACAAACGTATTTGCTCCTGACCAAGTAGCTGCTCGGCAAAGTTGAAAAGCCGAGACCCCTCGGGCAGCCGCCCAAGATGAGCCCACCTTCCTTGTGGAGTGGGCATTTACAGATTTTTGGCTGTGGCAGGCCTGCCACAGAATGTGCAAGCTGAATTGTACTACAAATCCAACGAGCAATAGTCTGCTTAGAAGCAGGAGCACCCAGCTTGTTGGGTGCATACAGGATAAACAGCGAGTCAGATTTCCTGACTCCAGCCGTCCTGGAAACATATTTTCAGGGCACTGACAACGTCTAGCAACTTGGAGGCCTCCAAGTCCCTAGTAGCCGCAGGCACCACAAATAGGTTGGTTCAGGTGAAACGCTGAAACCACCTTGGGGAGAAACTGAGGACGAGTCCTCAATTCCTCCCTGTCCGAATGGAAAATCAGATAAGGGCTTTTTCAGGATAAAGCCGCCAATTCTGACACGCGCCTGGCCCAGGCCAGGGCCAACAGCATGACCACTTTTCATGTGAGATATTTTAACTCCACAGATTTAAGTGGTTCAAACCAATGTGACTTTTGGAACCCAAAACTACATTGAGATCCCAAAGTGCCACTGGAGGCACAAAAGGAGGCTGTATATGCAGTACCCCTTTTACAAACGTCTGAACTTCAGGGACTGAAGCTAGTTCTTTTTGGAAGAAAATTGACAGGGCCGAAATTTGAACCTTAATGGACCCCAATTTCAGGCCCATAGACACTCCTGTTTGCAGGAAATGTAGGAATCGACCCAGTTGAATTTCCTCCGTCGGGCCTTAGTGGCCTCGCACCACGCAACATATTTTCGCCAATTGCGGTGATAATGTTTTTGCGGTTACATCCTTCCTGGCTTTGATCAGGATAGGGATGACTTCATCCGGAATGCCTTTTTTCCTTCAGGATCCGGCGTTCAACCGCCATGCCGTCAAACGCAGCCGCGGTAAGTCTTGGAACAGACAGGGTACTTGCTGGAGCAGGTCCCTTCTTAGAGGTAGAGGCCACGGATCCTCCGTGAGCATCTCTTGAAGTTCCGGTTACAAAGTCCTTCTTGGCCAATCCGGAACCACGAATATAGTGCTTACTCCTCTCCATCTTATCAATCTCAGTACCTTGGGTATGAGAGGCAGAGGAGGGAACACATACCCTGACTGGTACACCCACGGTGTTACCAGAGCGTCTACAGCTTATTGCCTGAGGGTCCCTGGACCTGGCGCAATACCTGTCCAGTTTTTAATCATGTGGAAGACTTCTGGGTGAAGTCCCCACTCTCCCGGGTGTAGGTCGTGCTGAGGAAGTCTGCTTCCCAGTTGTCCACTCCCGGAATGAATACTGCTGACAGTGCTATCACATGATTTTCCGCCCAGCGAAAAATCCTTGCAGGTTCTGTCATTGCCCTCCTGCTTCTTGTGCCACCCTGTCTGTTTACGTGGGTGACTGCCGTGATGTTGTCCGACTGGATCAACACCGGCTGACCTTGAAGCAGAGGTCTTGCTAAGCTTAGAGCATTGTAAATGTCCCTTAGCTTCAGGATATTTATGTGAAGTGATGTCTCCAGGCTTGACCATAAGCCCTGGATATTCCTTCCCTGTGTGACTGCTCCCCAGCCTCGCAGGCTGGCATCCGTGGTCACCAGGACCCAGTCCTGAATGCCTAATCTGCGGCCCTCTAGAAGATGAGCACTCTGCAACCACCACAGGAGGGACACCCTTGTCCTTGGTGACAGGGTTATCCGCTGATGCATCTGAAGATGCGACCCGGACCATTTGTCCAGCAGGTCCCACTGGAAAGTTCTTGCGTGGAATCTGCCGAATGGGATTGCTTCGTAGGAAGCCACCATTTTACCCAGAACCCTTGTGCATTGATGCACTGAGACTTGGCTCGGTTTTAGGAGGTTCCTGACTAGCTCGGATAACTCCCTGGCTTTCTCCTCCGGGAGAAACACCTTTTTCTGGACTGTGTCCAGGATCATCCCTAGGAACAGAAGACACGTCGTCGGAACCAGGTGCGATTTTGGAATATTGAGAATCCAATCGTGCTGCCGCAACACTACCTGAGATAGTGCTACACCGACCTCCAACTGTTCCCTGGATCTTACCCTTATCAGGGAATTGTCCAAGTAAGGGATAACTAAAATTCACTTCCTTCGAAGGAATATCATCATTTTGGCCATTACCTTGGTAAAGACCCGGGGTGCCGTGGACCATCCATACGGCAGCGTCTGAACTGATAGTGACAGTTCTGTACCATAAACCTGAGGTACCCTTGGTGAGAAGGGTAAATTTTGACATGAAGGTAAGCATCCTTGATGTCCCGAGACATCATGTAGTCCCCTTCTTCCAGGTTCGCAATCACTGCTCTGAGTGACTCAATCTTGAATTTGAACCTCTGTATGTAAGTGTTCAAAGATTTTAGATTTAGAATCGGTCTCACCGAGCCGTCCGGCTTCGGTACCACAACAGTGTGGAATAATACCCCGTTCCCTGTTGCAGGAGGGGTATCTTGATTATCACCTGCTGGGAATACAGCTTGTGAATGGCTTCCAAAACTGTCTCCCTGTCAGAAGGAGACATCGGTAAAGCCGACTTTAGGAAACGGCGAGGGGGAGACGTCTCGAATTCTAATTTGTACCCCTGAGATATCACCTGAAGGATCCAGGGGTCTACTTGCGAGTGAGCCCACTACGCGCTGAAATTCATTGAGACGGGCCCCCCACCGTGCCTGATTCTGCTTGTAAAGCCCCAGCGTATACTAAGGGCTTGGCAGAGGCGGGAGAGGGTTTCTGTTCCTGGGAACTGGCTGATTTCTGCAGCCTTTTTCCTCTCCCTCTGTCACGGGGCAGAAATGAGGAACCTTTTGCCCGCTTGTCCACGAAAAGACTGCGCCTGATAATACGGCGTCTTCTCATGTTGAGAGGCGACCTGGGGTACAAACGTGGAATTCCCAGCTGTTGCCGTGGCCACCAGGTCTGAAAGACCGACCCCAAATAACTCCTCCCCTTAATAAAGCAATACTTCCAAATGCCGTTTGGAATACGCATCACCTGACCACTGACGTGTCCATAACCCTCTACTGGTAGAAATGGACAACGCGCTTAGACTTGATGCCAGTCGGCAAATATTCCGCTGTGCATCACGCATATATAGAAATGCATCTTTTAAATGCTCTATAGGCAAAAATATACTGTCCCTATCTAGGGTATCAATATTTTCAGTCAGGGAATCCGACCACGCCAAACCAGCACTGCACATCCAGGCTGAGGCGATTGCTGGTCGCAGTATAACACCAGTATGTGTGTAAATACCTTTTAGGATACCCTCCTGCTTTCTATCAGCAGGATCCTTAAGGGCGGCCATCTCAGGCGAAGGTAGAGCCCTTACAAGCGTGTGAGCGCTTTATCCACCCTAGGGGGTGTTTCCCAACGCACCCTAACCTCTGGCGGGAAAGGATATAATGCCAATAACATTTTAGAAATTATCAGTTGTTATCGGGGGAAACCCACGCATCATCACACACCTCATTTAATTTCTCAGATTCAGGAAAACTACAGGTAGTTTTTCCTCACCGAACATAATACCCCTTTTTTGGTGGTACTCGTATTATCAGAAATGTGTAAAACATTTTTCATTGCCTCAATCATGTAACGTGTGGCCCTACTGGAAGTCACATTCGTCTCTTCACCGTCGACACTGGAGTCAGTATCCGTGTCGGCGTCTGTATCTGCCATCTGAGGTAACGGGCGCTTTAGAGCCCCTGACGGCCTATGAGACGTCTGGACAGGCACAAGCTGAGTAGCCGGCTGTCTCATGTCAACCACTGTCTTTTATACAGAGCTGACACTGTCACGTAATTCCTTCCAACAGTTCATCCACTCAGGTGTCGACCCCCTAGGGGGTGACATCACTATTACAGGCAATCTGCTCCGTCTCCACATCATTTTTCTCCTCATACATGTCGACACAAAAGTACCGACATACAGCACACACACAGGGAATGCTCTGATAGAGGACAGGACCCCACTAGCCCTTTGGGGAGACAGAGGGAGAGTTTGCCAGCACACACCAGAGCGCTATATATATACAGGGATAACCTTATATAAGTGTTTTTCCCCTTATAGCTGCTGTATAGTTAATACTGCGCCTAATTAGTGCCCCCCTCTCTTTTTTAACCCTTTCTGTAGTGTAGTGACTGCAGGGGAGAGCCAGGGGAGCTTCCCTCCAACGGAGCTGTGAGGGAAAATGGCGCCAGTGTGCTGAGGAGATAGGCTCCGCCCCTTTTTCGCAGACTTTTCTCCTGCTTTTTTATGGATTCTGGCAGGGGTTAAAATTCATCCATATAGCCCTGGGGGCTATATGTGATGTATTTTCGCCAGCCAAGGTGTTTTTATTGCGTCTCAGGGCGCCCCCCCCCAGCGCCCTGCACCCTCAGTGACCGAAGTGTGCTGAGAGCAATGGCGCACAGCTGCAGTGCTGTGCGCTACCTTGTTGAAGACAGGACGTCTTCTGCCGCCGATTTTCCGGACCTCTTCTGCCTTCTGGCTCCGTAAGGGGGCCGGCGGCGCGGCTCTGGGACCCATCCAAGCTGGGCCTGTGATCGTCCCTCTGGAGCTAATGTCCAGTAGCCTAAGAAGCCCAATCCACTCTGCACGCAGGTGAGTTCGCTTCTTCTCCCCTTAGTCCCTCGATGCAGTGAGCCTGTTGCCAGCAGGTCTCACTGAAAATAAAAAACCTAAACTAAAACTTTCACTAAGAAGCTCAGGAGAGCCCCTAGTGTGCACCCTTCTCGTTCGGGCACAGAGATCTAACTAAGGCTTGGAGGAGGGTCATGGGGGGAGGAGCCAGTGCACACCAGATAGTCCTAAAGCTTTCTTTAGATGTGCCCAGTCTCCTGCGGAGCCGCTATTCCCCATGGTCCTTACGGAGTCCCCAGCATCCACTTAGGACGTTAGAGAAAATGTATTAAAACAAACTTACACACTCACACATACTTACCTATATCCCACGCCGGTCACGTCCACTTGTCCAGTAGAATCCAATAGGGGCACCTGTAAAAATGAAAATGATACTTACAAACATCAATCCACAGAGGAGGAGAGAGAGAGAGGGAGGGGGGGGGGAGAGAGAGAGAGAGAGGGGGGGGGGGGAGAGAGAGAGGGGGGGGGGAGAGAGAGAGAGAGAGAGAGGGGGGGGGAGAGAGAGAGAGAGAGAGAGAGAGGGGGGAGAGAGAGAGAGACTAACCTGCTGCTGGGGAGACCGGCACACACTGCAGGGCCACGACGGGAGGACGGAGCCGGCGGAGGAGGGGGAGAGCCGCACACCGCCGCTCCTGTCAGCGGGAGGGCGGAGGAGGGGGAGAGCCGCACAACACTGCTCCTGTCAGCGGCAGCGGAGGAGGAGGGGGGGGGGGAGAGGGCGCACACTGCAGACGCCAATCACCGCCGGGACAATTAACACACACGCACACTGTCCCACACACACAATTAACACACGCACACTGTCCCACACACACACAATTAACACACACGCACGCACACTGTCCCACACACACACACAAATAACACAAACGCACACTGTCCCACACACACACTCACACAATTAACACACTCACACAATTAACACACATTCACACTGTCCCACACACACAATTAACACACACTGTCCCACACACACAATTAACACACTCACACTGTCCCACACACACAATTAACACACACACACTGTCCCGCACCCCCCTCTCCCGACAGAAAAAAACTATAAACATATGTAAAGCCCGCTCACCTGTTAAGGCCGCGCGCGTACCTCCGAGGTCGCGCTCACGCACGATCGCGTACTGTACAATGTGCAGGGAGGAGGGGGGGGGATGAGGGGAGGCACCTGGCTGCTGCTGCCTGTCCAGTGCGACAGGCACAGCAGCCGGGGAGACGGGGTGAGCGCCGCAGGTAGCGCCGGCGGAATCCCTGTCGCATGGGGTGAGCGGGCCGTGCCGGTGGCGCCCCTCTGTTGGGGCTTCCACGGCGCCCAGGGCACGTGCCCTGCTCGCCCCGTGCTAGATACGCCTCTGCTGAGGAGCGAACGCCGGAATTACTGCAGCGGTTGGGAGCAGGGCTTGGTGAGTATTGTTTTTTTTCATATTTTTTAGTGTATTAGTGGTGCTTCTACGGGGGGCAAACTACAAGGGAGCATTACTACTGGGGGCAAACTACAGGGGAGCATTACTACTGGGGGCAAACTACAGGGGAGCATTACTACTGGGGGCAAACTACAGGGGAGCATTACTACTGGGGGCATTACTACTAGGGGGGCTAAACTACAGGGGTCTAACTACATGGGCGCTAAACTACAGGGGGGATAAACTGTGTGCTACTGTGGCATAATTTTAATTTAGCATACTATTGTGTGACCACGCCTCTTTCTTTTTGAGACCACGCCCCATGTTATATCTGCCCCACCTGCAGTGTACATGGGCCCTCATTCCGAGTTGTTCGCTCGCAAGGCGATTTTAGCAGAGTTACACACGCTAAGCCTCCGCCTACTGGGAGTGAATCTTAGCTTCTTAAAATTGCGAACGAAAGATTCGCAATATTGCGATTACAAACTACTTAGCAGTTTCAGAGTAGCTTCAGACTTACTCGGCATCTGCGATCAGTTCATTGCTTGTCGTTCCTGGTTTGACGTCACAAACACACCCAGCGTTCGCCCAGACACTCCCCCGTTTCTCCAGCCACTCCCGCGTTTTTTCCGGAAACGGTAGCGTTTTTATCCACACGCCCATAAAACGCAGTGTTTCCGCCCAGTAACACCCATTTCCTGTCAATCACATTACGATCGCCGGAGCGAAGAAAAAGCCGTGAGTAAAAAAACTATCTTCATAGCAAAATTACTTGGCGCAGTCGCAGTGCGAACATTGCGCATGCGTACTAAGCAGAAAAACGCTGCGATGCGAAGAAAATTAACGAGCGAACGACTCGGAATGAGGGCCATGGTTTGCCCATTAGCTAACAAATTTGCTGCTGCGATCAGATCTGACTTACCCCCTAAGTATTCCTTGTAGCTTACCTCCTGATCTGCAGGGGTCTTGGTATTTATCTGAGTCTTGCAAAGCAGCTCCATGCAGTATTCTGCTTCTTAGCTACAGCATGTGTTTGTATTGCTCACTCCTGATTTAGCCACCTGGGTGAGTAATTGGCAAAATCCTGTGTGCAGCAGGTCTCTCTGTGCATTGTTCCCAGCAGCCATGTTACCTGGTCAGCTGTTTATCAATAGGAGTGCTGATAATTCTCAGCTGACTCCTTCCTCCAATGGCAGCCTACCGAAAGGTATAAAGCTGGTCTCCGAGAACAGGAAGGGGCCTGAACAACTTCCTTCTTCAGTGCATGCTGCTGTGTGGTGCTGCTCCAGTTCCAGGCTTCACTCTGTGTCCCAGAGCATTTCTACATTGATCATTGCCCAGAGTTATTAAACATCAATCCAATATCAATCATCTCCAGAACATCATCTGATATCTCTACGTGTTCTCCAGTGCTGATTACCATCTGATATCTCTATGTGTTCTCCAGTGCCAATTACCATCGGATATCTCTACATGTTCTCCAGTGCTGAATACCATCGGATAGCCCTACATGTTCTCCAGTTACTATCGATTGCTTCTTCAAGTACAAGGTACCTTCGATTGCCTCTTCAAGTGTTTCCTAGTTCTTCAGTGTCTCAAGTACCAAGTGCCATCGGTCAACATTGATTGCTTCTTCAAGTATCTTCTAGTTCTCCAGTGTCTCGAGTACCGTGTGCCATCGGTCACCATCATTTGCTTCTTCAAGTATCTTTTTAGTTCTTAAATGTCTCAAAGTACCTAGTGCTATCGGTCACCATCAATTGCTTCTTCAAATACCGAGTGCCATTGGTCACCATTGAGTGCTTCTTCAAGTATCTTTTAGTTCTTCAGTGTCTCAAGTACCTAGTGCCATCGGTCACCATCGATTGCTTCTTCAAGTACCGCGTGCCATCGGTCACCATCGATTGCTTCTTCAAGTATCTTCTAGTTCTCCAGTGTCTCAAGTACCGTGTGCCATCGGTTACCAATGATTGCTTCTTCAGGTAGCACCAGTGCTTCAAGTATCATCAGTCATTCTATATACTGTAATTTGTTATTTCGAACCCGTTATTTCTCCTGGTTCTCATGGTCCTCCAAGTAATCAGTGCCTAGCATCTGGTTTCTGACTGTTCCACCAGAGATTGAATTCATATCTCAGGGACTACCTCTAGCTATCTTTCCTCTGACTCCTCAGCTTTTACCGAGTACCTGTCCAGGGGGCCACGACCTGCTCATTGGGTGCCGCGAAACCCAAATCCCCATAGGAGGGGGCCACTCATGAAAACCTCACAGTGGGTTAGATTACGCGACTCTGATCAGGTCTCATTAACATCCGGTACTAGCGGTACATGAGGAAGTCCTATGTTCACCCTCCTCGAGTATTGTGAATTCCAACCCAGTAACCCCCTCTCGCAACCATCATTTGAGTTCACAGAGAACCAGGAGGTGACACAGAGTCCTTCAGAAGGGTATGATAAAAGGGTCTCGGTACGGGATACCATCAGCCGGGATGCCGGCATTCAGAATACCGATACCGGCATCTGACTGCTTGAAACCCTGACAGCACAGGAGGCAGCTATACCTAATCCTCTCCCTCCCCCTAACTTCCCCGCAGCCTAAACCTAACCCTCCATTTCCGCAGCCTAACCCTAAACCTCCATTCCTGCAACCAAAACCTACACCTCCCCGCAGCCTAACCCTAACCTCTCCAGAATACTTACGTTGGGGGTGCCGGGGTCGGTATTCTAACAGGTGTCAGGATTCCAACATCGCTATTCCGACTGATGGGATCCCAACGGGTCTGGGACTCCGGGTCGACAACAAAAAGGTCGACACACCTTAGGTCGACGCCAATTGGTTGACACACCTTATGTCGACATGGACAAAAGGTCGACAGGAACAATGTCGACATGGAAAAAGGTCGACATGAGTTTTTAATGTTTTTTTGGTGTCGTTTTCTTCGTAGAGTGACTGGGAACCCCAATTAGTGCACCGTGTCCCCTCGCATGGCTCGCTTCGCTCGCCATGCTTCGGGCATGGTGCCTTCGCTCCGCTACCGCTTTACTCGGCACAGATTACCGTTCCAATCGTAGTCCACGTGGATTGTTAAGTATGAAAAGGTTCAAATAAAGAAAAAAATAGTGAAAAACTAATGTCGACCTTTTTCCATGTCGACCTTGTTCCTGTCGACCTAAGGTGTGTCGACCTTTTTGTTGTCGACCTGGAGTCCGGATACCATCCCAACTACGGGGGTAATTCCAAGTTGATCGCAGCAGGACATTTTTTAGCAGTTGGGCAAAACCATGTGCACTGCAGGGGAGGCAGATATAATATTTGCAGAGAGTTAGATTTGGGTGGGTTATTTTGTTTCTGTGCAGGGTAAATACTGGCTGCTTTATTTTTACACTGCAATTTAGATTGCAGATTGAACACACCACACCCAAATCTAACTCTCTTTGCACGTTATATCTGCCACATGGTTTTGCCCAACTGCTAAAAAATTTCCTGCTGCGATCAACTTGGAATTACCCCCTACATCCCGATAAAAGTGTCTTATCTATAAGAATTGGTAAAAAAAAAAAAAAAAATCTGCGCACAAGAGAGTACAGAGGGGCTAATTCAGACCTGATCTGACCTGCATTTTCACACAGCAGCAATCAGGTCTGAACTGTGATAGGCAGAGGTGGTCGCTGGGTGGGAGGAGGAGGGCCACTGTTTAGGGGGCACGGTCTGGGCAACACAGGTGTGCCCGGACTGTTGGGGGGACGGGCTGCGGCGACTGCGTGACATGCAGCCGATGCGACCAGGAGCTGCGCTGGCTGGGAGCTACTCTTCCAGTACAAAGGCATAGCCGCTGTGCGATGCTTTTGTACTTGGGGGGGTCGGGCCTGACATGCGGGGCGGACTAGCCCTGTGCTGGGCGTCCCCCCGCATGTCTGTGTGACTGATCGTAGATGTGCTAAACTTAGCACATCTACGATCAGGTGTGAATTAGGCCAAGAGTCTGTAAACTAGCAAAGTCAGGGAAAGTGGGCAATGGTGCCATATCTAGGGAAAAGAAAATATTCTAGTGCGTCCAGAAATGAAATAATTGATGATCTAGTCCAGGAGAAAAAGTGAGTTGTTCCAAAGAGGAGTTGAACGTGTTGACATTTGTATGACAGATGTATGTAATTGTTTTTAGGAAATACTAATGTACAAAGCATACAGACAGACAGACATACAAACTGCCTTGATGCAAATTCCATTGTTCTTCCAAACTCTCTGCATTCTTTTTCTTGTGAATTCTATAGTTATTTTTGCCATTTTATTGGCCCCACAAAGTGTTTATTTCCTTAATACAAATACCTTTAATTTTCTGCACCAAAGTATGCTGCATGGTGCCAATACTCAGAACTGCTGCTATTGCATAAGACACACTGCTCTGTATGCAAACAAATATTTCAATCGCACATTTCAGAGAGATTTTTTTTTTCTTTAAAGGAGAACTCCGTCTCCCTGAAACACTAATGGATTCAGCTATATGTTTTGCAACAGATTGGTGTGCTATGTCTTTGTGTTTCCTAAATACAAACTATTCAGATCAGCCCTGTGTATTATTCTGACTGTAAGTGCACGCAGTGAAAGTGTCAGACGCAGTGGAGTAAATTTTTGTTTGCCGTTGTGAATGCTCCAAAGCCGCACTGCGCATGCACAGCAAATGACTAGCGATGGTGCACACAGGGAGGATTTATGCACAAAGTGAGTGACAGTCAATGTTTGTGGGAGGTAGTGGGTGTGACCATAAAAACGCAGCCATGTCCGGCGTTGCCTAGGTAGCCACTGCTAATTCTTTCACAGCTGGAGAGGTCCTGGCATTTTAGGAGAGGCGTTCTGTCTGAGACGGCATAAGGTAACTCAGAGGTACGATGGTGTGACCAATGTGTGCACGATGTTCCCACTTGTGTATGTGAGCGGAGGATGTGAGAGCCAGCAGTGGAACTCTCTGTGCACAAGACAGCGACATTAGTGACCGCAAACTAAATCGCAGCTGTGCATGCAGCTGAGTGCACCTCTGAAGGGATGCAGTTGATATGCCGGCGGTCGGGATCTCAGTGGTCAGGCGATCACCGCTAACACTGCCACCTGCCAGAATGCCGACACCCATAAAGTGGGAATAGAACCCCCCGGCATTCTGGCGGCCGGGATCCCGGGGTCAGTATGCTGTCCTCCGGGATCCTGACTGCCGGCATATCAGACCCAACCTCCTCAGAATGCTCAGTGTTCCACAACTATTTGTTGCAAAGGCTTTCATATAATATGACACAGATGCTGAGGGTGCTTGTGGCCGGAGAGACCCCCAGACAATGGCCGCCGCGGCACTGAAGGGGTTAACCCCTAGTGCCCGGCGCCATTATGGGGACCCTGGGCGCCACTTTTAAAAATGTAATGGGTGCCAGGCGCCATGTATTTAAAAGTGTTTAATATGTACTTATCTTCACCGCGGTCCCGGACCTCTCTGGCGACCGCGGCAGTGAGGGCAGCCCCCGGCGCGCTAGCTGTGTGCGCGCCGGGGGGAGAAGGGGGAGCCGCTGGGAGCTCAGCTCCCGCTGCAGTGCTCTCTGTGGGTGCCGCCGCTGGGGGCACATCGGAGGTGGCCAGCCGCGGCAGCCAGGACGACAGCTGGGCGGCAGGGGGGGGTGGGGGGCAGGGGGCGGCAGGGGGGGGGGGTGCGCCGCACCGTGCGGCGAGGCCAGTGAAGTAGTGCCACACTGGGGGGACAGGGAGAGCCAGCTCCCTGGACCCCAGTAGCAGGCAGGTAGGCTGGAGGATGGGGGAAGCCAGCCCCATACCTTCAGCACCGAGAGAGAGAGCCCTAGCAGCCAGGCTGCAGGGCTAGGGGAGCCAGCGCTGGGCACAGTATTCAAAACAAAAACATTGTGTTTTAAATGTAATAAAAAGTGTATTGTGCTGGGAGGCATTGCAGTACCTTGGTATGTGGAGCCTGTGCAGGGCACAGGCTCAGTGTATATTTAAAGGGGAATGTACAGTGTATTTTAAATGTGATGTATTTAAAGGTAAAAATGCACTTACTTGGTTGTGTGTCCCAGGAGGGGGGAATCCATTGTTGTGCAGGCTGATAGATTCTCCCAGACCTTTTCCCCAAAAACAGAATCCTTTCCCTTCCAGCCTCACACTTGAAAGTTGGCTTGGAAGAGAGAGGAGAAGCTCAGCTTTGAAATAAGCTGAGTGGTTTTCCGGAGCTCCATGGAGATCACCCGTAGTGGCCAGGAAACCTTGACCGGGGATCTAGGCTGGCCAGCTCTGGAGCCCAAATCCAGGCTGCAGGCAGTGCAGAGCCGGCCATAGGCATAGGCAAACTAGGCAATTGCCTAGGGCATTTGATATGCCTAGGGGCATCAGCAGCTTCTGCTGATTAAAATAATATGCGGCATGCCTATATTCTGTGTATAGTATTTCATATGCAGATACAGCCGCAGTCTCACACAGTATATAGGCATGCTGCATATCATTTTAATCAGAAGAAGCTGTTTGTGCATCCTGGCCACATAGCAATGCAAATAAAATGCATTTTCATTAAAAAAAAATGTGCCCGACGTTAGCATTGAGGCAAGATTTATGAGGACACATCTGTATTCAAGCAGAGGCAGAGGTCACAGTGTTAGTGGCAGTGTGAGTGTTGTGTGCATGTGAGTAGGTTGGTTGTGCAGTAGTGTTCGGAATATGTGTAAGGAGCATTATGTGTGTCATGTAAAAATGCATTAATAATGTGCAACATATGTGTAAGGGGCACTATGTGTGTCATTATGTATATAAGGGCATTAATAATGTGCGGCATATGTGTAACAGGGTACTACTGTATGTGTGTAATTATGTGTATAGGGGCACTAATAATGTGCAGCAAATGTGTAGGGGGCACTATGTGTGTCATTATGCGTATAAGGTCATTAATAATGTGCGGCATATGTGTAAGGGACATTACGTGTAAAAGGACATTAATAACGGTTGTCATAATGTGTAAGGCACATTATGTTTATAAGGACATCTCATATGTGTAAGGGACATCACTGTGTGGCATTATGTGTATAAGGTGCTCTACTATGTGGCGTTGCATATAGAAAGGGCACTACTGTGTCGTCTAATGTGAATAAAGAGCAATAGAGTGTGGTGTAATGTGAATAAGGAGCAATTCAGTGTGATGTAATGTGAATAAGGGGCTCTACTGTGAGGAGTAACGTTTATAAGGTAAAGTGATACTACTGTGGGATGCAATATGAATTATGGATGCTATCGCATGATCAAATGTGAATAAAGTTGCAGTACTGTTTGGCGTAATTGGAATTGGGGTTACTATTGTGTGGCCATGCCCCTTGCCAGCAAAAACACACCCCTTTTTGGGCTGTGTGCCAAAGGTGCGAACTGTTCCTATTTAAAATATAGGGGGTACAAACCCCAAAATAAAGACTGCTATGGATGAGGGGTGATGGTGCTGGGCAAGAGGTACAAGGTCAGAGGCGGAACTAGCGGTGGTGCTAGGGGGCACCAGCCAAAATTTTGCCTAGGGCATCATATTGGCTAGGGCCGGCTCTGAGGCAGTGGGCTAGGTCCCGGGCAGGTTTCTGGAAGTCAGTTTAGGCGGAAAAACTTCCCCCAGCCTAGACTGAACGGCTTCGGGGCGTATCCTGATCCTCCAGGATGGGACAGTCAAAGGAGAGTGACCACTCCCCACTGTCCATAGAGAACAATGGTAGCTGTGCATGTGACCAAGGCATGCACAGCCCATGGGTAAACATTGATTGGTTGTACACCACAGGGCGGGCTTACCCCCTGTGGTAATGTGTATTGGAGTAAGATAAAAGGAGGGCAGTTGCCCCATGAAAATTGTATTGTACCATCTTTATTCTGCTGGAGCATCTTGCTGTATGCTGTTGCCCCTAGCAATAGGGAAGAGTCTTTTTTAAGGCTATTATTGAGCAAATAAACATCTCATCTGCCTCAAGAAGATTGCTTCATCTTGTGACCTACAGGGTTATGCCAAACATAGCCCCGTCCTCCGGCTGTCCAGGGAAGCACCTAACGTCTCCAAGTTCCGCCTTCGGCCAGCTACCGGTAGAGGCCTAGCAAGTGGCTAGTGGGGATTCGTCAACACCACACAGGTGTGGTAAGGCAGTGCGTCGGCACATACAGAGCAGAACCGTGGTTCCAAACGCCACGGCAGGTTAGGAGTTTGGTGGTGGCAGCATAAACCCGTCCACAGCACAGTGGGTGGAGTCAGTAACAGGTGGTTACTGACGGTAAGCGGGAATCCCCTATGTGGCCAGGTCCCGTGTGACCTGACCCTCCATTCTGTGCACAGGAGACGGAACGTAAAAGCAGTGAGTGCTTTCGTACGGAACCGTCCTGTCATAGAAATTGGTGGCATAGCGGTCGGATAATCCCAGGCGGCTTTATCACCCAATTGGAGAAGCCGAGTTGCTCAGGAGAGGAGTAACTGCAGCGCAGGAGAACGCACAAGATGGCGGAATTCAGCGGAATGTCCAAGGATGATCTGGAGATCGTGTGCCAGGAGAAGGGTGTGGATATCCCTTTCAACGCGTCCAGAAGCGTCATGAAGGCAGCGCTCATGAGCTTGGAGGAGTCCCATCGGGCGGAGGTGGAAAGCACTGACTGCGTCAGCATCGCAGAGGACGGCCCAACAGTGGACTTTCGTAAAGAACCGGTGAGACCCACAAGCCCCACCCTCTCTCACAGCAGCAATGTTTCCCAGCAATCCCTAGCAGGGCCAGGATCCCAACGTCCCAGGGGGGGCGGCCCGGATACCCTAGCAGATCGGCTAGCGGAATTGGGGGAAAGGGCAATGGAGCAAGATCGCTTGATCATCATCCAGATGTGGCGTGATGAGCGGGCACCACAGGCCGTGGTACCCCAGGAGCCGTTGTCAGCTGTTGTACACAGATCGGGACGCATTCAGTTTGCCAAGTTTGCAGACAGTAATGGGGACATTGATGGACATTTACAAGTTTTTGAAAGGACTTGTAAACTACACGATTTACCCAAGTCGGAGTGGGTGAGACACCTTGTGCCCACTCTGCATGAAGAGGCATTGGAGGCCTATCAAGGAGTGGCCACGGAGGACTGTGGGGATTACGACGAAGTCGCGAAGGCCCTCCTCCAGCGATTCTTCATCACTCCAGAGTCTTACCGGAAGAAGTTCAGAGACTTGCCCAAGAATCCTAGCAGCACCCATGGGCAGTTTGCCACCCAGCTGCGGCAGTACGTGGTGAAGTGGGTGAAGGATTCTGAAGCCACTACATGGGACGCACTGATTGACCTGATCTGCAGGGAGCAGTTCTACCGCAGGTGCGCCCCAGAAGTGAAGGAGTAGGTGCTAGACCGGGAGCCACCCAGCTTAAAGATGGCTGCCCAGTTAGCAGACAAGTATGTGGCAATTCGGCCACAGGGCCAGAAGCGCCCAGCCAGCAGCCAGCTCCAAAAGACTGTACCACCAAGGGAACCCCATTCTTCAGCTCATCACCCCCAAAGACAAGCATCTTCCAACCCGGGTGCTCTTGGCCAGCAACCGCACCGCAGCGTCCCTGCAACTGATCAGAGATCATCGGTGCCACGACTGGAGAAGAAGTGCTACAGCTGTGGGAAAATCGGACATCTGAGGATAAACTGTCCTGCATCCCAAGCACCCCAGACTCGTGCCCCAAATTCGAGTGCTGGAGCCCGGATCGCTTGTTTGACGAGAGGAGATGAGCCTACAGAGACTGTTCCCCCTCCATTTAGTCCGATGGAGTGTGGCGAGAGACGGGTGCACTCTGCGGAGAGTCACCTGCATGGCCAAACAGCCCCTACACAACATGTAGAGGCACCTGCAGCCGGTCCACGTGGGACCCCTGCAGGACGAAGGCCTAAGAGACTCTGGGGCCTCAATCACTGTGGTGAGCACCCACCTTATAGATCCTGCTGCAGTATTGCAGGGTCGCACTGCCAAGGTCACCCTGGCAGATGGAACGGAGAAAGAGGTCCCCATGGCAAGAGTCTACCTGGACTGGGGAGCTGGACCAGAGTTGCGAGAAGTTGCTGTCATGGATGGTCTCCCAACTGATGTGGTCCTAGGAAATGATCTGGGTGGTGGGATCGTCACCACGTTTGCTGGCGCCATTTCCCGGAGTCAAGTTGCACAACCACCGTTGACATCAGCTACTCCAGCACAGCCCAGCCCAGAGGAAAAGACTACAGCTGCTAGACAACTGCCAGCACAGCCAACCACAGCATCAACCAGCCCAGAGGAAAAGATTACAGTGGCTAGATCGGCACATCGACCCCGCATGCCTTTTGCCTCTGGTATGCCTACGTCCCCTAGCAATGCAGAGGATGTTGGTTCCAGCTCGTTTGATTCTGTGGGGGTGCCCAATGATGCCCCTGACCCAAGTGGTTTGCCAACTCCGGCGGTGAGTATGAGAAACCACACTGACTTTTCCTTGACTGACCCCTACCAGACTGACCCTAGTAGTCCCCACCTAGATCCCCCTGTAGAGTGTCCCAATTTAGGAGAGATTGAGGGCCACAGGCAGGAGTTTAGGGAGGCTCAACTCTCTGACCCATCCCCGAAAGGCATGAGGAGCCACTCTGGCAGCGGCCTTGACAGGGTTGGGGCAGGAAGTTTGACCTGGAGGGAAGGGTTAAGGTACAGGGTAGACAGGAAAGTGGGAGGGGATAGACCAGATAGGGAATTTGTCCAACTGGTCCCCCCAGGGAACTTTCCTGCGCAACCGGTGTCGGTTGCCAGCGAAACCCCTTTGGACAGTAACCCTGAGATAGACCGTACCCTGAAGTGCCTGACACAGTGCTTACCCTGGTCTGGAATGTCGGATGACGCCCAGACCAACTGTAAGGCTGGTGCCATGCATTGGCAGCTGGGGCACTCCAGCGGTTGTGTTGTCTCTGGGCCTCTGTCCATAGGAGAACTCTTGCAGCAAGTTGCTGTGGACATAGCAGGTCCCCTGCCTGTGCGCAGTAGATCGGGGAAGACGCACAGCCTCCCTGTAGTGGATGCCACACAGGATCCAGAGGCTGGTGGTCTGGCCGCCATCACTGTGGCACAGATAGCGGACGAGGAGGAAGGAGTAGGCCTAGGTGACAGGGTAGGTTTCCTGAGTTATAGGTCAACAGAAGAGGAATGGAGGGCAGGTCTGACAGTTCGGGCAGACAGTTGCCAGATAGGTATGACGGAGGTGCAGTGCCTGGGGCACCATGTGGGAGGAGACAGGGGTAGGCCCAAACCAGAGGGGGTGGAGGCAACCAGAGGCTGTCCCCGACCCACATCACCCAGACAGGTACTGACCTTAGAACCTGTAAGGCCCCACGGACACGTTGTCATTGACTTTAGTCCTGTAGTGAACCCCCTTACCGAGATGGCTAGGAAGGGCATTCCCAAGTCAGTGGACTTTGCACCCGCTTGCGAGTTGGCATTCCAGTCATTGAAGGAGGCTCTGGTACCCGCTCCAGTGCTGATGGCGCACATTCTTGACCAGGACTGTGTGTTACGAACTACTGCGCCACTGCACGGACTGGGAGCAGTACCGAGCCAGAAAGAGCCATATGGGCAGGAGCACCCTGTGGCCTGTTTGAGCAGAAAACTGCTATGGTGGGAGGTGGGGTATGCCACAATTGGGACACCTTGGGTGGCACTTGTTTGTAACCGGCCCCCCACCGTGGTGACTTACCACCCACCTGTTAGGTGGCTGCAACCTACCTTGGGGAAACTGGACAGACTTTTGTGGTGGAGCTTTGAACTTGGACTTCAGGTGGACTATTTGAACATTGTGCACCCACGAAGAGAGGCCCACTGCACTATGGATGAACTGTCTAGGCCGGAGCCTGCACCCCCCAGGTAGCGTCCCCTTCAACTCAACAGACTGCGGGACCAGGAGTCAAATCGTTGGGACATGGCTCCCTGGTTGACCCGCTTGAATGGGGGGGGAGGAGTGTGGCCGGAGAGACCCCCAGCCCACGTGGACAATGGCCGCCGCGGCACTGAAGGGGTTAACCCCTAGTGCCCGGCGCCATTATGGGGACCCTGGGCGCTTGGCGCCACTTTTAAAAATGTAATGGGTGCTAGGCGCCATGTATTTAAAATAAGATTTTACTCACCGGTAAATCTATTTCTCGTAGTCCGTAGTGGATGCTGGGACTCCGTAAGGACCATGGGGAATAGCGGCTCCACAGGAGACTGGGCACAACTAAAGAAAGCTTTAGGACTACCTGGTGTGCACTGGCTCCTCCCACTATGACCCTCCTCCAGACCTCAGGATACTGTGCCCGGAAGAGCTGACACAATAAGGAAGGATTTTGAATCCCGGGTAAGACTCATACCAGCCACACCAATCACACCGTATAACCGTGATACTATACCCAGTTAACAGTATGAAATATAACTGAGCCTCTCAACAGATGGCTCAACAATAACCCTTTAGTTAGGCAATAACTATAAACAAGTATTGTAGACAATCCGCACTTGGGATGGGCGCCCAGCATCCACTACGGACTACGAGAAATAGATTTACCGGTGAGTAAAATCTTATTTTCTCTGACGTCCTAAGTGGATGCTGGGACTCCGTAAGGACCATGGGGATTATACCAAAGCTCCCAAACGGGCGGGAGAGTGCGGATGACTCTGCAGCACCGAATGAGCAAACTCAAGGTCCTCCTCAGCCAGGGTATCAAACTTGTAGACTCTTGCAAAAATGTTTGAACTTCAGGCAGTGAAGCCAGTTCTATTTTGGAAGAAAATCGATAGAGCCGAAATCTGGACCTTAATGGAACTCTTCTGAGAAAGTCTGCTTCTCAGTTGTCCACTCCGGGAATGAACACTGCTGACAGTGCTAACACATGATTTTCCGCCCATCGGAGAATCCTTGTGGCTTCTGCCATCGCCATCCTGCTTCTTGTGCCGCCCTGTCGGTTTACATGAGCGACCGCCGTGATGTTGTCTGACTGGATCAGCACCGGCCGGTGTTGAAGCAGGGGTCTAGCCTGACTTAGGGCATTGTAAATGGCCCTTAGTTCCAGAATATTTATGTGTAGGGAAGTCTCCTGACTTTTCCATAGTCCTTGGAAGTTTCTTCCCTGTGTAACTGCCCCCCAGCCTCGAAGGCTGGCATCCGTGGTCACCAGGACCCAGTCCTGTATGCCGAATCTGCAGCCCCCTAGAAGATGAGCACTCTGCAGCCACCACAACAGCGACACCCTGGCCCTTGGAGACAGGGTTATCCGCCGATGCATCTGAAGATGCGACCCGGACCACTTGTCCAACAGATCCCACTGGAAGATCCTTGCATGGGACCTGGCGAATGGAATTTCTTCGTAAGAAGCTACCATCTTTCCCAGGGCTCGCGTGCATTGATGCACCGACACCTGTATTTGTATTAGGAGGTCTCTGTCTAGAGACGACAACTCCTTGGACTTCTCCTCCGGGAGAAACCCTTTTTATCCTGTTCTGTGTCCAGAACCATACCCAGGAACAGTAGACGCGTTGTAGGAACCAGCTGCGACTTTGGAATATTCAGAATCCAGCCGTGCTGTTGTAGCACTTCCCGAGATAGTGCTACTCCGACGAACAACTGCTCCCTGGACCTCGCCTTTATAAGGAGATCGTCCAAGTACGGGATAATTATTTCGGCCATTACCTTGGTAAATACCTCTGTCAAAGTCAAAAAATATAGCGACCTATGATGCCTTGTACTAACCCCAATGCACGTGCCCGCTGCTCGCGCACCGACTCCCCCGTGCGTACGCATCCCCTCAGGTTGCGTAGGGGACGCTCTGACGTTGCCTGCGCATGGGGATGGGTATTTAGGGCGGTGTTTGTGTGCGACTAGCGAGCGACTCGATCGCTACATATTTAACCAATATAATGCGTTTTATAGTTAATATTCCCCTTCATAATGTCAGCAAGTATGGTAAGTTTAAAACGGCTCTTGGACCTGAGAGATTCATTTTTGCATGCTGGGAGGGCTCAGACAAAGGTTGGAGGGTAGTGTATGGTGTCCAGCTGTGGGGTATTGAAGGGGTGTTGTGCCTATGATAATTGGGAGGGATTCGCATAGTTCCTGCTCATGGTTATGCACAGAAGTAGAAAATAAGATTAATTGCATTCCGAATAAATTACACATAAATGCAGGGTGGGTGAATGGAATCCAGTCACTTCTTTCCCACAGACTGAAAACAATAGCCTTATTTACACTAAGCTTTGAGATTCTATGAAGAGGGCTTACACCTTTGTTTATGAATAGGTCCTGGTTTCTCTCCAGATGAATGAGTGCTGAGGTGTCATTGTCTCAATTGAAGGAGGGTGACAGTGGGGTAAACAAAGCCCAGAGACAGAGTTTGTTTGGAAGATCCAAACAATAGCTTTCCTCAATATAACAAGACAAAGAGGAATTTAGAATACTAACTAGTCCTAGCCATTGCCCACTTCTTGAACTAACCAATGATCCCAGGTCCAGTACATGTCCCACCCCCTAACCAATGGAAAGAGGGCACACAGTATCTATTGTAGTATGTCTTGAGCTAGTAAATAAATATAGTTTGCAATAGGCTTGGGGACACAAGACTCTACTCTCCACAAGGTTTTCATCACTGATTAACTGAGATCTGGATTTCCAGATTGCGCCTGCGATTCATTCCCATGTGTGTAAGTTTCTCTCTGTGACCACCCTTATTCTCTGACTGTATTTTGCCACGTTCTCTCTCTTACTCTCTCATTGTATGTTATTGTTTGCGATTGTGCCGCTATTGTATATTTATGTGTAGTTATTCTGTTAGATATTGATGTTAGCCTGTAGTGTATAAGATGTTAACTGTATTTTCCCTTTTGATATAACTAAATCTCGTTAGTAAAGGTTTTGGAGCCTTAGAAAGGTATTATGTGTTTATTACATTGCTGAGGGTATTCGGAGCGTCTTAATCGCTCCAACAGCTTTCATATGATAAGGGTTAATCAGCGTTGCATTGTGGTAATATTACAGTAACAAGGTTTACAGCATAAGCATACCCTTTCATTGTGTTGCATACAAGGTTTACTGTGTGTCATTCTGTGAGCGTCTGCGCCGCTCGTGTACCTCTTGTGGGCACGGCGTCCGCTACGCTAGTAGCGTAGCATTACGGTACTCAGACCGCCTGTAGCGTGCTCGATACCCAACGTAAGCTGTGAGCGAACGTGTCGCTCGTGCGTCTCGACCACGGCCTAGCGTCTGCTACGCTAAGTGCGTACCCTTACGGTACCCCGTACGCCCATTGCGTACTGAGTCTCTTACCAATATATAGTGAATGTTATAAGATAAATATTTAGCTTTATCAATTGGCGGCTCGTCCGTCCTCCACATATCCGCTCTAGCGAACACAAGCAGACTTTATCTGTCAGCAAAGGGCGGGAAGGCGTATCCCTTTGTATCCGTGTTGGTGGTGAGGGATACGGTAGTGCTGACTAGATAAGCGTCTGCATCGCTACGCTGTAGGAGTGCTGGTGGAATCTGGAACCGGAAGGTAAGAACAGTACGCTATTGTCTTTTAAAACTGTTTTATTTCTGTTTGATACGCATTGCGTACGCAACACACGCACACACCTGCATTTGTCATGTGTAATTTTAACATCTCGCCTTCCTGTTTTGCCATTTATCATTGATAACGTGCTGAGAAAGATTTGTTGCTATTGGTAGTTAAAAGTAAAATTAATACGTAAGGGAGTAATTTGTAAAACAAGCACACGGCTTGCCTAAGATACAAGGCAGTTCTGTGTGGTGTTCAGTAAATGATTACAGTTAAAGATCATTTACGTTGATATAAACGTGTTACTTGTGTTACTGTGGACGTGTCTGGCCTGTGTACACGTGTCCCTAACAAAGGGCGGGACAAGCGTACGCGACGCAAGGGCTTACACACGTAGCGTATATTACGCAACGGAGCGTATGGGTACGCCCACATAATACAAATCACACGATAGTATTGTTTTAGTAGGCGATACGGAAGCAACGCGATAATAGCACAAATTGATTTCAGTTTCCAAAATTTAGTTTAAATACCTTACTTTACTGTAATGCCTCTGGGGAGAGCTATCAGATTACGGGAAATGATTATTTTTTTTCTGATCAGAAAACTATAGAATGATAGTGGGTTGAAAACGGTATGAGTGTATTGAACTCCTCTTGGTGAAATCTTGGTGAAGTCTTGGTGAATCACGGTCTAGGTGAATACGTGATGAGCACGGTCTAGGTGAAAACGTGCTTAGTGAAATCTTGGTGAAGTCTTGGTGAATCACGGTCTAGGTGAATACGTGATGAGCACGGTCTAGGTGAAAACGTGCGTGCACGGTCTTGGTGAACACGTGCGACGAAGTGTGATAAAGTTTTCGTGGTATTACACTCCGGCTGTTCTGGAGCACAGTAGGGAGACTCCAATGATCCTACCATTTATAGGCAACAAGTGTCTATAAGTGGTACGATTGGACCGCACGGTTGTATGTGTGACCAATAACGCAACGTGATATGAGGTCGTGTATTTAAATTGCCCTCATGCGTGTTGTAGGGAGCACATGCAAGCGTGATTTGTGTAAAATATAAAGATAAGGAATTTTTGCTGGTAGGGCCTGCAGCGATTACGTGCGTCTGCTAAAAGGGGCGGATTCGTTGTACTCGGAGCAGAAGAAGCTGGTGGAAGAGCTTGGAAAACTTCCACCGTAGACTTCTGTGTTTGGTGCATTTTAGGAAGTTTTTTCTGTATTAAAAAGGTCCACAATGGAAGCCAAGTGCACAACACCGGGACGTTTAGCAGTCAGGGTTCAGACTGAAGAGGCTTGCAGACCCCGAGGGTCTGCTCGGTTAGTAATGTGGGGGAAGTATGGTCCCCACACTGAGACCTTTTGTGATGAATGGACACGAATGACTGTGGGGGATAAAGCACCATTTCCTGGGATAGGTAGTTTTGACTCAGAGGTATTGCATAATTTAAGGCGAAGGATCTGTCTCATAAAATCCGGGAGGCAACGAATTAAACATTATGATTGTTTACAAATATGGCAACAGGAAGGTGAGATACAAAGGGAATCAGCTTACACAGCTGACTCTCACTTTGGTAAGAAAAATATGGCAACAGGAGAGAGAGTGGTTACAGAGAATGGCACACTGGGGTATGATAAACATGCACTTAGTAACTGTATAGATGATAAGAATAATTGTAACGAATGTAACAATGATAAAAGTAAAACTGTTAAATGTACAACTGTTAACCCGTGCAAGTTGCACTCCATGTTAAACTTCCCTCAGGATTACAAGCAAGAAAGTGAGCCCAGCACGAGGTCGGCACCATTTCCAGCAGCCATCATACAAGACATCCAGGTGGACGCGACCCAATCGGTAAAGGCAGTAGTCGAACCCCCTAACGGAGGGTTAGGTGAGGTCGTGTCCACAGGTACGTACGGTGTTATATATCACGCACAAACAAATGTACCTCATATTGTAGAGCCAACACAAGATGATGTAGTTGAACTTAACCCTGTCAGGGTGATCACAGTTCCATATGGACAGACTGACGCTCAGGGAGTCACTCCCGTCAGAGACATTGCTATGCATTGTCCCTGGTCCCGGATGGAATTGAGGACAATTATGTCTGAATTTCCTGATCCCAGGAGAGATCTAGCCGCATGTCAGAGGTTTATTAAAGAATTAGGTAACGCCGCAGAACCCACAAACAAAGATTGGCGGACATTGCTGAGGGCATGTTTACCCTCCAATGTCGACTCAGTGAAATTCATCGCTGACTGTAAATTAGACGAAGAGGTACCCCTTACGGATGCGTACAACCAAGATAATGTAAAAAGAATCAATCTGCAATTAGGAGTATATTTCCCAATTATTGTCGAGTGGAACCAAATTTTCTCCATTAGACAAAAAGAAGGTGAAATGGCAGTGGAATATTTCCATCGAGCACTGCAGGAAATATCTAGATACACTGGGATCACGGACATCAAAACAAATGTACATCATAGGGAGGTAGCTGTGTCCGTATTAATGGACGGCTTAAAAGACACACTAAGAATCAGGGTACAAACCTCTCTACCTCACTGGAGAGGTATCTCGGTGGCTGCATTAAGAGAGTCCGCTATCGAACATGACCGTAATATCCAAAGAACCAGGGAAGCACAGGGAGAGCGGTTGATGGTGATGAGCATCCAAGCCCTAGAGGAGGCATCAAATCGACCAAAACCCCAGGCCCCTGGCACATGGAGGAAACCAAGGGTTTGTTATCTTTGTAAAAGAGAAGGGCATTATGCCAGCAACTGTAACAGCCCACATAAAGTCAGACCCCCTATACAAGAAAACGAGCAAAGTCATGATACACGAAATTGTAATCAGGGACCACATAAGAAGAAGTTTGGGCCGCACCTGTAATATGCAGTCAGGAAAGGTGATCATTAGGACAGATAGTAAACCTGAGGTTACAGTTAATGATATTGGGAGGTCAGTTCCTTGAAGATACAGGGACGGCTGGGTAAACTTTGTAATTTATCTGTAAATGTTCTTTCTCCACATCTCTGACGTTCATCGGCAGAACTCAAACATCACATAGCTACTTGGTCTTTGCAGAAGTCTATCTAACCCCAGCGTGACCTACCGACATCGGTGTGTCCTGGCCTGGCACAAAAGGGTGTAGTGTGGAAATACTGGTGGGGGGAGACTGCGCAAAGATACCAATGGATGTGATGGTGTGACAGCCTAATGGTGAACGGAAGATCTGACAATGTTTTTTTTTGTTTGTTGTTTTAGGTAACATATATATGAATTGTTCTCTCTCGTTTTTTTTTTGTTTCTCTTCTCTCTCATGTTTACAGATGGTATGTCACAAATCAGTTAGACAAATGGTAATGCAAGATTTTTGCTCCTTACAGAAAGATCGCAGATTTGGAAGGAATATTGTATTACCAGAATGTTCGTTTGGAAGACTGAGAGACAGCACCTTTGAGATGACAACAGAGCAAGAAAAACAACAAGACTAGAGGACAAAAGACATCGTAACATTTTTCTTTCCCCTGAATTATTTTTTTGTACCCCCATTACAAATTTCTCCTTTTCCTCCTATAAGATGGACTTGCCCCAAGAGACTGTGATTCGGATTTTCCTGTTGACCATGATGTTGACCAGAGCAGTCTGTTTCGGTGAGAGTACCATGGAGGTCGAGAAAGGATCTGGAATGGGTTCTGATGACCAGGATGGAGGCGTAGTTTTCCAAGAACAACATAATCACAGAGTAAAGGCGAGTATCAGAAAACGATCTGGTAGCATTGACAATAGAAGGAATTGTGAAGGATTGTTAGCTGAAGAGAACTGCATCTGTAGGCATTGTGACAACATAGTTGAGGATGGTTGCATCAAGAAATGTCAGTCCAGTTTTAATGTCCACATGGACCGGCATCCATTGAGTGACTATCACTCCTTAGTGGGTAAAGTGTTAAATCAGACAGACTGTTGGGTATGCTCTCAAGTACCTCAAGGTCATAGCAAATCAGGACTAGTACCATTCCCTTTAACTGTAGGAGAGGTACTTGAGTTAAGTGGTGGGAGGCCGGTGGACAAGAGGTTTAATATCTCTAGTCCTCCTAGTTTGAAGCTCCACCAGTATCACGTGGATAAGTCCTTAGTATGCTTTAACATTTCCAATCCCCGAAAGCCGGGAAATTGGGAAGTGTCATGGAGTAATCAAACCATGACATTCTCACATAGAGCTGACAGAATGCCCATAGACACAGAACTTATATGCCAGATAGCCGACAATGGAAGATTTTTCCGGTATAGGTACACTTTAGGAAGTAGGACCATGCGAGTTGGAGAAGTATCACCAGGATACTGTGCACATATCGTACAACCTGATACGTGTACTAGACAGATGGGAGAGTTAGGGTTAGGAGATTTCACATGGAAAGTTTGTAACATGGTTAGGTCATACTCAGTCCCATATGTTATCCCCGATGATGCATATTTCATATGCGGGAGGAAGGCGTATAGGTTCCTTACCCCAAACTCAGAGGGATTGTGTTACATTGGAAAAGTACTGCCTGAAGTAATGACTGTATCCCATAACAAAATGAAAGACATTCACCGCGGTGCCCAAGCTCCTTATACTCACACTCATTACGAGCACGTCGTTAAAAGGCACCTGATAGAGAGGACAGAGCACTCGGCCTCTGATCTGATCCATGAATCCACCGGGATTCAATTCCTACTCGCGTTAGATATCACTCGTACCGCCAGAGGAGTGATAAATTATAAGTATATATCTGCGCTAGCGAACTTGTTAGACAATATCACCGAAATGTATGATGACACGTTCAGGTACACTGGGAAAGAGTTACAAGCCTACAAAACAGAGCTGGTTCAGCATAGGATGATTCTCAATTATCTCACAGCAGTGACAGGAGGGTATTGTGTTACCCTAGCAACTCAGTATGGTGTAAAGTGCTGCACGTATATTACAAACAGCACCGAGGACCCGGCCGAGGTCATAGACCAAAAGATGGATGACATTTTGCAATTAAAGTGGGAGTTTCGAAGGAAACACAATCTCACACTCGCTGCTGTGGGTAATGAGCCGACCAGTTGGGTGTCATGGTTGAACCCACGAAATTGGTTCTCTGGTTTAGGAGAATGGACCCAAGGTATTATAATGGACGTAGGGAAATTTCTCTTGTGTATTCTGGGAGTCGTCATATTGGTTGGCCTGATATTTAGATGCGTTCGGACTTTAACAAAGTGTAAAGGTAGTACCAGAGTGATGAGTCTGAGGAGCGAGGACACTGTAATAACAACAACTAATTTGATTTATGACCCAACGATAGAGACAATGTTGTGATGAAAATGTGATTCCACGGTCCGTTTCTTTCACCCGTTTCTCCTTTGTTTTCCTCCAAGGTACAAAGACATCCGCTTGGAAGAAGAATTTGACAACCTCTTTTATACAGACCATTGATGAACTATGCTACAAGCCCCCAATATCCCTAGTGACTTTAACTTTTACGATAGCCCAATACTTTAGAGACTGTAACTTTATGGACAATGGAAAAGCTTTTTGCTCGCTATTTATAGCAAAAGCACAGAGAGACATCAGACAACATGTACATCAAGACAAGACATCAGACAAGACCTCAATCGGCGACTATTTATTTAAACTCACATAGTTTACGACTGCATTTATAACGATTGTTTCTTATCTTCATCTCTACAACCTCCAGGTAATGACACACATATTCGACAGGGAATATAGACACATATATCAGCATTCACATGTTTCCCCCCCTTCATGTATCATCAACTAAATGTGCTCCCCATTTGTTGCAACCAAAAGCCGAAAAGAGCTCGGTAGAGTTTGACAGCCCATCCACAGACCCTTGATACGGGATAAGGATTCAAATGTATACTTCGCAATACCTCGAAGCTTGAATTAAAAACACGTACGGCACGATGATACATGACCCCTCAAACATGGATCTCATACACA
The DNA here is from genome assembly GCF_028390025.1 of Pseudophryne corroboree. Classification (NCBI taxonomy): domain Eukaryota; kingdom Metazoa; phylum Chordata; class Amphibia; order Anura; family Myobatrachidae; genus Pseudophryne; species Pseudophryne corroboree. Next base: position 344,322,344 of record NC_086446.1, read on the forward strand.
CATGCTTTTACTATCTCACTAGGTCATACTTTTCCCACCTTCTCCTCTCCTCCCTCTACCCAATCATAAAAAGGTATTCCATGATGACATATATTTTTCTGTTTAATTTGTTTAGGAAGTGGCAGTTATTGATGACTGCCAAAGGGTCGACTGTCAAAGTCGAAAAATATAGCGACCTATGATGCCTTGTACTAACCCCAATGCACGTGCCCGCTGCTCGCGCACCGACTCCCCCGTGCGTACGCATCCCCTCAGGTTGCGTAGGGGACGCTCTGACGTCGCCTGCGCATGGGGATGGGTATTTAGGGCGGTGTTTGTGTGCGACTAGCGAGCGACTCGATCGCTACATATTTAACTAATATAATGCGTTTTATAGTTAATATTCCCCTTCATAATGTCAGCAAGTATGGTAAGTTTAAAACGGCTCTTGGACCTGAGAGATTCTTCTTTGCATGCTGGGAGGGCTCAGACAAAGGTTGGAGGGTAGTGTATAGTGTCCAGCTGTGGGGTATTGAAGGGGTGTTGTGCCTATGATAATTGGGAGGGATTCGCATAGTTCCTGCTCATGGTTATGCACAGAAGTAGAAAATAAGATTAATTGCATTCCAAGTAAATTACACATAAATGCAGGGTGGGTGAATGGAATCCAGTCACTTCTTTCCCACAGACTGAAAACAATAGCCTTATTTCCACTAAGCTTTGAGATTCTTTGAAGAGGGCTTACACCTTTGTTTATGAATAGATCCAGGTTTCTCTCCAGATGAATGATTGCTGAGGTGTCATTGTCTCAACCGAAGGAGGGTGACAGTGGGGTAAACAAAGCCCAGAGACAGAGTTTGTTTGGAAGATCTAAACAATAGCTTTCCTCAATATAACAAGACAAAGAGGAATTTAGAATACTAACTAGTCCTAGCCATCGCCCACTTCTTGAACTAACCAATGATCCCAGGTGCAGTACATGTCCCACCCCCTAACCAATGGAAAGAGGGCACACAGTATCTATTGTAGTATGTCTTGAGCTAGTAAATAAATATAGTTTGCAATAGGCTTGGGGACACAAGACTCTACTCTCCACAAGGTTTTCATCACTGATTAACTGAGAGCTGGATTTCCAGATTGCGCCTGTGATTCACTCCCATGTAAGTTTCTCTCTGTGACCATCCTTATTCTCTGACTGTATTTTGCCACGTTCTCTCTTTTACTCTCTCTCATTGTATGTTATTGTTTGCGATTGTGCCGCTATTGTATATTTATGTGTAGTTATTCTGTTAGATATTGATGTTAGCCTGTAGTGTATAAGATGTTAACTGTATTTTCCCTTTTGATATAACTAAATCTCGTTAGTAAAGGTTTTGGAGCCTTAGCAAGGTATTATGTGTTTATTACATTGCTGAGGGTATTCGGAGCGTCTTAATCGCTCCAACAGCTTTCATATGATAAGGGTTAATCAGCGTTGCATTGTGGTAATATTACAGTAACAAGGTTTACAGCATAAGCATACCCTTTCATTGTGTTGCATACAAGGTTTACTGTGTGTCATCCTGTGAGCGTCTGCGCCGCTCGTTTTCCTCTTGTGGGCACGGCGTCCGCTACGCTAGTAGCGTAGCATTACGGTACTCGGACCGCCTATAGCGTGCTCGATACCCAGCGTAAGCCGTGAGCGAACGTGTCGCTCGTGCGTCTCTACCACGGCCTAGCGTCTGCTACGCTAAGTGCGTACCCTTACGGTACCCCGTACGCCCATTGCGTACTGAGTCTCTTACCAATATATAGTGAATGTTATAAGATAAATATTTAGCTTTATCACCTCGGTGCCGGGGACAGACCAACGGCAACGTCTGGAATTGGTAATGACAATCCTGTACCACAATTTTGAGGTACTCCTGGTGAAGAGGGTAAATAGGGACATGCAGGTAAGCATCCTTGATGTCCAGTGATACCATGAAATTCTCCAGGCTTGCAATAATCGCCCTGAGCGATTCCATTTTGAACTTGAACCTTCGTATATAAGTGTTCAAGGATTTCAAGTTTAGAATGGGTCTCACCGAACCGTCTGGTTTCGGTACCACAACATTTTGGAATAGTAACCCCGGCCTTGTTGAAGGAGGGGTACCTTGATTTCACCTGCTGGAAGTACAGCTTGTGAATTGCCGCCAGTACTACCTCCCTTTCTCCGAGGGCAGCAGGCAAGGCTGATGTGAGGTAACGGTGAGGGGGAGTCGCCTCGAACTCCAGCCTGTATCCCTGTGATACTACTTGCAGAACCTAGGGATCCACCTGTGGGCAAGCCCACTGGTTCCTGAAGTTCCCGAGACGCGCCCCCACCGCACCTGTCTCCACCTGTGGAGCCCCAGCGTCATGCGGTTGACTCAGAGGAAGCGGGGGAAGATTTTTGATCCTGGGAACTGGCTGTCTGGTGCAGCTTTTTCCTTCTTCCCTTGTCTCTGTGCAGAAAGGAAGCGCCTTTGACCAGCTTGCTTTTCTGAAGCCGAAAGGACTGTACCTGAAAATACGGTGCTTTCTTAGGCTGTGAGGAAACCTGAGGTAAAAATATTTCTTCCCAGCTGTTGCTGTGGATACGAGGTCCCAGAGACCATCCCCCAAACAATTCCTCACCCTTATAAGGCAGAATCTCCATGTGCCGTTTAAAGGCAGCATCACCTGTCCACTGCCGGGTTTCTAATACCCTCCTGGCAGAATGGACATTGCATTAATTCTTGATGCCAGCCGGCAAATATACCTCTGTGCATCCTTCATATATAAGACGACGTCTTTAATATGCTCTATGTTAGCAAAATATTATCCCTGTCTAGGGTATTAATATTATCTGACAGGGTATCAGACCACGCTGCAGCAGCACTATTTATGCTGAGGCAATTGCAGGTCTCAGTATAGAACCTGAGTGTGTATATACAGACTTCAGGATAGCCTCCTGCTTTTTATCAGCAGGCTCCTTCAAGGTGGCCGTATCCTAAGACGGCAGTGCCACCTTTTTTGACAAACGTGTGAGCGCCTTATCCACCCTAGGGGATATCTCCCAACGTGACCTATCCTCTGGCGGGAAAGGGTACGCCATCAGTAACTTTTTAGAAATTACCAGTTTCTTATCGGGGGAACACACGCTTCTTTACACACTTCATTCACTCATCTGATGGGGGAACAAAACACTGGTTGCTTTTTCTCCCCAAAAATAAAACCCCTTTTATGTGGTACTTGGGTTCATGTCAGAAATGTGTAACACATTTTTCATTGCCGAGATCATGTAACGGATGTTCCTAGTGGATTGTGTATATGTCTCAACCTCGTCGACACTGGAGTCAGACTCCGTGTCGACATCTGTGTCTGCCATCTGAGGTAACGGGCGTTTTTTGAGCCCCTGATGGCCTTTGAGGCGCCTGGGCAGGCGCGGGCTGAGAAGCCGGCTGTCCCACAGCTGTTACGTCATCCAGCCTTTTATGTAAGGAGTTGACATTGTCGGTTAATACCTTCCACCTATCCATCCACTCTGGTGTCGGCCCCAAAGGGGGCGACATCCCATTTATCGGCCTCTGCTCCGCCTCCACGTAACCTTCCTCATCTAACATGTCGACACAGCCGTACCGACACACCGCACACACACAGGGAATGCTCTGACTGAGGACAGGACCCCACAAAGTCCTTTGGGGAGACAGAGAGAGAGTATGCCAGCACACACCAGAGCGCTATATAATGCAGGGATTAACACTATAACTGAGTGATTTTTCCCCCAATAGCCGCTTGTATACATATATTGCGCCTAAATTTAGTGTCCCCCCTCTCTTTTTAACCCTCTGAACCTGAAAACTACAGGGGAGAGCCTGGGGAGCTGTCTTCCAGCTGCACTGTGAAGAAAAAATGGCGCCAGTGTGCTGAGGGAGATAGCCCCGCCCCTTTTTCGGCTGACTTTTCTCCCGCTTTTTTTATGGATTCTGGCAGGGGTAATTTATCACATTTATAGCCCTGGGACTATATATTGTGATGATTTGCCAGCCAAGGTGTCTTATATTGCCCTCAGGGCGCCCCCCCCAGCGCCCTGCACCCATCAGTGACCGGAGTGTGAGGTGTGCATGAGGAGCAATGGCGCACAGCTGCAGTACTGTGCGCTACCTTGTTGAAGACAGAAGTCTTCTGCCGCCGATTTTCCGGAACACTTCTTGCTTCTGGCTCTGTAAGGGGGCCGGCGGCTCCGGGAACGAACACCAAGGTCGGATCCTGCGGTCGATCCCTCTGGAGCTAATGGTGTCCAGTAGCCTAAGAAGCCCAAACTACCACCTGTTAGGTAGGTTCGCTTCTTCTCCCCTTAGTCATTCGCTGCAGTGAGTCTGTTGCCAGCAGATCTCACTGTAAAATAAAAAACCTAAATATACTTTCTTTCTAGGAGCTCAGGAGAGCCCCTAGTGTGCATCCAGCTCAGCCGGGCACAAGATTCTAACTGAGGTCTGGAGGAGGGTCATAGTGGGAGGAGCCAGTGCACACCAGGTAGTCCTAAAGCTTTCTTTAGTTGTGCCCAGTCTCTTGCGGAGCCGCTATTCCCCATGGTCCTTACGGAGTCCCAGCATCCACTTAGGACGTCAGAGAAAAGTGTTTACCATGTACTTATCTTCACCGCGGTCCCGGACCTCTCTGGCGACCGCGGCAGTGAGGGCAGCCCCCGGCGCACTAGCTGTGTGCGTGCCTGGGGGAGAAGGGGGAGCGGCTGGGAGCTCAGCTCCCGCTGCAGTGCTCTCTGTGGGTGCCGCCGCTGGGGGCCGGGAGCTCTGCTCCCAGCGCCTCAGCCCATCGGAGGTGGCCAGCCGCGGCAGCCAGGACGAACGTCCCAGGCTGCTGGGCGGCAGGGGGGGTGCGCCGTACCGTGCGGCGAGGCCAGTGAAGTAGTGCCACACTGGGGGGACAGGGAGAGCCAGCTCCCTGGACCCCAGTGGCAGGCAGGTAGGCTGGAGGATGGGGGAAGCCAGCCCCATACCTCCAGCACAGAGAGAGAGCCCGCTAGGGGAGCCAGCGCTGGGCACAGTATTTAAAACAAAAACATTGTGTTTTAAATGTAATAAAAAGTGTATTGTGCTGGGAGGCATTGCAGTGCCTTGGTATGTGGAGCCTGTGCAGGGCACAGGCTCAGTGTATATTTAAAGGGGAATGTACAGTGTATTTTAAATGTGATGTATTTAAAGGTAAAAATGCACTTACTTGGTTGTGTGTCCCAGGAGGGGGGAATCCATGGCTGTGCAGGCTGATGGATTCTCCCAGACCTTTTCCCCAAAAACAGAATCCTTTCCCTTCCAGCCTCACACTTGAAAGTTGGCTTGGAAGAGAAAGGAGAAGCTCAGCTTTGAAATAAGCAGAGTGGTTTTCCGGAGCTCCATAGAGATCACCCGTAGTGGCCAGGAAACCTTGACCGGGGATCTAGGCTGGCCAGCTCTGGAGCCCAAATCCAGGCTGCAGGCAGTGGGCTAGGTCCCGGGCAGGTTTCTGGAAGTCAGTTTAGGCGGAAAAACTTCCCCCAGCCTAGACTGAACGGCTCCGGGGCGTATCCTGATCCTCCAGGATGGGACAGTCAAAGGAGAGTGACCACTCCCCACTGTCCATAGAGAACAATGTTAGCTGTGCATGTGACCAAGGCATGCACAGCCCATGGGTAAACATTGATTGGTTGTACACCACAGGGCGGGCTTACCCCCTGTGGTAATGTGTATTGGAGAAAGATAAAAGGAGGGCAGTTGCCCCATGAAAATTGTATTGTACCATCTTTATTCTGCTGGAACATTTTGCTGTATGCTGTTGCCCCTAGCAATAGGGAAGAGTCTTTTTTAAGGTTATTATTGAGCAAATAAACATCTCATCTGCCTCAAGAAGATTGCTTCATCTTGTGACCTACAGGGTTATGCCAAACATAGCCCCGTCCTCTGGCTGTCCAGGGAAGCACCTAACGTCTCCAAGTTCCGCCTTCCGCCAGCTACCGGTAGAGGCCTAGCAAGTGGCTAGTGGGGATTCGTCAACACCACACAGGTGTGGTAAGGCAGTGCGTCGGCACATACAGAGCAGAACCGTGGTTCCAAACGCCACGGCAGGTTAGGAATTTGGTGGTGGCAGCATAAACCCGCCCATAGCACACAGTGTGTGGAGTCAGTAACAGGCGGGAAGCGGGAATCCCCTATGTGGCCAGGTCCCGTGTGACCTGACCCTCCATTCTGTGCACAGGAGACGGGACGTAAAAGCGGTGAGTGCTTTCGTACGGAACTGTCCTGTCACAGTGCTCAATAATGGTAAACTGATTGCATATAGGGCCTAATTCAGACCTGATCGCAGCAGCAAAATATTTCTCTAATGGGCAAAACCACGTGCAGTGCAGGTGGGGCAGATAATAAGAATTTACTTACCGATAATTCTATTTCTCATAGTCCGTAGTGGATGCTGGGGACTCCGAAAGGACCATGGGGAATAGCGGCTCCGCAGGAGACAGGGCACAAAGTAAAAGCTTTAGGACTAGCTGGTGTGCACTGGCTCCTCCCCCCATGACCCTCCTCCAAGCCTCAGTTAGGATACTGTGCCCGGACGAGCGTACACAATAAGGAAGGATTTTGAATCCCGGGTAAGACTCATACCAGCCACACCAATCACACCGTACAACTTGTGATCTGAACCCAGTTAACTGCATGATAACAGAAGGAGCCTCTGAAAAGATGGCTCACAACAACAATAACCCGATTTTTGTAACAATAACTATGTACAAGTAATGCAGACAATCCGCACTTGGGATGGGCGCCCAGCATCCACTACGGACTATGAGAAATAGAATTATCGGTAAGTAAATTCTTATTTTCTCTAACGTCCTAGTGGATGCTGGGGACTCCGAAAGGACCATGGGGATTATACCAAAGCTCCCAAACGGGCGGGAGAGTGCGGATGACTCTGCAGCACCGAATGAGAGAACTCCAGGTCCTCCTCAGCCAGGGTATCAAATTTGTAGAATTTAGCAAACGTGTTTGCCCCTGACCAAGTAGCTGCTCGGCAAAGTTGTAAAGCCGAGACCCCTCGGGCAGCCGCCCAAGATGAGCCCACTTTCCGTGTGGAATGGGCTTTTACAGATTTTGGCTGTGGCAGGCCTGCCACAGAATGTGCAAGCTGAATTGTACTACAAATCCAACGAGCAATCGTCTGCTTAGAAGCAGGAGCACCCAGCTTGTTGGGTGCATACAGGATAAACAGCGAATCAGATTTCCTGACTCCAGCCGTCCTGGAAACATATTTTCAGGGCCCTGACTACGTCCAGCAACTTGGAATCCTCCAAGTCCCTAGTAGCCGCAGGCACCAGAATAGGCTGGTTTAAGTGAAATGCTGAAACCACCTTAGGTAGAAATTGAGGACGAGTCCTCAATTCTGCCCTGTCCGTATGAAAAATTAGGTAAGGGCTTTTATAGGATAAAGCCGCCAATTCTGAGACACGCCTGGCTGAAGCCAGGGCTAACAGCATTACCACTTTCCATGTGAGATATTTTAAGTCCACAGTGGTGAGTGGTTCAAACCAATGTGATTTTAGGAATCCCAAAACTACATTGAGATCCCAAGGTGCCACTGGAGGCACAAAAGGAGGCTGTATATGCAGTACTCCCTTGATAAACGTCTGAACTTCAGGAACAGAAGCCAGTTCTTTTTGGAAGAATATTGACAGGGCCGAAATTTGAACCTTAATGGACCCTAATTTGAGGCCCATAGACAGTCCTGTTTGCAGGAAATGCAGGAAACGACCCAGTTGAAATTCCTCTATAGGGGCCTTCCTGGCCTCGCACCACGCAACATATTTACGCCAAATACGGTGATAATGTTGTATGGTTTGAGAAGGGCAAATTGGGACATGGAGGTAAGCATCCTTGATGTCCAGAGACACCATAAAGTCCCCTTCTTCCAGGTTCGCTATCACTGCTCTGAGTGACTCCATCTTGAACTTGAACCTTTTTATGTAAGTGTTCAAGGATTTCAGATTTAAAATGGGTCTCACCGAGCCGTCCGGCTTCGGTACCACAAACAGCGTGGAATAATACCCCTTTCCCTGTTGTAGGAGGGGTACCTTGATTATCACCTGCTGGGAATACAGCTTGTGAATGGCTTCCAATACCGCCTCCCTGTCGGGGGGAGACGTTGGTAAAGCAGACTTCAGGAACCGGCGAGGGGGAGACGTCTCGAATTCCAATTTGTACCCCTGAGATACTACCTGCAGGATCCAGGGGTCCACTTGCGAGTGAGCCCACTGCGCGCTGAAATTCTTGAGACGGGCCCCCACCTTGCCTGAGTCCGCTTGTAAGGCCCCAGCGTCATGCTGAGGACTTGGCAGAAGCGGGGGAGGGCTTCTGTTCGTGGGAAGAGGCTGTTTGCTGCAGTCTTTTTCCCCTTCCTCTGCCCCGGGGCAGATATGAGTGGCCTTTTGCCCGCTTGCCCTTATGGGGACGAAAGGACTGAGCCTGAAAAGACGGTATCTTTTTCTGCTGCGAGGTGACTTGGGGTAAAAAGGTGGATTTTCCAGCCGTTGCCGTGGCCACCAGGTCCGATAGACCGACCCCAAATAACTCCTCCCCTTTATACGGCAATACTTCCATATGCCGTTTGGAATCCGCATCCCCTGACCACTGTCGCGTCCATAATCCTCTTCTGGCAGAAATGGACATCACACTTACTCTTGATGCCAGAGTGCAAATATCCCTCTGTGCATCTCGCATATATAGAAATGCATCCTTTAAATGCTCTATAGTCAATAATATATTGTCCCTGTCCAGGGTATCAATATTTTCAGTCAGGGAATCCGACCAAGCCACCCCAGCACTGCACATCCAGGCTGAGGCGATTGCTGGTCGCAGTATAATACCAGTATGTGTGTATATACTTTTAAGGATATTTTCCAGCTTCCTATCAGCTGGTTCCTTGAGGGCGGCCGTATCAGGAGACGGTAACGCCACTTGTTTTGATAAGCGTGTGAGCGCCTTATCTACGCTAGGGGGTGTTTCCCAACGCGCCCTAACCTCTGGCGGGAAAGGGTATAATGCCAATAATTTTTTAGAAATTAGCAGTTTTTTATCGGGGGAAACCCACGCTTCATCACACACCTCATTTAATTCGTCTGATTCAGGAAAAACTACGGGTAGTTTTTTCACACCCCACATAATACCCTTTTTTGTGGTACTTGTAGTATCAGAAATGTTCAAAACCTCCTTCATTGCCGTGATCATGTAAACGTGTGGCCCTACTGGAAAATACGTTTGTTTCCTCACCGTCGACACTGGAGTCAGTGTCCGTGTCAGTGTCTGTATCGACCTGAGGTAACGGGCGTTTTATAGCCCCTGACGGTGTTTGAGACGCCTGTACAGGTATTAACTGATTTGCTGGCTGTCTCATGTCGTCAACAGTCTTTTGTAAAGTGCCGACACTATCACGTAATTCTTTCCATAAGACCATCCAGTCAGGTGTCGACTCCCTAGGGGGTGACATCACTAACACAGGCAATTGCTCCGCCTCCACACCATTTTCCTCCTCATACATGTCGACACAGCGTACCGACACACAGCACACACACAGGGAATGCTCTGAGGACAGGACCCCACTAGCCCTTTGGGGAGACAGAGGGAGAGTTTGCCAGCACACACCAGAGCGCTATATATATACAGGGATAACCTTATATAAGTGTTTTTCCCTAATATAGCTGCTGTATATATTAATATGCCAATTTAGTGCCCCCCCCCCTCTCTTGTTTTACCCTGTTTCTGTAGTGCAGGACTGCAGGGGAGAGTCAGGGAGCCTTCCTCCAACGGAGCTGTGAGGAAAAAATGGCGCTTGTGTGCTGAGATAGGCTCCGCCCCTTTTTTGGCGGCCTTTCTCCCGCTTTTTTGTGGAAAACTGGCAGGGGTTAAATACATCCATATAGCCCAGGAGCTATATGTGATGTATTTTTAGCCATTTAAGGTATTTTCATTGCGTCCCAGGGCGCCCCCCCCCAGCGCCCTGCACCCTCAGTGACCGGAGTGTGAAGTGTGCTGAGAGCAATGGCGCACAGCTGCGGTGCTGTGCGCTACCTTATTGAAGACAGGACGTCTTCTGACGCCGATTTTCCGGACCTCTTCACTCTTCTGGCTCTGTAAGGGGGCCGGCGGCGCGGCTCCGGGACCCATCCATGGCTGGGCCTGTGATCGTCCCTCTGGAGCTAATGTCCAGTAGCCTAAGAAGCCCAATCCACTCTGCACGCAGGTGAGTTCGCTTCTTCTCCCCTTAGTCCCTCGATGCAGTGAGCCTGTTGCCAGCAGGTCTCACTGAAAATAAAAAAAATAAGAATTTACTTACCGATAATTCTATTTCTCGGAGTCCGTAGTGGATGCTGGGGTTCCTGAAAGGACCATGGGGAATAGCGGCTCCGCAGGAGACAGGGCACAAAAGTAAAGCTTTTACAGGTCAGGTGGTGTGTACTGGCTCCTCCCCCTATGACCCTCCTCCAGACTCCAGTTAGGTACTGTGCCCGGACGAGCGTACACAATAAGGGAGGATTTTGAATCCCGGGTAAGACTCATACCAGCCACACCAATCACACCGTACAACTTGTGATCTAAACCCAGTTAACAGTATGATAACAGAGGAGCCTCTGAAAGATGGCTTCCTAAACAATAACCCGAATTAGTTAACAATAACTATGTACAAGTATTGCAGATAATCCGCACTTGGGATGGGCGCCCAGCATCCACTACGGACTCCGAGAAATAGAATTATCGGTAAGTAAATTCTTATTTTCTCTATCGTCCTAAGTGGATGCTGGGGTTCCTGAAAGGACCATGGGGATTATACCAAAGCTCCCAAACGGGCGGGAGAGTGCGGATGACTCTGCAGCACCGAATGAGAGAACTCCAGGTCCTCCTTTGCCAGGGTATCAAATTTGTAAAAATTTACAAACGTGTTCTCCCCTGACCACGTAGCTGCTCGGCAGAGTAGTAATGCCGAGACCCCTCGGGCAGCCGCCCAAGATGAGCCCACCTTCCTTGCGGAATGGGCCTTAACAGATTTAGGCTGTGGCAGGCCTGCCACAGAATGTACAAGTTGAATTTTGTTACAAATCCAACGAGCAATCGACTGCTTAGAAGCAGGTGCACCCAACTTGTTGGGTGCATACAGTATAAACAGCGAGTCAGATTTTCTGACTCCAGCCGTCCTTTAAATGTATATTTTTAAGGCTCTGACAACGTCCAACAACTTGGAGTCCTTCAAGTCGTCTGTAGCCGCAGGCACTACAATAGGCTGGTTCAGGTGAAACGCTGATACCACCTTAGGGAGAAAATGCGGACGCGTCCGCAGCTCTGCCCTATGTCGAATGGAAAATTAAATAAGGGCTTTTATAAAACAAAGCCGCCAGTTCAGATACTCTCCCGGCCGAAGCCAGGGCCAGTAACATAGTCACTTTCCATGTGAGATATTTCAAATCCACCTTCTTTAGTGGTTCAAACCAATTTGATTTGAGGAAATCTAAAACTACATTTAGATCCCACGGTGCCACCTTAGGCACCACAGGAGGCTGTATATGCAGTACTCCTGTGATAAAAATCTGGACCTCAGGGACTGAGGCCAATTCTTTTTGGAAGAATATTGATAGGGCCGAAATTTGAACCTTAATAGATCCCAATTTGAGACCCATAGACAATCCTGATTGCAGGAAATGTAGGAAAACGACCCAGTTGAAATTCCTCCATCGGAGCACTCCGCTGCTCACACCACGCAACATATTTTCGCCAAATACGGCGATAAAGCTTCGCGGTGACTTCCTTCCTTGCCTTTATCAAGGTAGGAATGACTTCTTCTGGAATGCCTTTTCCTTTTAGGATCTGGCATTCAAACGCCATGCCGTCAAACGCAGCCGCGGTAAGTCTTGAAAAAGACAAGTACCCTGCTGAAGCAGGTCCCTTCTCAGAAGTAGAGGCCACGGATCGTCCGTGACCATCTCTTGAAGTTCCGGGTACCAAGTCCTTCTTGGCCAAGCCGGAGCCACTAGTCTTACTCCACTTTGCCGTATAATCCTCAATACCTTTGGTATGAGAGGCAGAGGAGGAAACACATATGCCGACTGGTACACCCAAGGTGTTACCAGCGCGTCCACAGCTATTGCCTGCGGATCTCTTGACCTGGCGCAATACCTGTCCAGTGTTTTGTTGAGGCGAGACGCCATCATGTCCACCATTGGTTTTACCCAACGGTTTAATAGCATGTGGAAAACTTCTGGATGAAGTCTCCACTCTCCCGGGTGAAGGTCGTGTCTGCTGAGGAAGTCTGCTTCCCAGTTGTCCACGCCCGGGATGAATACTGCTGACAGTGCTATCACGTGATTCTCCGCCCAGCGAAGGATCCTGGCAGCTTCTGCCATTGCCCTCCTGCTTCTTGTGCCGCCCTGTCTGTTTACATGGGCGACTGCCGTGACGTTGTCCGACTGGATCAACACCGGTCTTCCTTGAAGCAGAGGTTCCGCCTGGCTTAGAGCATTGTAGATTGCTCTTAGTTCCAGAATGCTTATGTGAAGAGACTTTTTCAGGCTCGACCACACTCCCTGGAAATTTCTTCCCTGTGTGACTGCTCCCCAGCCTCTCTGGCTGGCACCCGTGGTCACCAGGATCCAATCCTGCATGCCGAATCTGCGGCCCTCCAATAGATGAGCCTCCTGCAACCACCACAGAAAGGATACCCTTGTCCTCGGCGACAGGGTTATCCGCAGGTGCATCTGAAGATGCGACCCTGACCATTTGTCCAACAGATCCCTTTGCATGGAATCTGCCGAAAGGGATTGCTTCGGAAGAAGCTACCATTTTTTCCCAGGACTCTTGTGCATTGATGTACAGACACCTTTCCTGGTTTTAGGAGGTTCCTGACCAGGTCAGATAACTCCTTGGTTTTTTCTTCGGGAAGAAAAACCTTTTCTGAACTGTGTCCAGAATCATCCCCAGGAACAGCAGACGAGTTGTCGGCATTAATTGGGATTTTGGAATATTCAGAATCCATCCGTGCTGCTTTAGCACCTCTTGAGATAGTGCTAAACCCATCTCTAGCTGTTCTCTGGACCTTGCCCTTATTAGGAGATCGTCCAAGTATGGGATAATTAATACGCCTTTTCTTCGAAGAAGAAATATTATCTCGGCCATTACCTTTGTAAAGACCCGAGGTGCCGTGGACAAACCAAACGGCAGCGTCTGAAACTGATAGTGACAGTTTTGTACAACGAACCTGAGGTACCCCTGGTGTGAGGGGTAATTGGAACGTGGAGATACGCATCCTTGATGTCCAAGGATACCATAAAATCCCCGTCTTCCAGGTTCGCTTATCACTGCTCTGAGTGACTCCATCTTGAACTTGAACTTCTTTATGTACAGGTTCAAGGACTTCAGATTTAGAATAGGCCTTACCGAGCCATCCGGCTTCGGTACCACAAAAAGAGTGGAATAATACCCCTTCCCTTGTTGTAGAAGAGGTACCTTGACTATCACCTGCTGAGAATACAGCTTGTGAATGGCTTCCAAAACCGTCTCCCTTTCTGAGGGGGACGTTGGTAAAGCAGACTTCAGGAAACGGCGAGGTGGCTCTGTCTCTAATTTCAACCTGTACCCCTGAGATATTATCTGCAGGATCCAGGGATTTACCTGCGAGTGAGCCCACTGCGCGCTGTAATTCTTGAGACGACCGCCTACCGCCCCCGAGTCCGCTTGCGAAGCCCCAGCGTCATGCTGAGGCTTTTGTAGAAGCCGGGGAGGGCTTCTGTTCCTGGGAAGGAGCTGCCTGTTGCTGTCTCTTCCCTCGTCCTCTGCCTCGTGTCAGATATGAATAGCCCTTTGCTCTCTTATTTTTAAAGGAACGAAAAGGCTGCGGTTGAAATGTCGGTGCCTTTTTCTGTTGGGGAGTGACTTGAGGTAGAAAGGTGGATTTCCCGGCCGTAGCCGTGGCCACCAAATCCGATAGACCGACCCCAAATAACTCCTCTACGCATCGCCTGTCCACTGTCGTGTCCATAAAGCTCTTCTGGCCGAAATGGACATAGCACTTACCCGTGATGCCAGTGTGCAGATATCTCTCTGTGCATCACGCATATAAAGAAATGCATCCTTTATTTGTTCTAACGACAGTAAAATATTGTCCCTGTCCAGGGTATCAATATTTTCGATCAGGGACTCTGACCAAACTACCCCAGCACTGCACATCCAGGCAGTCGCAATAGCTGGTCGTAGTATAACACCTGCATGTGTGTATATACCTTTTTGGATATTTTCCATCCTCCTATCTGATGGATCTTTAAGTGCGGCCGTCTCAGGAGAGGGTAACGCCACTTGTTTTGATAAGCGTGTTAGCGCTTTGTCCACCCTAGGAGGTGTTTCCCAGCGCTCCCTAACCTCTGGCGAGAAAGGGTATAAAGCCAATAACTTCTTTGAAATTAGCAGTTTTTTATCGGGGCACCCCACGCTTCATCACACACGTCATTTAATTCTTCTGATTCGGTAAAAACTACTGGTAGTTTTTTCACACCCCACATAATACCCTGTTTAGTGGTACCTGTAGTATCAGCTAAATGTAACATCTCCTTTATTGCCAAAATCATATAACGTGTGGCCCTTTTGGAAAATACGGTTGATTCGTCACCTTCACTACCGGAATCAGTGCCTGTGTCTGGGTCTGTGTCGACCGACTGAGGCAAGGGGCGTTTTACAGCCCCTGACGGTGTTTGAGGCGCCTGGACAGGCACTAAGTGAGTGTCCGGCCGCCTCATGTCGGCAAACGACTGCTTAAGCGAGTTGACGCTATCCCGTAATTCCACAAATAAGGCATCCATTCTGGTGTCGACCCCCTAGAAGGTGACATCCTCATATTTGGCAATTGCTCCGCCTCCACACCAATAACGTCCTCATACATGTCGACACACACGTACCGACACACAGCAGACACACAGGGAATGCTCTATACGAAGACAGGACCCACTAGCCCTTTGGGGAGACAGAGGGAGAGTCTGCCAGCACACACCAAAAAGCGCTATATATGACAGGGATAGCCTTATGATTAAGTGCTCCCTTATAGCTGCTTTTATATTAATATATTGCCATTTATTTTGCCCCCCCTCTCTGTTATACCCTGTTTCTGTAGTGCAGTGCAGGGGAGAGACCTGGGAGCCTTCCTGACCAGCGGAGCTGTGACAGAAAATGGCGCCGTGTGCTGAGGAGATAGGCCCCGCCCCTTTTCCGGCGGGCTCGTCTCCCGCTATTTAGTACATTTAGGCAGGGGTAAATATCTCCATATAGCCTCTGGGGCTATATGTGAGGTATTTTTAGCCTTTTTAAAGGTTTACATTTGCCTCCCAGGGCGCCCCCCCCCAGCGCCCTGCACCCTCAGTGACTGCCGTGTGAAGTGTGCTGAGAGGAAAATGGCGCACAGCTGCAGTGCTGTGCGCTACCTTAAGAAGACTGCAGGAGTCTTCAGCCGCCGATTCTGGACCTCTTCTTGCTTCAGCATCTGTGAGGGGGCCGGCGGCGTGGCTCCGGTGACCATCCAGGCTGTACCTGTGATCGTCCCTCTGGAGCTTCATGTCCAGTAGCCAAGAAGCCAATCCATCCTGCACGCAGGTGAGTTCACTTCTTCTCCCCTCTGTCCCTCGTTGCAGTGATCCTGTTGCCAGCAGGAATCACTGTAAAATAAAAAACCTAAGCTAAACTCTCTAAGCAGCTCTTTATGAGAGCCACCTAGAATTGCACCCTTCTCGGCCGGGCACAAAAATCTAACTGGAGTCTGGAGGAGGGTCATAGGGGGAGGAGCCAGTACACACCACCTGACCTGTAAAAGCTTTACTTTTGTGCCCTGTCTCCTGCGGAGCCGCTATTCCCCATGGTCCTTTCAGGAACCCCAGCATCCACTTAGGACGATAGAGAAACCTATTTAAACTTTTACTCTAAGCAGCTCAGGAGAGCCACCTAGATTGCACCCTTCTCGTTCGGGCACAAAATCTTAACTGAGGCTTGGAGGAGGGTCATGGGGGGAGGAGCCAGTGCACACCAGCTAGTCCTAAAGCTTTTACTTTGTGCCCAGTCTCCTGCGGAGCCGCTATTCCCCATGGTCCTTTCGGAGTCCCCAGCATCCACTAGGACGTTAGAGAAATAACATTTTTCAGAGAGAGTTAGATTTGGGTGGGGTGTGTTCAAACTGAAATCTAACTTGCAGTGCAAAAATAGAGCAGGCAGTATTTACCATGCACAGAAACAGAATAACCCACCCATATCTAACTCTCTTACGGGTACAGGCACTAAATTATCCTTCTCTCAGGCTGAAGACTGAAAAACCCAAAATGGGTCTTCTGGATGGAGCCCTCCCTTCTCCCTCACAAAACACCCCCAGGACCCATTTCCTTCTTTTTACTGAAAGCTCAAACTCTAATCAAGTCTGTTTAGCAAAACAGACATTTCTTGAGAGTTTAAAATACATAGGCCAAAAACCTGCTACAAACATACTGTATCTCCCGTTTATCACTTTACCAATGCTTCGATCAAACTCCATTTAACCGTAACTCCATTTAACCATAACTTTCTGTTTACACTTGGTGTTACACTGTCTGTTAGTGGGACAGCAATTTGGGTATAAACCTTGTATAATAACCCGTGATTCCTAAGAAAGCTCTCATCTGTTCTTATTTAGGGGTCGTGGCCAAATTTGTATTGCCTCAATTTTATTAAGTTAAAGTTTTATCGAACCTCTGCCAATGGTGAATCCAAAATACTTCTTCCATACCTAGACAAAATTTTTTTTAGGGTTGGCTATCAATTCTACCTTATGGATGGAGTGCAACACTGCTTATACATGTGACGTGACGCAGCCGCTGTGGCCCAACCCCCGCATGGTCCGGGCATGCCTGCTTGCCTGGACAGCGTCCCTAAAATGGCGGCCAAACGCCACCAACCTGCCCCCTCCCGCCCAGCGAACGCCTCTGCCTGTCAATCAGGCAGAGGCGATCGCAGGGCTGAGCAGCCGTTGGCACCGTGGCCCAATTGAGACCTGAGCACCGATCAGGTCTAAATTAGGCCCTTCGTTATCTACTTCTGTAACAAATAAGCTTCCACATAGCTTCCAGCAGTGGGTAAAGTCTCTGCCCAATATCACATCATACATCGAGCCAGGGACCAAACCCAGACTACAGTGGAACCATACTGTGTTTCTACGGAGGTATCCCCATATATGCAAGTCACACCAACGGTTTTCTCCTTACAGTTCAAAGGGTTCACCAATTCAACTATCATAAGAGTAACCAGGCTACTAGAATCTAACAAAGCCTCAACCCGGTAGCAGTATCACATTACGTAGGTTCAGAGGTATGCGAACAATTAGCAGCAATATGGCCCAAACTACCATATCGACAACATTGTATTATATTATCTTCAAGTCTTGTATGGGATAGGAATCTTCCTGGCACTGCTGGTCTACTTTGAGGTTCCAAACCCCCAGTCTTAGGTAATTTCCACCACCCAGCAGCCTTCACCCCTGGAACAGTCTTACCAGTGGTCACTGAAGATTGCCGTTGCAGGACTAGGGTCCGGTGGGGTACACTCGCATGTAGTTGGGATCCAGACACTCAGAATGCCGGCACTAGATCTTCTGCGGATGGTTGAGGGTGACCCTCCAATTTCAGTGTAGTCGTGGGGGGAAGGGGAAGTGAGCAAAGCTTATTTTGTTAAGTTTCAATTTCATTTAATTTTAACTTTTGTTGTTGTTTGTCATCAACTGAGCCTACTCATGTTGCTTTTTTCTGCGACTGACAGAATGTCCATTTATTAATATGACACTCATGCTCAATTGGTAATTGGAGTCCACCTGTGGTAAATTCAGTTGATTGGAAATGATTTGGAAAGGCACACACCTGTCTATATAAGGTCCCACACTTAACAGTGCATGTCTGAGCACAAACCAAGCATGAAGTAAAAGGAATTGTCTGTAGGCCTCCGGGTTGTTTTCCTGTATAACCTGTGTCCAAAACCTGCATCAGTGGTATATACTGTAGCATCAAAAAAGTTAACTTCATCTAAACTAAAATTTAAAGTGAACCTGGTAGGAGGTCCAAGATTGTACTATAGCTGAAGAGAACCCTATCCAAATAAAGACTATATAATCTATGAAGTGTCGGTAGTGTTTAATGTTGTCCCCAAACTTTTGGAAAATATAGATTTTCTAATAGGCATCCATATATATATTTGCATACGGCGTCACAATATTGCTGCACATAGCAGTTCCTGTGACCTGGGGGATGAATTCATCCTATATGAAATAGTTACGTTAATACCAGCTCCAGGAGGTTCATCAAAAACTCTCTTGGAGGATTTCCTTTATGAATATCCAACAGAGCCTGTTTAACTGGCACTACCACCTTCATGGGGAATTACAGCACATACAGAGATCACATCCAGCGTAACCAAAATCATCACTAGGTCTAGGTAAAACTAGCCTTATTCAATAGAGAGGTAGATTATTTTATACATACTGTATAATATATATGACAAATCCACTTCCTGGTGTTGCCAGGTACCCACAGTGCAATTCTACATTATTTTTCAATGCTTTTTAGTTTGGTTCTGTATTTAATTTGGCCAGTTAAAGTGTATACCTGGTTCATTTGTACATTGCTGCTTATTCTTTCCCATTAAGCTGTGTTCCTTGCATGCTGGTTTCTGATTATCGGCGTGATTCGGATGCACATGCTTCCCTGTGGCTGTGCAATACTGAACATCAGGCCCTATGTACGGATTCATTCACTTGTATGTTTCCATGTCGCTTGTGTGGCTTTTGTTAACTGTTGTTATCCTGTATCTTTATTAGAAAATGCATTCTTTAGAATGGAGTAACTGGTGCACTATGAGGTTCAGGCCAGTGCCAGCTTGCCAAAAGCAAATACTAGCAGGAAATACATGAGAAAAGGACTGACTCAAGACCTGTTCAACCAGTGTAGCTGAACAGCGTGCCACTCATTCAAGACCACATGGAGGAGCTCCTGGCAGGGAAGCCATATGGACGCGGCCACTGACAATGGTGGCAGTTTCCAGTCCCGACCCTCTAACCCGATGCATTGCAAGCAGCTCCACATCCTGGAATTTCCTCGTATGGCATGAATGTGACATCATGACGTCACTTGAAGAGGAGCTGACACTGTCCAAGGATGCTAGTTTGCAGAGCAGTCACGACTGAGTCTCAATGGATTTCATTGTGGATTTACCTCTATCTAAGTTCACGTATACAATTCTGGAAGTAGTTGATTGACTCACAAAGTTGCCTCCCTTTGTACACTGGCAAAAATACACAAAAATAACAAAAAAAGCATGGCAGACTGAAGGTACTATAAATAGCCGTGATATATTAAGATATTTTTTTCATGATAAAAGAATAGATACAGGTGTTAAATGTCACAAGGCAAAATCTACAACTAATAATCACAGTAATAAACTCCGCCCCCCTGCTGAAGAAATGTGGGGTGGGGGGGGGGGGGGGGGAAGCATGAAAAGGAAATAACACTACAAAACAGAGATAGCAAAATAAGATTTTACTCACCGGTAAATCTATTTCTCGTAGTCCGTAGTGGATGCTGGGACTCCGTAAGGACCATGGGGAATAGCGGCTCCGCAGGAGACTGGGCACAACTAAAGAAAGCTTTAGGACTACCTGGTGTGCACTGGCTCCTCCCACTATGACCCTCCTCCAGACCTCAGTTAGGATACTGTGTCCGGAAGAGCTGACACAATAAGGAAGGATTTTGAATCCCGGGTAAGACTCATACCAGCCACACCAATCACACCGTATAACTCGTGATACTATAACCAGTTAACAGTATGAAATATAACTGAGCCTCTCAACAGATGGCTCAACAATAACCCTTTAGTTAGGCAATAACTATATACAAGTATTGCAGACAATCCGCACTTGGGATGGGCGCCCAGCATCCACTACGGACTACGAGAAATAGATTTACCGGTGAGTAAAATCTTATTTTCTCCGACGTCCTAAGTGGATGCTGGGACTCCGTAAGGACCATGGGGATTATACTAAAGCTCCCAAACGAGCGGGAGAGTGCGGATGACTCTGCAGCACCGAATGAGCAAACTCTAGGTCCTCCTCAGCCAGGGTATCAAACTTGTAGACTCTTGCAAAAGTGTTTGAACCCGACCAAGTAACAGCTCGGCAAATTTGTAAAGCCGAGACCCCTCGGGCAGCCGCCCAAGAAGAGCCCACTTTCCTCGTGGAATGGGCTTTTACAGATTTAGGGTGCGGCAGTCCAGCCGCAGAATGTGCAAGTTGAATCGTGCTACAGATCCAGCGAGCAATAGTCTGCTTAGAAGCAGGAGCACCCAGCTTGTTGGGTGCATACAGGATAAATAGCGAGTCAGTTTTCCTGACTCCAGCCGTCCTGGAAACATATATTTTTCAGGGCCCTGACTACGTCCAGTAACTTGGAATCCTCCAAGTCCCAAGTAGCCGCAGGCACCACAATAGGTTGGTTCACATGAAAAACTGATACCACCTTAGGAAGGAATTGGGAACGAGTCCTCAATACCGCCCTATCCATATAAAAAAATTAGATAAGGGCTTATGCATGATAAAGCCGCTAATTCTGATACACGCCTGGCCGACGCCAAGGCCAACAGCATGACCACTTTCCACGTGATGTATTTTAGCTCCGCGGATTTAAGTGGCTCAACCCAATGCGACTTCAGGAAATCCAACACCACGTTGAGATCCCACGGTGCCACTGGAGGCACAAACGGGGGCTGAATATGCAGCACTCCCTTAACAAAAGTCTGAACTTCAGGCAGTGAAGTCAGTTCTATTTTTGAAGAAAATCGATAGAGCCGAAATCTGGACCTTAATGGAACCCAATTTTAGGCCCATAGTCACCCCTGACTGTAGGAAGTGCAGAAATCGACCTAGCTGAAATTCCTCCGTTGGGGCCTTCCTGGCCTCACAGCACGCAACATATTTCCGCCATATGCGGTGATAATGGTTTGCGTTCACTTCTTTCCTAGCTTTAATTAGCGTAGGAATAACTTCCTCCGGAATGCCCTTTTCCTTCAGGATTCGGTGTTCAACCGCCATGCCGTCAAACGCAGCCGCGGTACGTCTTGGAACAGACAGGCCCCCTGCTGCAGCAGGTCCTGTCTGAGCGGCAGAGGCCATGGGTCCTCTGAGATCATTTCTTGGAGTTCTGGGTACCAAGCTCTTCTTGGCCAATCCGGAACCATGAGTATAGTTCTTACTCCTCTCCTTCTTATTATTCTCATTACCCTGGGTATGAGAAGCAGAGAAGGGAACACATACACCGACTGGTACACCCACGGTGTTACCAGAGCGTCCACAGCTATCGCCTGAGGGTCCCTTGACCTGGCGCAATATCTTTTTAGCTTTTTGTTGAGGCGGGACACCATCATGTCCACCTGTGGCCTTTCCCAACGGTGTACAATCATTTGGAAGACTTCTGGATGAAGTCCCCACTCTCCCGGGTGGAGGTCGTGTTTGCTGAGAAAGTCTGCTTTCCAGTTATCCACTCCGGGAATGAACACTGCTGACAGTGCTAACACATGATTCTGCCATCGCCATCCTGCTTCTCGTGCCGCCCTGTCGGTTTACATGAGCGACCGCCGTGATGTTGTCTGACTGGATCAGCACCGGCCGGTGTTGAAGCAGGGTCTAGCCTGACTTAGGGCATTGTAAATGGCCCTTAGTTCCAGAATATTTTTGTGTAGGGAAGTCTCCTGACTTGTCCATAGTCCTTGGAAGTTTCTTCCCTGTGTGACTGCCCCCCAGCCTTGAAGGCTGGCATCCGTGGTCACCAGGACCCAGTCCTGTATGCCGAATCTGCGGCCCTCTAGAAGATGAGCACTCTGCAGCCACCACAACAGCGACACCCTGGCCCTTGGAGACAGGGTTATCCGCCGATGCATCTGAAGATGCGACCCGGACCACTTGTCCAACAGATCCCCCTGGAAGATCCTTACATGGGACCTGGCGAATGGAATTTCTTCGTAAGAAGCTACCATCTTTCCCAGGGCTCGCGTGCATTGATGCACCGACACCTGTATTTGTATTAGGAGGTCTCTGTCTAGAGACGACAACTCCTTGGACTTCTCCTCTGGGAGAAACCCTTTTTTCTTGTTCTGTGTCCAGAACCATACCCAGGAACAGTAGACGCGTCGTAGGAACCAGCTGCGACTTTGGAATATTCAGAATCCAGCCGTGCTGTTGTAGCACTTCCCGAGATAGTGCTACTCCGACGAACAACTGCTCCCTGGACCTCGCCTTTATAAGGAGATCGTCCAAGTACGGGATAATTATTTCGGCCATTACCTTGGTAAATACCCTCGGTGTCGG
This sequence comes from Pseudophryne corroboree, assembly GCF_028390025.1. Taxonomy (NCBI): domain Eukaryota; kingdom Metazoa; phylum Chordata; class Amphibia; order Anura; family Myobatrachidae; genus Pseudophryne; species Pseudophryne corroboree. The sequence continues at coordinate 344,344,739 of NC_086446.1, forward strand.
GGACAGACCAACGGCAACGTTTGGAATTGGTAATGACAATCCTGGTGAGGAGGGTAAATAGGGACATGCAGGTAAGCATCCTTGATGTCCAGTGATACCATGAAATTCTCCAGGCTTGCAATAATCACCCTGAGCGATTCCATTTTGAACTTGAACCTTCGTATATAAGTGTTCAAGGATTTCAATTTTAGAATGGGTCTCCCCGAACCGTCTGGTTTCGGTACCACAAACATTTTGGAATAGTAACCCCGGCCTTGTTGAAGGAGGGGTACCTTGATTTCACCTGCTGGAAGTACAGCTTGTGAATTGCCGCCAGTACTACCTCCCTTTCTCCGAGGGCAGCAGGCAAGGCTGATGTGAGGTAACGGCGAGGGGGAGTCACCTCGAACTCCAGCTTGTATCCCTGTGATACTACTTGCAGAACCTAGGGATCCACCTGTGGGCAAGCCCACTGGTCCCTGAAGTTCCCGAGACGCGCCCCCACCGCACCTGTCTCCACCTGTGGAGCCCCAGCGTCATGCGGTGGACTCAGAGGAAGATTTTTGATCCTGGGAACTGGCTGTTCCTTCTTCCCTTGTCTCTGTGCAGAAAGGAAGCGCCTTTGACCCGCTTGCTTTTCTGAAGCCGAAAGAACTGTACCTGAAAATACGGTGCTTTCTTAGGCTGTGAGGAAACCTGAGGTAAATTTTTTTCTTCCCAGCTGTTGCTGTGGATACGAGGTCCCAGAGACCATCCCCAAACAATTCCTCACCCTTATAAGGCAGAATCTCCATGTGCCTTTTAAAGTCAGCATCACCTGTCCACTGCCGGGTCTCTAATACCCTCATGGCAGAATGGACATTGCATTAATTCTGGATGCCAGCCAGCAAATATCCCTCTGTGCATCCCTCCATATATAAGACGACGTCTTCATATTATCTGACAGGGTATCAGACCACGTTGCAGCAGCACTATTCATGCTGAGGCAATTGCAGGTCTCAGTATAGTACCTGAGTGTGTATATACAGACTTCAGGATAGCCTCCTGCTTTTTATCAGCAGGCTCCTTCAAAGTGGCCGTATCCTAAGACGGCAGTGCCACCTTTTTTGACAAACGTGTGAGCGCCTTATCCACCCTAGGGGATATCTCCCAACGTGACCTATCCTCTGGCGGGAAAGGGTACGCCAGCAGTAACTTTTTAGAAATTACCAGTTTCTTATCGGGGGAACCCACGCTTCTTTACACACTTCATTCACTCATCTGATGGGGGAACAAAACACTGGCTGCTTTTTCTCCCCAAACATAAAACCCCTTTTATGTGGTACTTGGGTTAATGTCAGAAATGTGTAACACATTTTTCATTGCCGAGATCATGCAACGGATGTTCCTAGTGGATTGTGTATATGTCTCAACCTCGTCGACACTGGAATCAGACTGTGTCGACATCTGTGTCTGCCATCTGAGGTAACGGGCTTTTTTTTTGAGCCCCTGATGGCCTTTGAGACGCCTGGGCAGGCGCGGGCTGAGAAGCCGGCTGTCCCACAGCTGTTACGTCATCCAGCCTTTTATGTAAGGAGTTGACATTGTCGATTAATACCTTCCACCTATCCATCCACTCTGGTGTCGGCCCCACAGGGGGCGACATCCCATTTATCGGCCTCTGCTCCGCCTCCACGTAACCTTCCTCATCCAACATGTCGACACAGCCGTACCGACACACTGCACACACACAGGGAATGCTCTGACTGAGGACAGGACCCCACAAAGTCCTTTGGGGAGATAGAGAGAGAGTATGCCAGCACACACCAGAGCGCTATATAATGCAGGGATTAACACTATAACTGAGTGTTTTATTTTTCCCCCAATAGCTGCTTGTATACAGATATTGCGCCTAAATTTGGTGCCCCCCCTCTCTTTTTAACCCTTTGAGCCTGAAAACTACAGGGGAGAGCCTGGGGAGCTGTCTTCCAGCTGCACTGTGAAGAAAAAATGGCGCCAGTGTGCTGAGGGAGATAGCCCCGCCCCTTTTTCGGCTGACTTTTCTCCCGCTTTTTTCATGAATTCTGGCAGGGGTAATTTATCACATTTATAGCCCTGGGACTATATATTGTGATGATTTGCCAGCCAAGGTGTTTATATTGCCCTCAGGGCGCCCCCACTCCCCCCAGCGCCCTGCACCCATCAGTGACCGGAGTGTGAGGTGTGCATGAGGAGCAATGGCGCACAGCTGCAGTGCTGTGCGCTACCTTGTTGAAGACAGAAGTCTTCTGCCGCCGATTTTCCGGAACACTTCTTGCTTCTGGCTCTGTAAGGGGGCCGGCGGCGCGGCTCCGGGACCGAACATCGAGGTCGGGTCCTGTGGTCGATCCCTCTGGAGCTAATGGTGTCCAGTAGCCTAAGAAGCCCAAGCTACCACCAGTTAGGTAGGTTCGCTTCTTCTCCCCTTAGTCCCTCGCTGCAGTGAGTCTATTGCCAGCAGATCTCACTGTAAAATAAAAAACCTAAAATATACTTTCTTTCTAGGAGCTCAGGAGAGCCCCTAGTGTGCATCCAGCTCAGCCGGGCACAAGATTCTAACAGAGGTCTGGAGGAGGGTCATAGTGGGAGGAGCCAGTGCACACCAGGTAGTCCTAAAGCTTTCTTTAGTTGTGCCCAGTCTCCTGCGGAGCCGCTATTTCCCATGGTCCTTAGGAGTCCCAGCATCCACTTAGGACGTCAGAGAAATGGGGGATGCTGCCTATAGGGGAATGGAAAGGGGAATTATCAACCTTTTAGAATATTACAGTATTTTACAAAGCTGATAAAGATCCAGGGAACATGGTTGCAACCACTAGTATGGTTGAGAACAGGTTAGAACATGTGGGAGAGACAGCAAACTATAAAACATACAGATGAGCTTTGTATTGTATGGCAGCCACAGCAACTGTGTGTACTGTATTGTATTGTATGACAGTCACTGGAGGCCATGTTTACCACATGGCACCCAATGGGATGCTCGGTCTACTGTAAGGCGATCACTGAGTTTTGCCTGTGTTGCTTGATACTGTTTTTTTTAGTGTGTGTGTCACATTAAAGTAATGTCTGGAGTTATTAATTATGTAATTTGGATGCAAATAATGTTTTAAGTGTTTGCTATTAGAATTTGAAACACCTGGGGCACCTATTTTTCCATCATTGCTCCTCCTCATGCCAAAAGAAGGCTATGCCACGGTGCCTAATAAGTGAGTATTGAGGACAACAAACATAAAATAATGTTTGCTGCTTCTCATTTAATCCAAGTTGTAACTCTTCACAATAAAACATGTCACAATTAAAATACACAGTGCCCGGTACTATTCAATTAGCCATATGCGTCCCGCACTTCAGTCTGGGTTTTGGTTGTTGTGTGTTCAATCTGCAATCTAATTTGCAGAGTAAAAATAAAGCAGCCAGTATTTACCCTGCACAGAAACAAAATAACCCACCCAAATCTAACAGAACTTCTTGTGTGACTGAAATCACCTATATCCTGTGTATTTTGGGGGAGTACATGTATGGGACTGAGTCTTCTGTTATTGGTCCAGGGGAGGGAACTTTCTCATTCATGATGTGTCATTGGTCAGTTCATATGCAAGCAACGTCCAGCCTTGAAGATGCAGGAATGCATTCTCATTTGAATTGTGGCTTCATATTCATACAATCAATCATAACTACTCATTGCAATGTGCTACAATCTAACCACAGGGATCAAATTAATTCCCTGATTATTTTGACACCAAGCATGACATGTTTATCTTGTTCCATTCCATTAATACATATACATGATGTTATACTCTATTATATAATTTAATACATTATAATGCCTGGTGCTTGACATGTTTAATTTATGTGTGGTATGAAATATTTGTTGAATATATCCTTGTGGCTTTTCTGTGTGAATGTGTATGCTACCATATATCGCTGTGCACGCTGCGTGTATTCGCACGCACAGCGACCCATCTGGTTGGAGTTTACACGTGCTGTGTATGTAATATTTTTGACTTCGACAGCACTGAGGAGTCATCTAATCTATTATAGCCTGGACTTTACTAGTATCCATCTTCAAATCCTTAGGCCTAAAGATTTAGCCTGCAGACTACAGGTATGTTTCATGTCACTCACAGTTTTCCTATTTAATGTATGAAATTATTTTTAAGAAAATGTTCCAGCAATGTTCAAACTTCCAATAATGATCATCCTTCCCGTTGTCCAATATGGATCCTCCTTGAATCAGAATAACATTGATTTCTGCCAAGAGTCACATACAGTAGTTCTTGGGACACAAACATGCAGTGATAAAATCATGCAGATCCAATATGTATTTTAAATATGACTTCCAAGAGACAGATATATATAGATATATATATATATATATACATATATATATATATATATATATATATATATTGTGACAAGAACACTGGGATAGTGTTTGAGGGCAGGTATATTTGTCCCAGGTTCTTGTCTTACATGTTTTAGAAAATGTTAACTTCTAGGAAAAATGCTTTTTGTTTTGTCTGAACCTTTTCAGTTTGCTGTAAAAGCTGGGTAAAGGCTCTGAGAGAGAGATAAGGCGAGTTCTAGACATTGGGCCCAGTTCGGGTCTTTGGCCTCACAGAGGGGTAATCAGGGTTTCAGCTGTGTAAGTGTGTTATAGTGCTGCTAACCTGATTAGTATGGGCAGACTGCCTGGGAAGGCTGAGGGATCTGTGTGTGAGAGACACGCTTTCTGATGCAAGTGAGCTATACAGTATGTACTGAAGAACTCTGTGTTTTGTTTAGTGACAGTTAGGAATATCTTATGTTTAGTTAGTGCCGGACAGGCAAGGTATTTTTATTTTGGGGTTTGTTTTATTTTCTGTTTCAATAAAACTGGCCGGGGTCAGTTGTACCAGAAACTGGACTTGTGTTGTTCCTCAGCTGCTGCGTGCTACCATATTCCCCAGGAAAAGGCGCCTTGCACCCCTACAGTGTTACAACTTGGTGGAGTATGCGAGCAACCCCGTTCTGCGCATAAGTGAAAGCAGCAGCTTTGTGAGGCCTGCAGAAAACGGTGGTTTATGCAGATACAGCCCAGTGTGAAGTTACTGAGACTCACCCCTGAAGGTTTGATATATGTCTTGGGTGAAAGCAGCTACAAAGCCGCCTGAAAAATCTGTCGACATGGAGGATCTGCTTAAAGCCTTGCTGCAAGCTACAGCGGCTCAGCAGGAGGCCAACCGACAGCAGCAGGTGGCAATGGAGGAAAATAGGAGACAGCAGCAGGTGGCTATTGACGAACTTTACCGGCAACAGCGTCAGGATAGAGAGGCCTTAACAGAAGTGGTGCAGAGCCTTGCAGCCCGGATTGGAGATGTGGCCGTCAGTGCTCCGACCAGCTCTAGTTCTATACGGGCCAGTCACTTCTTGCAGAAAATGACAGAGGCTGACGATGTGGAGGCCTACTTGACCACGTTTGAAAGGACTGCAGAGCGTGAGAACTGGCCAAAAGCACAGTGGGCCAGTCTGCTGGCACCTTTTCTGTCAGGTGAGCCCCAAAAAGCGTACTTTGATTTAAGCCCTGCTGAGGCTCGGGACTATGATAAACTAAAGACTGAGATCCTGACCCGCCTGGGAGTCACGCTGTCAGTACGAGCACAACGGGTGCACCGTTGGGTGTACGCCATGGAGAAGCCTCCGCGCTCTCAGATGCACGACCTTATTCAGCTAACAAAAAAATGGCTACAGCCAGAGACATTAACTGGTCCCCAGATGGTTGAAAGAGTCGTCATGGACCGCTACTTGAGATCTTTGCCCATGGTCCTGCGCAAGTGGGTGAGCCATGGAAACCCGGGTACTGCTGACCAATTAGTAGACATGGTAGAGCGGTATTTGGCAGCAGAGGAACTACTGATGACCACCCAGCAACCCATAGATCCTCGACAGCGCCCTTCAGTAAAGACTGGTAAGACTGTTCCGTGGGAAAACGTTGCTGGGCGGTTAAGAGAACGCAAGGCTGGAGAGACTGTAAACACTGGCCCTGGAGACAGGCCAATGGGGCTAGAACGGTCTATGTTGCCCAAACGGGTTGATAATCGTGTGGTTAAATGTTTTAGATGTGGTATGCCAGGTCATGTTGTTGCCAATTGCCCAGTCATGCAAGAACCCATGCAATGTGATGCTGCCTTTGAATGTCGCAGAATGTCTTTCTTTGCTAGGTTAGCCTGTACTGTGGTACCTTCACCTGAGCTGGAAAAACAAATGTGTGATGTGTTCTTAGAGGGTAACCGGGTAGAGGCCTTGCTAGATTCAGGAAGTTTAGTTACCCTCGTGAAAGCTGGGTTAGTGAACCCCTTAAAGGTCCAGCAAATGCCTATTGGGGTAACTTGCATACATGGGGATACCCAACATTATGCCACTGCTGAGGTGAATATAGAAACTTGTTGTGGGTCAGCAATGGTTAAAGTGGGACTGGTCCCTACCTTGGTGCATGAGGCCATAATAGGGAGGGATTTTCCTCATTTTTGGAAACTGTGGGAATCACGGTTATCAACAGATGTGAGAAGTAAAAAGCCAGTTGATAATACCGGTGATTTTATGGATGTACGTGGGTCTTCGGAACTTTCTGGCCCTTTGCCTTTTGCTAGTTTGGCTGGGGAAGTGACAGATGGGGAGTCCAGTGAGGACCCTCTTGCCGGGAACAGAGACATAGTAGTTAGAACTGAAAGCGTGCCTGACCTGGAGGTAAAGAAGGATCTGTTTGCGTCTGAACAGTTAAAGGATCCTACCTTAATAAAGGCTAGAGAGAATGTTAAGATTGTTAATGGGGAACCTGTGGTACCAGGTGACAGGGTTACGTATCCCCACATGGCCATCTGTAATGAGCTCTTGTACCACATTGTCAAAAGGGGTGAGGATGTGGTAGAACAGCTGGTAGTTCCCCAGCCTTATCGGAGAACGGTACTAGATTTAGCTCATAGTCACGTTACCGCAGGACATTTAGGGGCAGAAAAAACCACTGAAAGAGTTTTACAAAGGTTCTTTTGGCCAGGGGTTTATAAAGAAGTGTCTGAATATTGTTCTTCCTGTCCTGAATGCCAGTATCATGCCCCTAGACCCCATTTCAGGAGCCCACTAGTTCCCATGCCTATTATAGAGGTCCCGTTTGACAGAATAGCCATGGATCTCGTGGGGCCCTTGTTAAAGTCTGCTCGGGGCCATCAGTATATCCTGGTAATTATGGACTATGCCACTCGATATCCTGAGGCTGTCCCTTTACGCACTATCACAACCAAGGCGATAGCTAAGGAGCTGGTGCAGGTATTTAGTAGAGTGGGAATACCAAAAGAAATTTTGACTGACCAAGGTACTCCATTTATGTCAAGGATCATGAAAGAATTGTGCAAGTTATTTAAGGTCACTCACCTCAGGACGTCCATCTACCATCCCCAAACTGACGGGTTGGTGGAAAGGTTTAATAAAACATTAAAAAGTATGTTAAAAAAGGTTGTTGAGAGAGATGGGAAAAACTGGGATTGTTTGTTGCCCTACTTGTTAATGGCCATCAGAGAAGTTCCTCAGTCCTCTACGGGGTTTTCTCCATTTGATTTGTTGTATGGTAGACACCCCAGAGGGCTGTTGGATATTGCCAAAGAGACGTGGGAAGGACAGCCCACTCCTTATAGAAGCGTTATTGAGCATGTAACACAAATGCAGGATAGGATTGCAGCCGTGGTACCTGTTGTCAGAGAGCACATGGAACAGGCCCAAAGTGCTCAACAGAGGGTCTATAACCGGAGTGCCAAGATACGGGAATTTGCTCCTGGAGATAGAGTTCTTGTTTTGGTACCCACTGTGGAAAGCAAATTCCTAGCTAAATGGCAGGGTCCATTTGAGATTAGGGAAAAAGTGAATGAGGTTAATTACAAAGTATACCAGCCGGGAAAGAGAAAACCCGAACAGATCTACCATGTTAACTTAATCAAACCCTGGAAAGATAGGTTGTCTCTGTCAGCGGAGCCTTGCCCTTCGGTGTCTTCACCCCGGTTGCTTCCCGCAGTGAAGGTGTCAGAGACATTATCAGCTGATCAGAACAATCAGGTTAAAGAATTTCTCATCCAAAATAGGGAGGTATTTTCAGAGCTGCCTGGCCGAACGACCATAATAAAACATGACATTGTCACAGAACCAGGGGTCAGGGTTCATTTAAAGCCATATAGGATTCCTGAAGCTCAGCGAGAAGCTATTTCTAAGGAAGTTAAAACCATGTTAGAACTTGGAGTCATAGAGGAGTCTAACAGTGAGTGGTCCAGTCCCATAGTGCTCATCCCGAAGCCCGACGGTAGCATACGCTTCTGTAATGACTTTCGTAAGTTAAATGAGGTGTCCAAGTTTGACGCATACCCCATGCCCCGTGTGGATGAGCTTGTAGAAAGGCTGGGAACAGCCAGGTTTCTCACCACATTGGACCTGACCAAAGGTTACTGGCAAATACCTTTATCTGATAGCGCCAAAGAAAAAACAGCCTTTTCGGTTCCGGAGGGGCTGTACCAGTATAAGATGTTACCCTTTGGGTTGCATGGGGCTCCAGCAACCTTTCAACGGGCGATGGATAAAATTTTGAGGCCCCATAGAAAATATGCAGCTGCCTATTTGGATGATGTGGTAATTCACAGTACAGACTGGGGGTCCCATTTGGTTAAAGTACAAGCAGTACTGGACTCAATCAGAGAGGCAGGGTTAACTGCTAACCCAAAGAAGTGCTGCCTCGCAATGGAGGAGGTCAAATACTTGGGCTTCACCATAGGCAGAGGTCTGATTAGGCCCCAATTGAATAAAGTTGATGCTATTCAAAACTGGCCTCGTCCAGTGAATAAAAAACAGGTAAGGGCTTTTTTGGGAATTACTGGGTACTATAGACGGTTTATTCCTAATTTTGCGACCACAGCGGTGCCGTTGTCAGACCTTACCAAAGGGAAGCAGTCAAATGTGGTGAAATGGAACCCTGATGCAGAAAAGGCGTTCCAAGCGTTAAAAGTGGCTTTGTGTTCACAACCGGTGTTGATAACACCAGATTTTTCTAAAGAATTTGTGGTACAGACAGATGCCTCAGAGGTAGGGATAGGTGCTGTGCTGTCCCAAACCAGAGATGGGGACGAACACCCTATCATTTATTTGAGTAGGAAACTCAATGAGCATGAAAAAAGGTATGCCATTGTGGAAAAGGAGGCTTTGGCCATTAAGTGGGCACTAGATACCTTGAGATATTACCTCTTGGGTAGACAATTCAGACTAGTGACAGACCATGCCCCTTTAAAATGGATGTATGTAAATAGAGGCAAGAATGCTCGTGTAACTAGATGGTTTCTAGCGTTGCAGGACTTTAAGTTTACTGTCGAACATAGACCGGGAACACAATTGGCCAACGCAGATGCATTGTCTCGCATCTTCTGTTTGGGGGCTACAAGTGTTCCGGCCCCTAGGTCGAAACAGGGGAGGGGGATATGTGACAAGAACACTGGGATAGTGTTTGAGGGCAGGTATATTTGTCCCAGGTTCTTGTCTTACATGTTTTAGAAAATGTTAACTTCTAGGAAAAATGCTTTTTGTTTTGTCTGAACCTTTTCAGTTTGCTGTAAAAGCTGGGTAAAGGCTCTGAGAGAGAGATAAGGCGAGTTCTAGACATTGGGCCCAGTTCGGGTCTTTGGCCTCACAGAGGGCTAATCAGGGTTTCAGCTGTGTAAGTGTGTTATAGTGCTGCTAACCTGATTAGTATGGGCAGACTGCCTGGGAAGGCTGAGGGATCTGTGTGTGAGAGACACGCTTTCTGATGCAAGTGAGCTATACAGTATGTACTGAAGAACTCTGTGTTTTGTTTAGTGACAGTTAGGAATATCGTATGTTTAGTTAGTGCCGGACAGGCAAGGTATTTTTATTTTGGGGTTTGTTTTATTTTCGGTTTCAATAAAACTGGCCGGGGTCAGTTGTACCAGAAACTGGACTTGTGTTGTTCCTCAGCTGCTGCGTGCTACCATATTCCCCAGGAAAAGGCGCCTTGCACCCCTACAGTGTTACAATATATATATATATATATATATATATATATATATATATATATATATATATATATATATATATATATATATATATATATAGGTGATTCATCGCGCCCTACGGGCGCTCTTCACACCGTCGGAAGGGGCTACCCCCGAAACCCCTGCACGTAGTTGTGTGAGTGGGTAAATAGTGCACGACGAAAGTGCGTTTGATGTGGGAGGGGTTCTGGAAGCGTTGTGGGTGGGTAAGGGGTAGGTGTGCTTGCGGGTGGTGTTGGGGTCCGGTGGTGGCGGGTGAGGGGCTGGGGTTCATTGGGTGGGGGAGGTGTAGGTGTAGGGGGTGCAGTGGATGGTCGAGGGGGTCCGTAGGTGTTGTAGGGGCAGCTGTGGGTTTGTTGTGGGTGGGATGGAGGTAGGTATCTCCTATATATTAGGACAGATCTGCTGTCTCTCCTGCGCTCACTATGTATGTACTGTTATCACCATGTACTGTTAAATGTTCTCCTATTTTCTCCTATATATTTGGCCAGTGTGTACTCCTATTCTCTCCTATATATTTGGGCAGATCTGTGACTTGACTCCGCCCAGCATTGTGACTCCACCCAGCGTTAGCAAATGAATCACAAAGTCACAGATCTGGGCAAATATATAGGAGATTATATATATATATATATATATATATATATATATATATATATATATATATATACATACATACATACACACATACACACATACACACATACACTTTCCTGTTTTGCACTCCCTTTTGCATGGTTTAGTACTCCCTTTATTACAGCTGCTGGTGTCAATTTAGAACACCATCCTCAGAAATGCTCTAAAAGAACTGTTTATAAGCAAATGTAAGACTGCACCAGTTTTAAAGCTTGGTAACAAAATTTGTCTCTCCACTCAAATTCTTAATGCAAAACTAGTCCAAAAAATTAGTATGACCCTTTAAAATCTGATCACTTTTGTCCAGTTGCCTTCTTACTTCAGCATCCAGTTCATGAAGGTTCACCCAGTTATGCATATTTCTCTACTGAAACCAGTGACCCAGAATCCATGATTCCTTGGTTGTATTTTGTCTCCTCCAGACTATGTTCAAGTTGTAAAACATGAGGAATTTCTAACAGAAAGTGCATTTTTAAGAACATATTTCAAATTTTAGTACAACAGTATTCGGACTTATTCTGAGGATGGAGTAGAGCGAGTAACTGACCACCCGGGCAAAACCATGTTGTACTGCAGGTGGGGCTGACTTAAAATGTGCAGAAAGATTTTAATTTGAGATGGGTGTGCCCAAACTCATATGACCGCCGACGCCGGGAACCTGAGTGATCAAACGCCCGACAGGCAGCATGCCGACTAACAGGGACTATGAGCGGGAATAGAACCTGTGGTGAGCGCAACAAGCCCGCAAGGGGCTCTGTTGTGCTCGCCTACCCCCCCCCCCTCCGGCATTCTGTGGTCAGGATCCCTGAGGTCGGTATGCTAACCTCCGGGATCCCCACCACCGGACTCACAGCCCCTACCCCAGTAGCTTATGCCTCCCTTTTAATATTCTATTCTAGTGATTACAGAACTTGATTCAGCCTAGTTGCCTCGCAGCATACCAACCATATGGTAACCAGTGAACCATTAGCTGATGCAGACGTTAAGGTATATTTACTAAGCCTCAGGTGGAGATAAGGTGGCCGGAGATAAGGTACCAGCCAATCAGCTCCACCTGAGGCTTAGTAAATAGACCCCTTTGGGGGTTATTCAGAGATGGACGAAAATCGCTGCATATGCAGCAAGAGCTGTGTCCATGTCCTCACATGCTGGGGGCCGCACAGCACAGAGCAAGGCTGCCCAGCAAGTGTGTGGCTACGCCTCATGATGCGCATGCAATTTAATTGCAGGCGCATCAAATTAAGGTAGACTCCTGCCAGCGCAGCCTATCTGCGCTGTCAGGCGGTCCGCAGCCATTTGTTTATTTGTTTGATGTCACACGCAGCCGCCCAGAAAACGCTTTGGGCCCCCTTTGGGCCGCCAAACCAGCAAAATGTTTTGGTTTTCTTTTTTAAAATAAAATCATTTTGGATAAGATTAAATGCATGTTATTCACCTAATTCACTCATTAAAACCCCCCCAACAATTTCTGAGTGGTTTTTTGAAAAAAAAAAAAGTATCAGTTAATTGGTTAATTAGTTTACCTTAACAATACTTACCTTCCCTTGGATATTTTTAGCGATCACTATAGATTAGTTAGGATGCAGTGCTATTTTTGTAGAAAAATAGGTTCAGGGACTTCAGGTGGTAATGTGGGCGGAGCTACAGTGGGTGGGGCACCTTTAGTAAAAATAAAGGCTCATGGCCTTGCAGGTACGGACTACCTTATAGCCCTGTTTTGCAACCTGCATGCAGACATTGGCCACCACAGAGGAAAAAAAAAATCCTGTTTCATGCCCTTATATTATTAACCAATTTTTCTCCTTATAGTAATGGCCTTTACACAGTATGACACACACCGTAATGGCCATTACACATTATGCCACACACTGTAATTCCCATTTCACATTATTCCACACACCGTAATGCCCATCACACAATACGCCACACACCGTAATGCCCATTATACATTATGCCACACACTGTAATGCCCATTACACATTATACCACACACTGTAATGCCCATTAAACCACACACAGTTATGCCCCTAACACCATTTTATGCCCCACACACAATAATGCCCTGCAAATTATCCCTCACAATAAGGCTTCTAATTAGTTTTACATTACCTGCTCATTATCCGAGGTCCCATGCTCGTTGACAGGGGGCTTCATGCCCATTGCCAAGGGTTTTATGCTAGATGCCAGGGGTTTCCTGCTCTCGGTTCCATGCTCGTAGCCAGGGGTTTCCTGCTCATTGCCAAGGGTTTCTTTCTCATTGTCAGGGGTTTCCTGTTCATTGCAAGTGGTTTTATGCTATTGTCCAGGGTTTCGCAGGAGAATATGCATTTCTGCATCTTCTCCCAGCATTTCAGCGTCACTGACAGATGCTAGAGGTCAAGTATGACCTCTAGCATCTCTCTCCTGCGTTGTGGCGACCATTTTGGGAGGGCCTTTTACACAGGGGGCAGACGGCCGCCCCCAGCACTCTGAAGACACAGCTTGGGAAGCAGATAGGCTTCTCCCGCTGTGTTCCTCCCTCACCTCGCACCTGGCCGCAAACATTTTTTTTTTTAAATGGTGGCGCTGGCGGGAGGTTCCAGAACGTTATTCTTGATAACGGTATTTTTCAAAAGAGCTTCAGGAACGGCGTTCCAGACCATTTCACCACAAATATAGCCCTGGTAATATAAGAGTTGGACCAAACTGGCCTGCACCAAAATAAGCCATGTTTAAATATTGCATTCTCTATTCCAAAATCTGTTAAATTCTATAAAGAATATATAAAGATTTGCTACAATGAACCCTCAACATGCAGCGTGTAAACTACAAGTGTCAAAGTCAGAAAAATATCTCTATGCACACTACCATATTTGCACCTCACACAGGTCCGTGCTGCGCATGCGTACGCTCTCCCGTACGTGCGCATACTCACAGCCGCGGGCACCCGCAGGCGCACGGTATGCGTATTTACGGTAGAGTTTATGTGATCGTAGCGTGCGACTCAATCGTTACATATTTTCACTATATAATGTATTTTGTAGATCATGGTCCCTTTGATAGATTCTGAAAGTTTGGTTAATATAGAATGTTCATGAACAGAGAAATCCCTCTTTGTTTGATACGAAGGGTCAGACAGGAGTAATACAGTGGTGTTTAGTATCCATCGGAAGAATATTTAATTAGAAATATTCCGGTGTTGGTTTGAAGCAGATCAATCGCTCGTGCGAATAGTTATGGACATAAGAAGTTTATGAACATTTACTTTATTTGCACTTTATTACCCATGCGGCGGGAAACCCAGTTTCCCTCCCACCTGAGCTGTTGGAAATAGTCACAGCCCACCTGTATGAATCAACCTATGACCTTTTGTTATAATGCGAAGCCGAATTCCTGTGTCCAATGAACAATGAGATTGTAGGGACCATTGAATTGCATTGTGTGTGGGGCATAAATAGAAAGGCCGATCACATCCAGCTCTCACTCTTCAACGGTTATCATTGCTGAAAATCGGGAGCTGGATGTCCAGAGGCGCATGCGATCGTTTCCTTTGTGCGTAAGTTTTTCTCCGTAATCATACTGTTTCTCTCTTGTTATTATGGGCCATATCTTTCTCTCTCTTCTCTTTCTCTCATTTTTCTCTTAAACTTAATTGTATTGTATTTACTGTGTAGTTACCTGGTTAGTTAGTCTATGTTATATTGTAGTGTATGATTTGTATTTGTATTAATTCTTTTGCAAGTATATCATTCAAAATATATATATTAGGCGTTGGACCCTAAGCCCAGGTATCTGTGTATTTCTTATAGAGTTAAGTATTCTCAGAGCGTCGGTGACGCTCAAACTGCTTTTAAGCTAGTAAGGTTATACTGTGTTGCATTTACACCATATCACTACACAAAGGGTTTACTGCATAATACACTGTTTATGGTTTAGATATAAAGGTTTTACATTGTGAGCGTATGCGCCGCTGGTGATCTCCTCGTGGTCTCGAGCGGTCGCATCGCTATAGCGAATCATTACGGTAGTCGGCAGCCAATAGCGTGCCTGCCAGTGATCTCTTGGCCGTGAGCGAACGTAACGCTTGAGCGTCTCGACCACGGCTAAGCGATTGTTACGCAACGTGCGTACCCTTACGGTACTTCATACTTAGTTAGCGTACAGTGTTCTTAGACCTCATAAAGGGTATTATATACGATAAATATTTAGCTTTATCACAAGCTACCTAGCATTTTCTCAAGTAGCATATCTTTGCACTGCAGGAAGGCTAAATATTAAGTACCTGAGCCTCTAGGATGTGTTCCAGAATTTGCAGCTGACCTAGATAAACCAGTTTGCCTCCTTACTCATCACACTGTGTGGATTACTATATCAAAAAGTGAAAAATTACAGGCACCTAGGTTATGGTCAGGATACTGGGTGTCATTGTGTAGGTCAGAAAAATGAACACTGAACTATCATAGGGATATGCAGATTATGAGCAACCAAACAAGCAATACAAAGAGAATTAATAGAAATATTGAAAAATAGGGCCTGTGTAAGTGGAAATGCAGACGGATGTCAGTATACTGCGCATGTACCAGAGTAGGAAATTGGCGACTGTATCAACCAGATCAGGCATACGTACATGGAAGGAGATTGCTAATGCGTACGGATTGATCCATCTATCGATGAACCACACTCTCCATGAAATGGGCTTTTCTGATCAGTAAATGGACGAGGATCATGTGATCCATGGAACTGCACCGTATTGCAGAACTGTCATGGGAGTGTTGTGGGCATGTAAGCCAGATTTCGTGTTCAATAGTAGTGTATTGATGGAGATTCCATGACTGTTTCAGACATAATTTTTGCACCCATTATGGGGTGGGTGCAAAGCCAGATACTAATAATGACGTTTGCAGCTGTGGACATAAAACTAGTGGGCGGGATAAGGTTCCACATGCAGACGCACAGCTCTTTAGCACAAATGGGCGGATACACACAAGTAGCCTGCCGCAGGCATATGGAAAAGTGCCAGATGTGACTAACTCAGGTCCACGGAACTGAATAACCCGACCACATGTAAACAGGATTATTGTGTTCCTTCTAGTGGAAGACCACAAAAAACGGTACCAGATGGCGTGGCACTTAGGGGGTAATTCTGAGTTGATCGCAGCAGGAATTTTGATAGCAGTTGGGCAAAACCATGTGCAGTGCAGGTGAGGCAGATATAACATGTGCAGAGAGAGTTAGATTTGGGTGGGGTGTGTTCAATCTGCAATCTAAATTGCAGTGTAAAAATAAAGCAGACAGTATTTACCCTGCACAGAAACAAAATAACCCACCCAAATCCAACTCTCTCTGCACATGTTATATCTGCCTCCCCTGCAGTGCACATGGTTTTGCCCAACTGCTAACAAAATTCCTGCTGCGATCAACTCAGAATTACCCCCTTAGATCTGTACTAAGCATATTATAATAGGATTTTCTCGTAGTCCGTAGAGGATGCTGGGGTACACATTAGTACCATGGGGTATAGACTGGTCCACCAGGAGCCATTGGCACTTTAAGAGTTTAAGAGTGTGGGCTGGCTCCTCCCTCTATGCCCCTCCTACCAGACTCAGTCTATAAACTGTGCCCGAGGAGACGACATACTTCGAGAGAAGGACTTAACACAGATAGTGGTGAGATTCATACCAGCTCACACATACAAGGCACGTCAAGTCAACCAGCTTGAACTAATCAGCAAACGCTGAAACCTTACTTACCCAGTAACTATGCAGTACGCAAACTACACGAAGTGGTAGTGAACCAAATAACATAAGCAGGAAAACGAAGCGCTGGGGGCGGGCGCCCAGCATCCTCTACGGACTATGAGAAAATGATTTACCGGTAGGTACCAAAATCCTATTTTCTCTAACGTCCTAGAGGATGCTGGGGTCCACATTAGTACCATGGGGATGTACCAAAGCTCCCAGAACGGGAGGGAGAGCGCAGAGGCTCATGCAGAACTAATTGACCGAACTTCAGATCATCAGAGGCCAAAGTATCGAACTTGTATAACCGTGCAAAATTGTTTGACCCAGACCAAATTGCCGCTCGGCAAAGCTGCGTTGCAGAGACATCCCAGGCAGCCGCCCAGGAAGACCCCACCCTACGAGTAGAGTGGGCATTAACAGATTTTGGACACGGCAGTCCTGCCGTAGAATAGGCATGCTGGATAGTAATCCTAATCCAGCGAGAAATAGACTGCTTAGAAGCAGGACACCCAATTTTCTTGGGATCGTATAGGACAAACAAAGAGTCCGATTTCCTGTGACGAGAAGTTCTCTTCACATAAACCTTCAGAGCCCTCACGACATTCAAGGACCTTGAAGTAATCGAGGGGACAGTAGCCACTGGCACCACAATAGGTTGGTTGATATGAAATGCTGGCACAACCTTTGGAAGGAACTGCTGACGAGTCCGGAGCTCAGCTCTATCCTCATGGAAGATCAAGTAAGGGCTTTTGCATGACAAAGCCCCCAGCTCAGAGACACGCCTAGCAGAAGCTAAGGCCAACAAAGTGACCGCCTTCCAGGTAAGAAATTTGAGCTCCACCTCCAGTAGAGGCTCAAACCAATCCGACTGGAGAAACTGCAACACCACGTTAAGGTCCCAAGGCGCCAAAGGCAGTACAAAGGGAGATTGGATATGCAGAACTCCCTTCAAGAAGGTCTGAACCTCCGGGAGGGCAGCCAATTGTTTCTGAAACAAAATGGACACGGCTGAAATCTGGACCTTCACAGATCCCAATCTCAGCCCAATATCCACTCCTGCCTGCAGGAAGAGGAGGACGTCCCAGTCTTCCAAATACAATGGTAATGTTTAGACGTTACCCCTTTCCTAGCCTGTATGAGGGTAGGAATCACTTCTTTCGGAATACCCTTCCGAGCAAGAATCAGGCGCTCAACCTCCATGCCGTCAAACGCAGCAAGTCTTGATAGGCGAACGGAGCCTGTTGCAGCAGGTCCTCCCGAAGAGGAAGAGGCCTCGGCTCTTCTTGCAGTAGATCCAGAAGGTGCGCGTACCAAGCCCGCCTTGGCCAGTCTGGGGCAATGCGGATCGCTTGAACCCTTGTTCTCCTTATGAGCTTTAAGATTCTTGGGATGAGTGGGAGTGGTGGAAACACGTACACTGACTGGAACACCCACTGAGACACCAGGGCGTCCACCGCCATTGCCTGAGGGTCCCTCAACCTGGAACAATAACGCCGAAGTTTCTTGTTGAGAAGAGAGGCCATCATGTCTATTTGGGGTAGACCCCAAAGATCTGTTACCTCCTTGAACACCTCCGGATGGAGGCCCCACTCTCCCGGATTGAGATTGTGTCTGCTGAGGAAGTCTGCTTCCCAGTTGTCTACTCCTGGAATGAAGATGGCTGACAGCGCCAACGGGTGCTTTTCTGTCCAGAGGAGAATTCTTGTGACCTCTGACATCGCCGCCCTGCTCTTCGTTCCGCCCTGTCGGTTTATGTAAGCCACTCTTGTTACGTTGTCAGACTGTACTTGAATGGCCCTGTTTCTTAAAAGAGGGGCCACCTGAAGAAGACCGTTGTAAACGGCTCTTAGTTCCAGAATGTTGATGGGCAGGCCGGCGTTTAGGCTTGACCACATTCCCTGGAAGGTCACCCCTTGAGTGACTGCTCCCCAGCCCCGGAGGCTCACATCCATTGTTAGCAGGACCCAGTCCTGAATCCCGAACCTGCGGCCCTCCAGCAGGTGAGGCAATTGGAGCCACCATAGGAGTGAAATCCTCGCCCTTGGTGACAGACAAATTCTCTGATGCATGTGGAGGTGAGATCCTGACCACTTGTCCAGGAGGTCCAGTTGGAAGGTCTGAGCATGAAACCTCCTGTACTGGATAGCCTCGTAGGAGGCCACCATCTTCCCCAATAGGCGAATGCATTGATGAACCGACACCCGGGGTGGCTTCAAGACATCCCTGACCATGGATTGGATCACCAACGCCTTGTCCCACGGAAGGAACACCCGCTGTACTTCCGTGTCCGTGATCATTCCCAGAAACGACAATCTCCAGGTCGGTTCCAAATGTGACTTTGGAAAATTCAGAATCCAGCCGTGACTCTGAAGCAGCCGCGTTGTGAGAACAATGGATTGCCGCAACCTTTCCCTGGACAATGCCTTTATCAGGAGATCGTCCAGATATGGAATGATGTTCACACCCTGTTTTCGGAGTAGCATCATCATCTCCGCCATCACCATGGTAAACATCCTCGGTGCCGTGGAGAGGCCGAACAGCAGAGCCTGGAACTGAAAATGACAGTCCAGCAATGCGAATCGGAGATAAGCCTGATGCGGCAGCCAGATCGGAATGTGAAGATACGCATCCTTGATATCCAGGGATACCAGGAATTCTCCCTCTTCCAGACCTGCTGTCACCGCCCTGAGAGACTCCATCTTGAACTTGAACTCCCTTAGAAAGTGGTTCAACGACTTTAGATTCAGGATAGGCCTGACCGAACCATCCGGTTTCGGTACCACGAAAAGGTTTGAATAGTAACCCTTTGTCAGCATGTGCGGTGGTACCGGCACAATGACTTGTGCCACCACCAGCTTTTGGACAGTGTCCTGTAGCACTGTGCTGTCCTGCAACAGAGTTGGTAAGCCCAACTTGAAAAACCGATGAGGAGGGAGACTTTGAAATTCCAGCCTGTATCCCTCAGAGACAATATCTACCACCCAGGGATCCAGGCCGGACGAGACCCAGACCTGACTGAACTGTCTGAGTCTTGCTCCCATAGGCCCCACCTCCGGGCCCTCCCGTCCACAGTCATGCGGAGGACTTAGGGGTACATGAAGCAGGCTTTTGTTCTTGGGAACCTGCAGTGGCAGGTTTCTTGGACTTAACCTTACCTCCTCTGAAGAAGGTATTGGATGACTTGGCCTTTTCTGGTCTTGTTGGGCCGAAAGGACTGCTGCGTAGCTGAGGAGAAGGATCTCTTCGGAGCAGGAGCTGCTGAGGGAAGATACGGAGACTTACCCGTTGTAGCGGTAGAAATCCACGCGTCTAGGGTTTCCCCAAAGAGAGCCTGGCCTGTATAGGGTAGCGACTCCACACTTCTTCTGGATTCCGCGTCGGCCGACCACTGGCGGAGCCTTAGTCCCCGACGAGCTGAAACAGACATGGAAGAAATTCTGGCAGCCAAGGAACCCAGGTCTTTCATGGATTCTACCACGAAGCCTGCAGAATCATGAATGTTGCGTAAATACAATGCAACCTCATCCCTATCCATCGTATCCAAATCCTCCAGCAGGGCAGCCGACCACTACACTATTGCCTTTGCAATTCATGCACTAGCAATAGTGGGACGTAAAATGGCCCCTGAAGCAGTGTACACTGATTTCAGAGTATTATCAATTTTTCCATCCGCCGGCTCCTTTAAGGCAGTAGATCCCGGTACCGGTAAAATCACCTTTTTTGAGAGTCTAGATACAGATGCGTCAACAATTGGCGGGTTTTCCCACTTTTTCCTATCCTCCTCAGGGAAAGGAAAAGCTACCAGAATCCTCTTAGGAATCTGAAACTTCTTTTCAGGATTCACCCAGGCCTTTTCAAATATAGCATTCAGCTCTTTTGACGCAGGGAAGGTTAGCGAGGCTTTCTTGTTTTCAGTGAAGAAAGCCTCCTCAACCTGCTCCGGTGTGATACCATTAACATTTAACACATCCCGGATAGCCTCTATCAACAACTGTACCCCCCTTGCAAGAGATGCGAACCCCCATAACACATCCCCGTCACAATATGTAATGTCAGAATCGGTATCCGTGTCGTCTTGTGTTACCTGCACAAGTGCACGTTTGTGGGGGTATGTAGCGGGGTGACCAGAGGTACCTGACAAGGGCCACACAGCCATAGAGGACTGTAAGACCTGGGTTGCCGACTCATTACTGGTAACCCTGTCAGAAATCTGAGAAATCCAAGTCCTGATAGAGGAAAACCACTCTGGTCCCCTTGCTGGAATCTGTGCTAAACCAGTGCTAAACTGACTGCATGGAATGGGATCATCCTGTGAGGATAAATCCTCAGCAACATATGACACTGTATCTCTGGACATTGCTGCTAGTGACCACCCAACACACCACACACACACACAGGATGGGGTAAGACAGAGTTTCCCCCCCAAGAATGGCAAGTGAGAGACAGAGATTGGAGCCCACCCACACCAGCGCTTTCTAAACTAAGAGACACCTCTTACCAGCGCTGACTTGTGCTCCTTAATAGGACACACAGTCAAGTATTTAGCCTCCCCCTCTTCTACAACCCCCTGGTACCAGTACAGTAACTGGAGCTGCTGTGGAGGGATCAGGATCTTCCTTCTGCTGGCAGCATGCAGGAAAATGGCGCTGGAACGCTGCAGGTCAGCTCTGAGGAGAAGCTCCGCCCCCTTCCCAGCGCTGTCTTCCCACTCAACTGTGTTAAAATTTTGGTCTGAGGAGTTTTGCTGGCTGGATCCCTGGGGCCAGACAGGCTTGCTGACCAAGTTAAAGGGGTAAGCACTGGCCCAGGGCACCCCTCACCGTGCCGCACAGTGTGCCGCTGGTACCATCCAGGAGCGAGGTTAATACCGCGCTCCCACCCCCGTTGTGGCCATCTTAACACCGGCCCCCTGCTTGCTAGGGGGGTCGGTGACTAACACCACTTTCTTCAGCTCTGTAAGGGGTCGCTGGCATGCTGCTGGGGTGAGCGGTGCCCCTGCGGCGGAGACCGATCAGCCCCTCTGGAGCTCAGTGTCCAGTCAGCGGAGTCAATGGCTCAGACCCCACAGGGCGGACACTGCTCCCCCCCTTAGTCCCACGCTGCAGGGAGGCTGCTGCCAGCCGCCTCTCTATAAAATAAAAAACTCTAAACTAAACTTTTTCCAGGAAAGCTCAGGAGAGCTCCCCTAGCTGTGACCGGCTCCTCCGGGTACTATTTCTAAACTGAGTCTGGTAGGAGGGGCACAGAGGGAGGAGCCAGCCCACACTCTTAAAGTGCCTATGGCTCCTGGTGGACCCGTCTATACCCCATGGTACTAATGTGGACCCCAGCATCCTCTAGGACGTTAGAGAAATCTTTGTTGTTATTACTGTTGGCAGCATTAAAATGTTCAGTGTCAATCATAAGACTTCACAAGGAGGTTTGCAAAAATTTACTGAGGTTGTGGATTTGATTTCTACCACGGCCATATATGTGTGGAGTTTGTATATTCTCCCCGTGTTTGCGTGGGTTTCCTCCCAATTCCTACACTCCAAACATATACTGGTAAGTTAACGGATTCCAAACAAAAACTAACCCTAATGTGTAAGTGTGTGTGTGTGTGTGTACATGGGCAGACTAGATGAGCCAAGGGGTTATTATCTGCCGTCAAATTCTATGTTATCTAAGAGCCTCATGTTGATATACATTTGCAGAGGGCAGTCTATATTTAAACAGAAAAAAAAAATTGCTGTACATTTTTACAGTATTTTTCTCTTACATCCTAGAGGATACTGGGGATCCATTTAGTACCATGGGGTATATGAGCCATGGGCACGTTTAGAATTTGATAGTGTGGGCTGGCTCCTCCCTCTATGCTCCTCCTACCAGACTCAGTTTAGAAAATGTGCCCGGAGGAGCCGGTCACACTTATGGAAGCTCCTGAAGAGTTTTCTGCATTTATTTTTCTGTTCGTTATCTTCAGGCAGGACTGGATGGCACCAGCCTGCCTGCTTCGTGGGACTTAGGGGGGGAAGGAGGGGAGGGGGGAGGGGGGGGAAGGAGGGGAGGGGGGAGGGGGGGAAGGAGGGGAGGGGGGGGGGGGGGGACAGCCCAACCTCTTTAAGGGTTAATGGTCATGTTCCCCGCTGACAAGACACTAGCTCCTGAGGGAACTATTCGCAAGCCCCACCATGGCGAGCGTACATTCCCGCAGCATGCTGTCACCCCTAACAGAGCCAGAAGAAAGAAGAGTGGCGAGTACTAAGCCGGCATCCCGGTTAGCGGTTCGCCGGCCATTATGGCGGCATGAGGGTACGGAGACGCACGGCTTCTAACAGAGGCGGATTATTGCATCTCCAGACTCCGTACACAACTGCATCTCAGTACATTGTATCCACACTGGCAAAGAATTAAAACGGTTCTGTCTCCATTTTAAGCACAATTTACCTCAGCCAGTATAAAAAAGCGGGAAGATTACGCGCCATTGAAGGGGCGGGGCTTCACTATGAGCGGATCCAGCAGCTCACCAGCTCCATTTTCCCTCTGCAGTGGACACAGACGCTGACTGACAGGGACGCGCAGCTCCTCCGGTGTGACTCCAGATTACCTCAGCGGTACTAGGGGGTCGTAAACAGGGGGGGAGCGATTATTAGTGTACTAAGTCCCCAATCTGGGTACTTAGTCTGCGACCCGGATAAGCTTGACATTAGCTATAAGGGCACAGTGTGCTGGCTCCAAATACCTCTGTGTCTCCCTGGAAGGGCTCTTTGTGGGTTAATGGTGTTTTTAACCTTTCCTGTGTGTGTGTGCTGTCACATTTACAATATGTCAGGAAAAGAGTGTGTTTCATGTATGGCAGAGTGTTCCTCTTCCCCAGGAAGCTCACTACTATGTACTCAGTGTAGTGCACCTTCTCAGGCTAGCGGGGCTGAACCAGTGTGGTTAGATTCCCTCAAAGGAATGATTTCTAATATCTCTAATAAATTGTCCCGCAATGAGAAAGAGAAGCAATACTTAAGAGTCTGTGGATGAGATTATGAACAGAGACTTAGGCGGACATTTACTAAGCAGTGATAAGTGTGGAGAAGTGAGCCAGTGGAGAAGTGCCCATGGTAACCAATCAGCACTGAAGTAACATCTTTAATTTGCATATTATAAAATTATACAGAGCTGCTGATTGGTTGATGGGGCAGCTTCTACACTGGCTCACTTCTCTGCTCTTATCACTGCTTAGTAAATGTCCCCCTCAGTCCCCAAACAAGCAGCTCAGAACTTTGCCATTTGTCCACAAAAACAGACTCTGGCCCATATCCTGCAGTCTGACTCTTACGCTGAGGGGTCAGACTTGGAGGAAAGGAAGGTGGATTCAGAAGGGGGAAGGGGGGGCTGCTCTGTCACAGGGAATACAGGCTCTTATAGAGGCTATCAGAGATGTGCTACAAATTCCTGATAAGGTAACAGAGTGTAGGAATCTTATTTTAATGTAAAAAAGAAGTCCTCAGTCACTTTTACTGTGTCAAAGGAATTGAATACCCTGTTTGAAGAACCGTGGGTTACTCCTGATAAGAAATTTCAAATCCCTAAAAGGTTACTCTCATCTTTTTCTTTTCCTCCTGAGGATAGGAAAAAATGGGAAAGTCCACCAATAGTGGATGCATCTGTGTCCAGGTTGTCACAGAAGATTGTGTTACCCGTCCCTGGTGCAGCCTCCCTGAAAGACACAATCATAAGATTGAGACTACACTCAAATACTTGTACACAGCTGCTGGGGTGGCTCAGAGACTCACTATAGCATGTGCGTGGATTACTAAAGCCATTGCTAAATGGTCGGGTAACCTTACTGAAGGGTTGGATTCCTTATCTAGGGGGGAGATTGTGTTACTTCTGCAGCATACACAGGGCTCTGCGAATTTTATGGTGGAAGACATAAAAGAAGTAGGTTTGCTGAATGCACGCACCACTGCTATGGCAGTATCAGCACGCAGGGTCTTATGGTTACGCAGGTGGACTGCGGACGCGGACTCCAGGAAAGGCGTGGAAGTCCTACCTTTCACAGGAGAGGCCTTATTTGGAGATGAACTGGACAAATGGATCTCCAAAGCTACTGTGGGAAAGTCCACATATCTTCCTTCTGCTCCCCCAACCAGGAAGACCTACACAGGACCTACCCTACAGTCCTTTTGGACTGCCAAGTTTAAGGGCAAAGTCAGAGGATCTTCTACTGCCAACAGAGGCGCTAGAGGTAAACCAAGCAAACCAGCATCTGACAGTTCTCAGGAACAGAGCTCCAGTTCTGCTTCCTCAAAGCCTTCTGCATGACGGTGGACTAAGTGGCTTGGAAGACTGGCAGGTGGGAGCCAGACTACGGAAATTTCAGTCACATCTGGACAACATCATGCCAGGATCCCTGGGTCATAGATCTTATTTCCCAGGGCTACAGACTGGAGTTTCAGGAGCTCCCCCCTCACAGATTCTTCAAATCAGGCTTACCAGCTTCACAAAAGGCAGGTATAACCTTACAAGATGCCATTCAAAAACTGGTACAGACTCAGGTCATTGTTCCAGTTCCACCTCATCTGCAAAACAAGGGGTACTATTCCAACTTGTTTGTAGTACCAAAACCAGTCTAAGAAACTGTGCCCGACATGCGGGGGGACTCCCAACACAAAGCTAGTCCCTCCGCATGTCAGGCCCTACCCCGCCGCACAAGTACAAAAGCATCACACAGTGGCGATGCTTTTGTACTTGAAGAGTAGCTCCGAGCCAGTGCAGTTCCTGCGCACTGGCAGGGAGCTACTCGTCGCTGTCCGGGTCGCAGCGGCTGTGTGTGATGTCAGGAGTCATAAGTGTAAGATGTGGATGACTCTGCAAGTAGACACCTGTATATGCATACAGAACTGTGTATTTCACATACAGTGCTACATGGCTCTTAGTTTGGTATTGAGTAGAGGATTTTAACACCCACAATAACCACGCGCACTTGCCTATGACTTTTCATGTTAATTCCTCTGTAGTCCTTGTAGTATAGCGCCAGGGTTCTGTCGATGGAACCATACACTACTGGCTAAGTCTCCATTCTGTATTTTGGACCTGATGTAATACAACAGTCTGAAGCTCAGTGTTTAAGAGTCATGGTTGCACTATATGTATCCTCCTTGTTTTGAATTTCTTCTGCGTACTACTGTTTAAGGCAAAGATAAATTGCTAGGTTAACTGGCTTCTAGTTAAATTGTCCCTGGTGTGTGGGATGGTGGTTGAAGCATTAGATTGGAATCTTGACTAGGCTTGGTATATCTGGGAAGCAGTCAGGATCCAGACTGTTGAGAACCCGGCAGTCAGAATACCGACACCGGGATCCTGACCCTAGTCTGAATGCCGACACCGGCATCCAGAAAGGGAGCAACATCCCGGCGTCAGAATCCCGACAACCAGGATCCCAAATGAAGAAACACTGCAGCGCTGCAGAGGTAAGCCGCAGGTTGGGGAGGTTAGGTTTAGGCTACTTCCAGCTGGTTAGGATGCGTCCCGAGAGGTTAGGGTGCGGTGATGGGGGGTTAGGCACCCCCTTTGAGGATTAGGGTTAGGCTACGGCAGGGGTGGGGAACCTTTGGCCCTCCAGCTGTTGTTGAACTACACATACCAGCATGCTTTGCTACAGTTTTGTTATTTGGCCATGCTAAAACTGTTGCAGGGAATGCTGGGATGTGTAGTTCAGCAACAGCTGGAGGGCCAAAGTTTCCCCATCCCTGGGCTACAGGGTAGGAGGGCTAGGTTTAGGCAGTGGGGATGGGGGGGTTAGGTTTAGGCACCTCCGGGGGGTGGTTAGGGTTAGACACAAAGTGGGAAAGTTAGGGTTAGGCTGTGGGTAGGGAGGGTTAGAGGGTGGGGAGAGGGTAGAACACCCTTTACTAACCCCTGTCGGAATTTTGAACTTCGGTATCCCAGCGCCAGTATTTTGAACGCAGGGATACCATACACTGGGATCTCATACTAATCCCGATAACAGATAGTGCACAGTGTACAGGCAGTTGAAAAGCTGTTAGTGGTCCCCATCGAAACCGTTCAGTTTACATTCCATGAGCTTGGAAAATAAGAATTTACTTACCGATAATTCTATTTCTCGGAGTCCGTAGTGGATGCTGGGGTTCCTGAAAGGACCATGGGGAATAGCGGCTCCGCAGGAGACAGGGCACAAAAAAGTAAAGCTTTTACCAGATCAGGTGGTGTGCACTGGCTCCTCCCCCTATGACCCTCCTCCAGACTCCAGTTAGGTACTGTGCCCGGACGAGCGTACACAATAAGGGAGGCAATTTGAATCCCGGGTAAGACTCATACCAGCCACACCAATCACACCGTACAACTTGTGATCTAGACCCAGTTAACAGTATGATAACAGAAAGAGCCTCTTAAAGATGGCTCCTTAACAATATAACCCGAATTTGTTAACAATAACTATGTACAGTATTGCAGATAATCCGCACTTGGGATGGGCGCCCAGCATCCACTACGGACTCCGAGAAATAGAATTATCGGTAAGTAAATTCTTATTTTCTCTATCGTCCTAAGTGGATGCTGGGGTTCCTGAAAGGACCATGGGGATTATACCAAAGCTCCCAAACGGGCGGGAGAGTGCGGATGACTCTGCAGCACCGAATGAGAGAATTCCAAGTCCTCTTTTGCCAGGGTATCAAATTTGTAGAATTTTACAAACGTGTTTTCCCCCGACCACGTAGCTGCTCGGCAGAATTGTAATGCCGAGACCCCTCGGGCAGCCGCCCAAGATGAGCCCACCTTCCTTGTGGAATGGGCCTTAACAGATTTAGGCTGTGGCAGGCCTGCCACAGAATGAGCAAGTTGAATTGTGTTACAAATCCAACGAGCAATCGTCTGCTTAGAAGCAGGGGCACCCAACTTGTTGGGTGCATATAGTATCAACAGCGAGTCAGATTTTCTGACTTCAGCCGTCCTTGAAATGTATATTTTTAAGGCTCTGACAACGTCCAACAACTTGGAGTCCTCCAAGTCGCCAGTGGCCGCAGGCACCACAATAGGTTGGTTCAGGCGAAACGCTGATACCACCTTAGGGAGAAAATGCGGACGAGTCCTCAGTTCTGCCCTATCCGAATGGAAGATTAGATAAGGGCTTTTATAAGATAAAGCCGCCAATTCAGATACTCTCCTGGCGGAAGCCAGGGCCAGTAACATAGTCACTTTCCATGTGAGATATTTAAAATCCACCTTTTTCAATGGTTCAAACCAATGGGATTTGAGGAAATCTAAAACTACATTTAGATCCCACGGTGCCACCGGAGGCACCACAGGAGGCTGTATATGCAGTACTCCTTTAACAAAAGTCTGTACCTCAGGAACTGAGGCCAATTCTTTTTGGAAGAATATTGACAGGGCCGAAATTTGAACCTTAATAGATCTCAATTTGAGACCCATAGACAATCCTGATTGTAGGAAATGTAGGAAACGACCCAGTTGAAATTCCTCCGTCGGAACACTCCGATCCTCGCACCACGCGACATATTTTCGCCAAATGCGGTGATAATGTTTCGCGGTGACTTCCTTCCTTGCCTTAATCAAGGTAGGAATGACTCCTTCTGGAATGCCTTTCCCTTTTAGGATCTGGCGTTCAACCGCCATGCCGTCAAACGCAGCCGCGGTAATTCTTGAAAGAGACAGGGACCCTGTTGTAGCAGGTCCCTTCTCAGAAGTAGAGGGCACGGGTCGTCCGTGACCAACTCTTGAAGTTCCGGGTACCAAGTCCTTCTTGGCCAATCCGGAGCCACTAGTATTGTTCTTACTCCTCCTCACCGTATAATCTTCAATACCTTTGGTATGAGAGGCAGAGGAGGAAACACATATACTGATTTGTACACCCAAGGTGTTACCAGTGCGTCCACAGCTATTGCCTGTGGATCTCTTGACCTGGCGCAATACTTGTCCA
The DNA here is from genome assembly GCF_028390025.1 of Pseudophryne corroboree. Lineage (NCBI taxonomy): Eukaryota > Metazoa > Chordata > Amphibia > Anura > Myobatrachidae > Pseudophryne > Pseudophryne corroboree. Next base: position 344,373,097 of record NC_086446.1, read on the forward strand.
GTTTCTTGTTGAGGCGAGACGCCATCATGTCTACCATTGGTCTTTCCCAACAGTTTATTAGCATGTGGAAGACTTCTGGATGAAGACCCCCCTCTCCCGGGTGAATATCGTGTCTGCTGAGGAAGTCTGCTTCCCAGTTGTCCACGCCCGGGAAGAACACTGCTGACAGTGCTATTACGTGATTCTCCGCCCAGCGAAGAATCTTGGCAGCTTCTGCCATTGCACTCCTGCTTCTTGTGCCGCCCTGTCTGTTTACATGGGCGACCGCCGTGATGTTGTCCGACTGAATCAACACCGGTTTTCCTTGCAGGAGTGGTTCCGCCTGGCTTAGAGCATTTTAGATTGCTCTTAGTACCAGAATGTTTATGTGAAGAGACTTTTCCAGGTTCGTCCATACCCCCTGGAAGTTTCTTCCTTGTGTGACTGCTCCCCAACCTCTCAGGCTGGCGTCCGTGGTCACCAGGATCAAATCCTGTATGCCGAATCTGCGGCCCTCCAATAGATGAGCCTTTTGCAACCACCACAGAAGATATACCCTTGTCCTTGGCGACAGGGTTATTCGCAGGTGCATCTGAGGATGCGACCCTGACCATTTGTCCAACAGATCCCTTTGGAAAATTCTTGCATGGAATCTGCCGAATGGAATTGCTTCGTAAAAAGCCACCATTTTTCCCAGGACTCTTGTGCATTGATGTACAGACACCTTTCCTGGTTTTAGGAGGTTCCTGACAGGTCGGATAACTCCTTGGCTTTTTCCTCGGGAAGAAAAACCTTTTTCTGAACCGTGTCCAGAATCATCCCTAGGAACAGCAGACGTATCGTCGGAAAACAACTGCGATTCTTGGAATATTTAGAATCCAGTCGTGCCGTCGAAGAACTACTTTAGATAGTGCTCTTCCGACCTCCAACTGTTCTCTGGAACTTGCCCTTTTTAGGTCGTGCAAGTAAGGGATAATTTAGATGCCTTTTTTCTTTGAAGAAACATCTTTTCGGCCATTACCTTGGTAAAAAGGCCCGGGGTGCCGTGGATAATTCAAACGGCATCGTCTGAAACTGATATTGACAGTTCTGTACCACGAACCAGAGGTACCCTTGATGAGAAGGACAAAATTTGGACATGGAGGTAATCCTTGATGTCCAGGGACACCATATAGTCCCCTTTTTTCCGGTTCGCTATCACTGCTCTGAGTGACTTTATCTCGATTTGAACCTTTTATGTAAGTGTTCAAAACATTTTAGATTTAGACTATGTGTCACCAAGCCGTCTGGCTTCAGTACCACAATATAGTGTGGAAAAATAATACCCTTTTCCTTGTCGTAGGAGGGGTACTTTGATTATCACCTGCTGGATATACAGCTTGTGAATTGTTTCCAATGCTGCCTCCCTGTCGGAGGGAGCCGTTGGTAAAGCAGACTTCAGGAACCTGCGAGGAGAAGATGTCTCGACTCTCCAATCTTTACCCCTGGGATAATACTCGTACGATCTAGGGGTCAACTTGCGAGTGATCCCACTGCGCCCTGAGACTCTTGAGACTACCCCCCCACCTTGAGTCCGCTTGCACGGCCCCAGCGTCATGCTGAGGACTTGGCAGACGCGGTGGAGGGCTTCTTTTCCTGGGAAAGGGCTGCCTGCTGCAGTCTACTTCCCTTACCTCTATGTCTGGGCAGATATGACTGGCCTTTTGCCTGCATGCCCTCATGGGAAAGGAAAAATTGAGGCTGAAAAGACGGTGTCTTTTTTAGCTGAGATGTAACTTGGGGTAAAAAAGGTTGGATTTCCCAGCTGTTGCTGTGGTCCCCAGGTCCGATGGACCGACCCCCAAATAACTCCTTCCCTTTATACAGCAATACTTCCATCTGCCGTATGGGATCTGTATCACCTGACCACTGTCGTGTCCCTGACATCTTCTGGGAGATATGGACAACGCACTTATCTTGATGCCAGAGAGCAAATATCCCTCTGTGCATCTCACATACATATATATAGAATGCATCCTATTAAATGCTCTACATGAATAAAATATTTTCAGTCAGGGAATCCGACCAAGCCAACCCAGCACTGCATCTCCAGGCTGATGGCGATCGCTGGTCGCAGTATAACCACCGTATGTGTGTATATACTTTTTAGGATATTTTTCCAGCTTCCTATCAGCTGGCTCCTTGAGGGCGGCCGTATCTGGAGACGGTAACGCCACTTGATAAGCGTGTGAGCGCCTTATCACCCTAAGGGGTGTTTCCCAACGTACCCTATTTCTGGCGGGAAAGGGTATAACGCCAATATTTGCTATCGGGGTAACCCTACGCATCATCACACACTTCATTTTATTTTATCTGATTCAGGAAAAACTACAGGTAGTTTTTTCACTCCCACATAATACCCTTTCTTGTGGTACTTGTAGTATCAGAAACACGTAACACCTCCTTCATTGCCCTTAACGTGTGGCCCTAATGAGAAATACGTTTGTTTATTCACCGTCGACACTGTATTCAGTGTCCGTGTCTGTGTCTGTGTCGACCGACTGAGGTAAATGGGCGTGACGGTGTTTCTGAGACGCCTGGACCGGTCCTAATAGATTGTCGGCCGTCTCATGTCGTCAACCGACCTTGCAGCGTGTTGACATTCTCACGTAATTCTCTAAATAAGCCATCCATTCCGGTGTCGACTCCCTAGAGAGTGACATCACCATTACAGGCAATTTCTCCGCCTCCTCACCATCATCGTCCTCATACATGTCGACACACACGTACCGACACACAGCACACACACCGGGAATGCTCTGACAGAGGACAGGACCCACTAGCCCTTTGGGGAGACAGAGGGAGAGTCTGCCAGCACACACCAAAAACGCTATAATTATATAGGGACAACCTTATATAAGTGTTTCTCCCTTATAGCATCTTTTATATATATACAATATCGCCAAAATCAGTGCCCCCCCTCTCTGTTTTAACCCTGTTTCTGTAGTGCAGTGCAGGGGAGAGCCTGGGAGCCTTCTCTCCAGCTTTTCTGTGAGAGAAAATGGCGCTGTGTGCTGAGGAGATAGGCCCCGCCCCTTTTTCGGCGGGCTCGTCTCCCGCTATTTTTGAAGTTAGGCAGGGGTTAAATATCTCCATATAGCCTCTGTGGGCTATATGTGAGGTATTTTTTGCCTCTAATAAGGTTTTTATTTGCCTCTCAGAGCGCCCCCCCCAGCGCTCTGCACCCTCAGTGACTGTTGTGTGAAGTGTGCTGAGAGGAAAATGGCGCACAGCTGCAGTGCTGTGCGCTACCTTTATGAAGACTCAGGAGTCTTCAGCCGCCGATTTTGGACCTCTTCTCTCTTCAGCGTCTGCAAGGGGGCCGGCGGCGCGGCTCCGGTGACCATCCAGGCTGTACCTGTGATCGTCCCTCTGGAGCTAGTGTCCAGTAGCCAAGCAGCAAATCCACTCTGCACGCAGGTGAGTTCACTACTTCTCCCCTAAGTCCCTCGTTGCAGTGATCCTGTTGCCAGCAGGACTCACTGTAAAGTAAAAAACCTAAGCTAAACTTTCTCTAAGCAGCTCTTTAGGAGAGCCACCTAGATTGCACCCTTCTCGTTCGGGCACAAAATCTAACTGGAGTCTGGAGGAGGGTCATAGGGGGAGGAGCCAGTGCACACCACCTGATCTGGTAAAAGCTTTACTTTTTTGTGCCCTGTCTCCTGCGGAGCCGCTATTCCCCATGGTCCTTTCAGGAACCCCAGCATCCACTTAGGACGATAGAGAAATTAAGGGCCTTTTTCAGACCTGATCACAGCAGCAAAATCGTTCTCTAATAGGCAAAACCATGTGCACTGCAGGTGGGGCAATTATAACTTGCAAAGTGAGTTTAGAGTATAATAAATATTTTTTCTTTCTAGGATTTGTCATTTTTAGTAAATATTATTTGTGCATTTTTTATTTATTTATTTGTATGCTCTGGTTATCTTATTATCAACTGCAAAATGATTGCACTTAAAGTAAGAGGTGTAAAACATGAAATTATCCCTCCCTCCCAACATGACTCGGGATAAAATGCTCTGCTCTATTTAAATTCTGATTGTCATCACCTGTAGTGACACCTTTCTTATCCATTAACCTGTTCAAAACAGTTGATGACAATCATCAATTAAGAGGAAAGTACAGGAGCGGAGCATTTTGTCTTGAAGAAAGTCATTTTAGGAGGTATGGATTACCCACCGCAATCTCGGCACTATTTTCTGTTGCCATGGCGCCTCATCCTCCAGCATCCCATCATGCTTTTACTTCCGCCGCTCTATCCCACGATGCACATATTCCTTTCCGGGTCACCCGTGCAGCCAGTATGCAGCGCCGCCGCGCTCTATGACTCTGCTTATTTACTTCTTTCCACCCCTGTAGGCAGCTCGACCAATCAGCAGTGACTGATAGGACTCTAAACGAATAGGCACCAGGAGTGACTGGCGGAGGCACCTATCAGCGTGCAGGGGGCGTATCTTTGTCTCATCAGTGCAGGAACCGGCTGCTGCTTTCGATTTTGGGTAGAGCGAAGAGGAAACACACCGGCGCGACAATGGTGAGAGCGGGAAGGCCGGGGCTTGGACACGGGGAGATGGTGGCTTGGGTATTCATGTATACTACAGCGAGGCCGCGGCTGTGACATCGTTTTTGGCTGAACATGGCAAATTTTATATATTGGACGCCGCCATGTTACTCAGCGCTCTCCATTGAGTAGATGAACTAAAAGCCTTGGAGAGGGATAAAGTAACCAGTTCCTGTAATTTCTCTATCGTCCTAGTGGATGTTGGGGTTCCTGAAAGGACCATGGGGGATAGCGGCTCCGCAGGAGACAGGGCACAAAAAGTAAAGCTTTAGGATCAGGTGGTGTGCACTGGCTCCTCCCCCTATGACCCTCCTCCAAGCCTCAGTTAGATTTTTGTGCCCGGCCGAGAAGGGTGCAATCTAGGTGGCTCTCCTAAAGAGCTGCTTAGAAAAGTTTAGCTTAGGTTTTTTATTTTCTCTATCGTCCTAGTGGATGCTGGGGTTCCTGAAAGGACCATGGGGAATAGCGGCTCCGCAGGAGACAGGGCACAAAAGTAAAGCTTTCCGATCAGGTGGTGTGCACTGGCTCCTCCCCCTATGACCCTCCTCCAAGCCAGTTAGATTTTTGTGCCCGGCCGAGAAGGGTGCAATCTAGGTGGCTCTCCTAAAGAGCTGCTTAGAGAAAGTTTAGCTTAGGTTTTTTATTTTACAGTGAGTCCTGCTGGCGACAGGATCACTGCAACGAGGGACTTAGGGGAGAAGAAGTGAACTCACCTGCGTGCAGGATGGATTGGCTTCTTGGCTACTGGACATCAGCTCCAGAGGGACGATCACAGGTACAGCCTGGATGGTCACCGGAGCCTCGCCGCCGGCCCCCTTGCAGATGCTGAAACATGAAGAGGTCCAGAATCGGCGGCAGAAGACTCCTCAGTCTTCTAAAGGTAGCGCACAGCACTGCAGCTGTGCGCCATTTTCCTCTCAGCACACTTCACACGGCAGTCACTGAGGGTGCAGGGCGCTGGGAGGGGAGCGCCCTGGGAGGCAAATGAAAACCTATTTGGCTAAAAAATACCTCACATATAGCCTCCGGGGCTATATGGAGATATTTAACCCCTGCCAGAATACACTAAAGAGCGGGAGACGAGCCCGCCGGAAAAGGGGCGGGGCCTATCTCAGCACACAGCGCCATTTTCCTTACACAGCTCCGCTGGTCAGGACGGCTCCCAGGTCTCTCCCCTGCACTGCACTACAGAAACAGGGTAAAACAAGAGAGGGGGGGCAAAATAGTGGCAAAAATTATATTATAAAAGCAGCTATACAGGGAGCACTTATTATAAGGCTATCCCTGTCATATATAGCGCTTTTGGTGTGTGCTGGCAAACTCTCCCTCTGTCTCCCCAAAGGGCTAGTGGGGTCCTGTCTTCGTTAAGAGCATTCCCTGTGTGTCTGCTGTGTCGGTACGTGTGTGTCGACATGTATGAGGACGATATTGGTGTGGAGGCGGAGCAATTGCCAAATATGGGGATGTCACCTCCTAGGGGGTCGACACCAGAATGGATGCCTTTATTTATGGAATTACGGGATAGTGTCAACACGCTAAAGCAGTCGTTTGTCGACATGAGACGGCCGGACAATCAGTTAGTACCTGTCCAGGCGCCTCAAACACCGTCAGGGGCTGTAAAACGCCCTTTGCCTCAGTCGGTCGACACAGACCCAGACACAGGCACTGATTCCAGTGGCGACGGTGACGAATCAACCGTATTTTCCAGTAGGGCCACACGTTATATGATTTTGGCAATGAAGGAGGCGTTACATTTAGCTGATACTACTGGTACCACTAAACAGGGTATTATGTGGGGTGTGAAAAAACTACCTATAGTTTTTCCTGAATCAGAAGAACTAAATGATGTATGTGATGAAGCGTGGGTTGCCCCCGATAAAAAGATGCTAATTTCAAAGAAGTTATTAGCTTTATACCCTTTCCCGTCAGAGGTTAGGGCGCGCTGGGAAACACCTCCTAGGGTGGATAAGGCGCTCACACGCTTATCTAAACAAGTGGCGTTACCCTCTCCTGAGACGGCCGCACTTAAAGATCCAACAGATAGGAGGATGGAAAATATCCAAAAAAGTATATACACACATACAGGTGTTATACTACGACCAGCTATAGCGTCAGCCTGGATGTGCAGTGCTGGAGTAGTTTGGTCAGAGTCCCTGATTGAAAATATTGATACCCTGGATAGGGACAATGTTTTACTGTCTTTAGAGCAAATAAAGGATGCATTTCTTTATATGCGTGATGCACAGAGGGATATCTGCACACTGGCATCACGGGTAAGTGCTATGTCCATTTCGGCCAGAAGAAGTTTATGGACGCGACAGTGGTCAGGCGATGCGGACTCAAAACGGCATATGGAAGTTTTGCCGTATAAAGGGGAGGAGTTATTTGGAGTCGGTCTATCAGATTTGGTGGCCACGGCTACAGCCGGGAAATCCACCTTTTTACCTCAAGCTACTCCCCAACAGAAAAAGACACCGACTTTTCAACCGCAGTCCTTTCGTTCCTTTAAAAACAAGAGAGCAAAGGGATATTCATATCTGCCACGAGGCAGAGGAAGGGGGAAGAGACACCAACAGGCAGCTCCTTCCCAGGAACAGAAGCCCTCCCCCGCTTCTACAAAAGCCTCAGCATGACGCTGGGGCTTCTCAAGCGGACTCGGGGGCGGTGGGCGGTCGTCTCAAGCATTTCAGCGCGCAGTGGGCTCACTCGCAGGTAGATCCCTGGATCCTGCAGATAATATCTCAGGGGTACAGGTTGGAACTAGAGACAGATCCGCCTCGCCGTTTCCTGAAGTCTGCTTTACCAACGTTCCCCTCCGAAAGGGAGACGGTTTTGGAAGCCATTCACAAGCTGTACTCTCAGCAGGTGATAGTCAAGGTACCTCTTCTACAACAGGGAAAGGGGTATTATTCCACTCTATTTGTGGTACCGAAGCCGGACGGCTCGGTAAGACCTATTCTAAATCTGAAGTCCTTGAACCTGTACATAAAGAAGTTCAAGTTCAAAATGGAGTCACTCAGAGCAGTGATAGCGAACCTGGAAGAAGGGGACTTTATGGTGTCCTTGGACATCAAGGATGCGTACCTCCACGTTCCAATTTACCCCTCACACCAGGGGTACCTCAGGTTCGTTGTACAAAACTGTCACTATCAGTTTCAGACGCTGCCGTTCGGATTGTCCACGGCACCTCGGGTCTTTACAAAGGTAATGGCCGAGATGATGATTCTTCTTCGAAGAAAAGGCGTATTAATTATCCCATACTTGGACGATCTCCTAATAAGGGCAAGGTCCAGAGAACAGCTAGAGAGGGGATTAGCACTGTCTCAAGAAGTGCTAAAACAACACGGCTGGATTCTGAATATTCCAAAATCCCAGTTAATGCCGACAACTCGTCTGCTGTTCCTAGGGATGATTCTGGACACGGTTCAGAAAAAGGTTTTTCTCCCGGAGGAAAAAGCCAAGGAGTTGTCCGAGCTTGTCAGGAACCTCCTAAAACCAGGAAAGGTGTCTGTACATCAATGCACAAGAGTCCTGGGAAAAATGGTGGCTTCTTACGAAGCAATTCCATTCGGCAGATTCCATGCACGAATTTTCCAGAGGGATCTGTTAGACAAATGGTCAGGGTCGCATCTTCAGATGCACCAGCGGATAACCCTGTCTCCAAGGACAAGGGTATCTCTTCTGTGGTGGTTGCAGAGTGCTCATCTATTGGAGGGCCGCAGATTCGGCATACAGGATTGGATCCTGGTGACCACGGACGCCAGCCTGAGAGGCTGGGGAGCAGTCACACAAGGAAGAAACTTCCAGGGAGTGTGGACGAGCCTGGAAACGTCTCTTCACATAAACATTCTGGAACTAAGAGCAATCTACAATGCTCTAAGCCAGGCAGAACCTCTGCTTCAAGGAAAACCGGTGTTGATCCAGTCGGACAACATCACGGCAGTCGCCCATGTGAACAGACAGGGCGGCACAAGAAGCAGGAGTGCAATGGCAGAAGCTGCAAGGATTCTTCGCTGGGCAGAGAATCATGTGATAGCACTGTCAGCAGTGTTCATCCCGGGAGTGGACAACTGGGAAGCAGACTTCCTCAGCAGACACGACCTTCACCCGGGAGAGTGGGGACTTCATCCGGAAGTCTTCCACATGCTGGTAACCCGTTGGGAAAGACCAATGGTGGACATGATGGCGTCTCGCCTCAACAAAAAACTGGACAGGTATTGCGCCAGGTCAAGAGATCCGCAGGCAATAGCTGTGGACGCGCTGGTAACGCCTTGGGTGTACCAGTCGGTGTATGTGTTTCCTCCTCTGCCTCTCATACCAAAAGTATTGAGAATTATACGGCAAAGAGGCGTAAGAACGATACTAGTGGTTCCGGATTGGCCAAGAAGGACTTGGTACCCGGAACTTCAAGAGATGATCACGGAAGATCCGTGGCCTCTACCTCTAAGGAGGGACTTGCTTCAGCAGGGTCCCTGTCTGTTTCAAGACTTACCGCGGCTGCGTTTGACGGCATGGCGGTTGAACGCCGGATCCTAAAGGAAAAAGGCATGCCGGAAGAAGTCATTCCTACTTTGATTAAAGCAAGGAAGGAAGTAACCGTGCAACACTATCACCGCATTTGGCGAAGATATGTTGCGTGGTGCGAGGATCGGAGTGCTCCGACGGAGGAATTTCAACTGGGTCGATTCCTACATTTCCTGCAATCAGGATTGTCTATGGGTCTCAAATTGGGATCTATTAAGGTTCAAATTTCGGCCCTGTCGATTTTCTTTCAAAAAGAATTGGCTTCAGTTCCTGAAGTCCAGACTTTTGTTAAGGGAGTGCTGCATATACAGCCTCCTGTGGTGCCTCCAGTGGCACCGTGGGATCTCAATGTGGTTTTGGAATTTCTAAAATCTCATTGGTTTGAACCACTAAAAAAAGGTGGATTTAAAATATCTCACATGGAAAGTGACCATGTTACTAGCCCTGGCTTCGGCCAGGAGAGTGTCAGAACTGGCAGCTTTATCTTACAAAAGCCCATATCTGATTTTCCATTCGGACAGGGCAGAACTGCGGACTCGTCCGCATTTTCTCCCTAAGGTGGTGTCAGCATTTCATCTGAACCAGCCTATTGTAGTGCCTGCGGCTACAAGTGACTTGGAGGACTCCAAGTTACTGGACGTTGTCAGAGCATTAAAAATATATATTGCAAGGACAGCTGGAGTCAGAAAATCTGACTCGTTGTTTATATTGTATGCACCCAACAAGATGGGTGCTCCTGCGTCTAAGCAGACGATTGCTCGTTGGATCTGTAGCACAATCCAACTTGCACATTCTGTGGCAGGCCTGCCACAGCCTAAATCTGTAAAGGCCCACTCCACAAGGAAGGTGGGCTCATCTTGGGCGGCTGCCCGAGGGGTCTCGGCATTACAACTTTGCCGAGCAGCTACGTGGTCAGGGGAGAACACGTTTGTAAAATTTTACAAATTTGATACTCTGGCTAAGGAGGACCTGGAGTTCTCTCATTCGGTGCTGCAGAGTCATCCGCACTCTCCCGCCCGTTTGGGAGCTTTGGTATAATCCCCATGGTCCTTTCAGGAACCCCAGCATCCACTAGGACGATAGAGAAAATAAGAATTTACTTACCGATAATTCTATTTCTCGGAGTCCGTAGTGGATGCTGGGCGCCCATCCCAAGTGCGGATTATCTGCAATAATTGTACATAGTTATTGTTAACTAATTCGGGTTATTGTTAAGAAGCCATCTTTCAGAGGCTCCTCTGTTATCATACTGTTAACTGGTTTTGATCACAAGTTGTACGGTGTGATTGGTGTGGCTGGTATGAGTCTTACCCGGGATTCAAAATTCCTCCCTTATTGTGTACGCTCGTCCGGGCACAGTACCTAACTGGCTTGGAGGAGGGTCATAGGGGGAGGAGCCAGTGCACACCACCTGATCGGAAAGCTTTACTTTTGTGCCCTGTCTCCTGCGGAGCCGCTATTCCCCATGGTCCTTTCAGGAACCCCAGCATCCACTACAGACTCCGAGAAATAGAATTATCGGTAAGTAAATTCTTATTTTACAGTGAGTCCTGCTGGCAACAGGATCGCTGCAACGAGGGACTTAGGGGAGAAGAAGTGAACTCACCTGCGTGCAGGATGGATTGGCTTCTTTGGCTACTGGACATTAGCTCCAGAGGGACGATCACAGGTACAGCCTAGATGGTCACCGGAGCCTCGCCGCCGGCCCCCTTGCAGATGCTGAAACGAGAAGAGGTCCAGAATCGGCGGCAGAAGACTCCTCAGTCTTCTTAAGGTAGCGCACAGCACTGCAGCTGTGCGCCATTTCCTCTCAGCACACTTCACACGGCAGTCACTGAGGGTGCAGGGCGCTGGGAGGGGGGCGCCCTGGGAGGCAAATGAAAACCTTTTTTGGCTAAAAATACCTCACATATAGCCTCCGGGGGCTATATGGAGATATTTAACCCCTGCCAGAATCCATTAAAGAGCGGGAGACGAGCCCGCCGAAAAAGGGGCGGGGCCTATCTCCTCAGCACACAGCGCCATTTTCCCTCACAGAAAGGCTGGAGGGAAGGCTCCCAGGCTCTCCCCTGCACTGCACTACAGAAACAGGGTTAAAACAGAGAGGGGGGGCACTAATTTGGCGTTAGAAATATATAAAAGATGCTATAAGGGAAAACACTTATATAAGGTTGTCCCTATATAATTATAGCGTTTTTGGTGTGTGCTGGCAAACTCTCCCTCTGTCTCTCCAAAGGGCTAGTGGGTCCTGTCCTCTATCAGAGCATTCCCTGTGTGTGTGCTGTGTGTCGGTACGTGTGTGTCGACATGTATGAGGACGATGTTGGTGAGGAGGCGGAGCAATTGCCTGTAATGGTGATGTCACTCTCTAGGGAGTCGACACCGGAATGGATGGCTTATTTAGGGAATTACGTGATAATGTCAACACGCTGCAAGGTCGGTTGACGACATGAGACGGCCGACAAACAATTAGTACCGGTCCAGACGTCTCAGAAACACCGTCAGGGGTTTTAAAACGCCCGTTTACTTTAGTCGGTCGACACAGACACAGACAGGGACACTGAATCCAGTGTCGACGGTGAATAAACAAACGTATTCCTTATTAGGGCCACACGTTAAGGGCAATGAAGGAGGTGTTACATATTTCTGATACTACAAGTACCACAAAAGAGGGTATTATGTGGGATGTGAAAAAACTACCGTAGTTTTTCCTGAATCAGATAAATTAAATGAAGTGTGTGATGATGCGTGGGTTCCCCCCGATAGAAAATTATGGGCGGTATACCCTTTCCCGCCAGAAGTTAGGGCGAGTTGGGAAACACCCCTTAGGGTGGATAAGGCGCTCACACGCTTATCAAAACAAGTGGCGGTACCGTCTATAGATAGGGCCGTCCTCAAGGAGCCAGCTGACAGGAGGCTGGAAAATATCATAAAAAGTATATACACACATACTGGTGTTATACTGCGACCAGCGATCGCCTCAGCCTGGATGTGCAGAGCTGGGGTGGCTTGGTCGGATTCCCTGACTAAAAATATTGATACCCTTGACAGGGACAGTATTTTATTGACTATAGAGCATTTAAAGGATGCATTTTCTATATATGCGAGATGCACAGAGGGATATTTGCACTCTGGCATCAAGAGTAAGTGCGATGTCCATATCTGCCAGAAGATGTTTATGGACACGACAGTGGTCAGGTGATGCAGATTCCAAACGGCACAAAGGTGTATTGCCGTATAAAGGAAGAGGAGTTATTTGGGGTCGGTCCATCGGACCTGGTGGCCACGGCAACTGCTGGAAAATCCACCGTTTTTACCCTAAGTCACATCTCTGCAGAAAAAGACACCGTCTTTTCAGCCTCAGTCCTTTCGTCCCTATAAGAGTCATATCTGCCCAGGGATAGAGGAAAGGGAAGAAGACTGCAGCAGGCAGCCCATTCCCAGGAACAGAAGCGTTCCACCGCTTCTGCCAAGCTCTCAGCATGACGCTGGGACCGTACAGGACCCCTGGATCCTACATGTAGTATCCCAGGGGTACAGATTGGAATGTCGAGACGTTTCCCCTTCGCAGGCTCCTGAAGTCTGGTTTACCAAGGTCTCCCTCCGACAAGGAGGCAGTATGGGAAACAATTCACAAGCTGTATTCCCAGCAGGTGATAATCAAATTACCCCTCCTACAACAAGAAAAGGGGTATTATTCCACATTATATTGTGGTACTGAAGCCAGAAGGCTAGGTGAGACCTATTCTAAATCTAAAAAAATTTGAACACTTACAAAGGTTCAAATCAAGATGGAGTCACTCAGAGCAGTGATAACGAACCAGGAAGAAGGGGACTATATAGTGTCCCGAGACATCAGGGATGCTTACCTCCATGTCCAAAATTTGCCCTTCTCACTAAGGGTACCTCAGGTTCGTGGTACAGAACTGTCACTATCAGTTTCAGACGCTGCCGTTTGGATTGTCCACGGCACCCCGGGTCTTTACCAAGGTAATGGCCGAAATGATGATTCTTCTTCGAAGAAAAGGCGTCTTAATTATCCCTTACTTGGACGATCTCCTGATAAGGGCAAAGTCCAGGGAACAGTTGGAGGTCGGAGTAGCACTATCTCGGATACTGCTACAACAGCACGGGTGGATTCTAAATATTCCAAAATCGCAGCTGATCCCGACGACAAGTCTGCTGTGCCTAGGGATGATTCTGGACACAGTCCAGAAAAAGGTGTTTCTCCCGGAAGAGAAAGCCAGGGAGTTATCCGAGCTAGTCAGGAACCTCCTAAAATCAGTGCATCATTGCACAAGGGTCCTGGTAAAGATGGTGACTTCCTACGAAGCAATTCCATTCGGCAGATTTCACGCAAGAATTTTTCAGTGGGATCTGCTGGACAAATGGTCCGGATCGCATCTTCAGATGCATCAGCGGATAACCCTATATCCAAGGACAAGGGTGTCTCTCCTGTGGTGGTTACAGAGTGCTCATCTTCTAGAGGGCCGCAGATTCGGCATTCAGGATTGGATGCTGGTGACCACGGAGGCCAGCCCGAGAGGCTGGGGAGCAGTCACACAAGGAAAAAATTTCCAGGGAGTGTGATCAAGTCTGGAGACTTTTCTCCACATAAATATACTGGAGCTAGGGGTAAATTTATAATACTCTAAGCTTAGCAAGACCTCTGCTTCAAGGTCAGCCGGTATTGATCCAGTGGGAAAAACATCACGGCAGTCGCCCACGTAAATAGACAGGGCGGCACAAGAAGCAGGAGGGCAATGGCAAAAACTGCAAGGACTTTTCGCTGGGCGGAAAATCATGTGATAGCACTGTCAGCAGTGTTTCATTCCGGGAATGGAAACTGGGAAGCAGACTTCCTCAGCAGGCACGACCTCCACCCGGCAGAGTGGAAACTTCATCGGGAAGTTTTCCACATGATTGTAAACCGTTGGGAAATACCAAAGGTGGACATGATGGCGTCCCGTCTGAACAAAAAACGGGACAGGTATTGCGCCAGGTTAAGAGACCCTCAGGCAATAGCTGTGGACGTTCTGGTAACACCATGGATGTACCAGTCGGTGTATGTGTTCCATCCTCTGCTTCTCATACCTAAGGTACTGAGACTTATAAGACGTAGAGGAGTAAGAACTATACTCATGGCTCCGGATTGGCCAAGAAGGACTTGGTACTCGGAACTTCAAGAGATGCTCACAGAGGACTTATGGCCTCTGCCGCTAAGAAGGGACTTGTTTCAGCAAGTACCATGTCTGTTCCAAGACTTACCGCAGCTGCGTTTGACGGCATGGCGGTGGAACGCCGGATCCTAAGGGAAAAAGGCATTCCGGAAGAGGTCATTCCTACCCTGGTCAAAGCCAGAAAGGAGGTGACCGCACAACATTATCACCACATGTGGCAAAAATATGTTGCGTGGTGTGAGACCAGAAAGGCCCCACGAAGAAATTTCAACTCGGTCGATTCCTGCATTTCCTGCAAACAGGAGTGTCTATGGGCCTCAAATTGGGGTCCATTAAGGTTCAAATTTCGGCCCTGTCGATTTTCTTCCAGAAAGAAGTGGCTTCAGTTCCTGAAGTCCAGAAGTTTGTCAAGGGAGTATTGCATATACAACCCCCTTTTGTGCCTCCAGTGGCACTGTGGGATCTCAACGTAGTTCTGGGATTCCTCAAATCACATTGGTTTAAAACCAGTCAAATCTGTGGATTTGAAGCATCTCACATGAAAAGTGACCATGCTCTTGGCCCTGGCCTGGACCAGGCGAGTGTCAAATTGGTGTTTTTTTTCTCAAAAAAGCCCATATCTGGTTGTCCATTGGACAGGGCAGAGCTGCGGACTCGTCCCCAGTTCTCTCCCTAAGGTGGTGTCAGTGTTTCACCTGAACCAGCTTATTTTGGTGCCTTGCGCCTACTAGGGACTTGGAGGACTCCAGGTTGCTAGATGTTGTCAGGGCCCTGTAAATATAGGTTCCAGGACGGCTGGAGTCAGGAAAACTGACTTGCTGTTATCCTGTATGCACCCAACAAACTGGGTGCTCTTGCTTCTAAGCAGACTATTGCTAGTTGGATGTGTAATACAATTCAGCTTGCACATTCTGTGGCAGGCCTGCCACAGCCAAAATATGTAAATGCCCATTCCACAAGGAAGGTGGGCTTATCTTGGGCGGCTGCCCGAGGGGTCTCGGCTTTACAACTTTGCCGAGCGGCTATTTAGTCAGGGGCAAACACGTTGGTAAAATCCTACAAATTTGATACCCTGGCTAAGGAGGACCTGGAGTTCTCTCATTCGGTGCTGCAGAGTCATCCGCACTCTCCCGCCCGTTTGGGAGCTTTGGTATTATCCCCATGGTCCTTTCAGGAACCCCAGCATCCACTAGGACGATAGAGAAAATAAGAATTTACTTACCGATAATTCTATTTCTCGGAGTCCGTAGTGGATGCTGGGCGCCCATCCCAAGTGCGGATTATCTGCAATACTCGGGTTATTATTGTTGTGAGCCATCTTTTCAGAGGCTCCGCTGTTATCATACTGTTAACTGGGTTCAGATCACAGGTTGTACATTGTGATTGGTGTGGCTGGTATGAGTCTTACCCGGGATTCAAAATCCTTCCTTATTGTGTACGCTCGTCCGGGCACAGTATCCTAACTGAGGCTTGGAGGAGGGTCATAGGGGGAGGAGCCAGTGCACACCACCTGATCCTAAAGCTTTACTTTTTGTGCCCTGTCTCCTGCGGAGCCGCTATCCCCCATGGTCCTTTCAGGAACCCCAGCATCCACTACGGACTCCGAGAAATAGAATTATCGGTAAGTAAATTCTTATTTTTTCAATCCCAGCCTGTAACATGGCAGTTAAGAGTTGGGTGGCTGATACTTTAATTCTCCCCAAGGTTTAGTACATTTATTCCCAACCACGGTCTTCAAGGCACACAATAAAAAAAAAGGCACACAATAAAAGGTGGGTACACAATAGATGATATTTGGAAACCCCACTGACTAAATCCTTCATTTGCCACTGATATTGTTTGCCCTTTGTCCAGGAGTTCAAGGAAAATCGTTGATGAAATTGCATTGTTTGCAAGTTGTCTGCTGTGTACCCACCTTACAGTGCAGGTTTTAGTGATATCCATGCTTGAGCACAGGTGGCTTAATTTGTCTGCCGTTACTGATTTAACCATCTGTGCTGAATCCTGGACATCACTAAAACCTGCGCTGTTAGTGTACTTTGAGGATTGAGGTTGGGAATGCCTGGTTTAGTACATCTGTCCTTGTGTGATATTATATGCTGGATATAGGGAACCCCATCATTTTATATCCAACCTGTATACAGTTACACCATAACCTTAAGGTGGGTACACACTGGCCTATATATCGGCTGTTCTCTTGAACGGCCGATATATCGCGGGTCCATCGGCCGATATGTCTGTGAACTCCGTAGTTCACAGACATATCGTGTCGGCCCGCAGCACAGCCGACGGCCAACATATCTACCGATATATTTGCGCGTCGCGCTGTGTGTATGCCGTAAGCATGCTGCGGCAGCTGCCGGTGATTGACAGCTGAACTAGGCCCAGTTAATGACGTCAGTCCCCGACAGATTGGGCAGTGTGTATGCTCAACACACTGCCCGATCCGTCCATAGATATATCTGCCGATCAATTGATCGGCAGATATATCTATCAGTGTGTACCCACCTTTAATCTTCGTTCAAATCTCTATATAATCATTTCAGAAGGTCTGTCCCGTCTACTCAATGCACTTGCCATAATATCACTTTAATCTGGGACGCATATAAATTCCATAGGTTCTGTGGTTGGCTAAATTCAAGCCTGCATTTCACCTTGTTTTAATCAGCCACAGCACCTGTGTAAATCCTAGGTATCCCGGATTAAAGGGGGCTCTGCTGCTAGTGTTGAATGTATAGTACTCACAACAGTGGGGTGGAAGAGAGGAGCGACAACATTGTATAAACAAACAGATTGGACATAAAAAAAAAATATTAGTTGTATTCATGCTTCAAGCTGTTTTCATATTAATATCGGGGAAAGTCAGTCAGTTACATGTATTGCAGTACATGTTAAGCTGACAAACTCAAGCCAATAAAAAAAAAAAAAAAAAGTACAGAGAATTTCAGTGAGTATGAATTGTCAATTCTGTAGAAGCATAACTCAGAATGTGGGTGGGTAAAGGATATTGGGTTAGGATCCTCATCCAAGTATGACTCCACTTTGCATATGTAACTGTTTTTTCATTTATTTTTTATTAAATTGTACCTCTCTTGTGCAGTCTATTATGTCATATAATGGTGGGGCTGTCATGGCCATGAGGGGCAAGAACTGCGTGGCTATAGCTGCTGACAGACGCTTTGGAGTCCAAGCTCAGATGGTGACCACTGACTTCCAGAAACTTTTCCCCATGGGAGAGCGCTTGTTCATTGGATTGGCTGGCCTAGCAACGGATGTGCTGACAGTGTAAGGATTTTGCGGGGATCTGAAGGGGAATATTGTTATTAGCCTTGTTGTCCCACAACTTATTCCTAGCCACTTTCAACAGTTCAGGCCTCCAAGATTACGCTGAGAGCAGTGTATATATTATAATATGTGTATGTACAGTGCCTTGCAAAAATATTCACACCCCTTGGCTTTTTTACCTATTTTGTTACATTACAACCTGTAATTTTAATTTATTTATTATTATTTTTAATCTGAATTTTATGTGATGGATATGCATAAAATAGTCTAAGTTGGTAAAGTGAAATGAGAAAAATTTATATAAAAAACAATGTAATAACTAAAAATTAGAAAATTGGCATGTGCATATGTATTCACCCCCTTTGCTATGAAGCCCCTCAAAAGTTCTGGTGCAACCAATTACCTTCAGAAGTCACATAATTAGTGAAATGAAGTCCACCTGTGTGCAATCTAAGTATCACAGTATAAACACACCTTTTCTGAAAGGCCCCAGAGGCTGCAACACCACTAAGCAAGAGGCATCGGACTATGAAGACCAAGGAGCTCTACAAACAAGTCAGGGACAAAGTTGTGGAGAAGTACAAGTCAGGGTTGGGTTTTAAAAAATAAATAATAAAATAAATAAAAAATATCCAAATCTTATGATCCCCTGGAGCACTATCAAATCCATCATCTTCAAATGGAAAGAACATGGTACCACAACAAACCTGCCAAGAGAGGGCTGGCCACCAAAACTCAGACAGGGCAATGAGGGCATTAATCATAGAGGTAGCACAGTGACCAAAGGTAATCCTGAAGGAGCTACAGAGTTCCACAGCAGAGACTGGTGTATCTGCACATGTGACCACAATAAGCCGTACACTCCATAGAGCTGGGCTTTATGGAAGAGTGGCCAGTAAAACGTCATTACTTAGTGTTAAAAATAAGAAGGCGCGTTTTGAGTTTTCCAAAAGGCATGTGGACGACCGCCCAAATGTATGGAGGAAGGTGCTCTGGTCAGATGATACTAAAATTGAACTTTTCGGCCACCAAGGAAAACGCTATGTCTGGCGCAAATCCAACACATCCCATCACCCCAAGAACACCATCCCCACAGTGAAACATGGTGGTGGCAGCATCATGCTGTGGGGATGTTTTTCAGCAGCAGGGACTGGGAAACTGTTTCGAGTCGAGGGAAAGATGGATGGTGTTAAATACAGGGATATTCTTGAGCAAAACCTGTTTCAGTCTGCCTGTGATTTGAGACTGGAACGGAGGTTCACCTTCCAGCAGGACAATGACCCGAAGCATACTGCTAAAGCAACACTCAAGTGCTTTAAGGGGAAACATTTAAATGTGTTGGAATGGCCTAGTCAAAGCCCAGATCTCGATCCAATTGAGAATTTGTGGTCATACTTGTAGATTGCTGTTCACAAGTGGAAACCATCCAACATGAAGGAGCTGGAGCAGTTTTGCCTTGAGGTATGGTCAAAAATCCCAGTGGCAAGCTCATAGAGACTTCTCCAAAGAGACTTGCAGCTGTAATTGCCGCAAAAGGTGGCTCTACAAAGTACTGACTTTAGGGGGAGAACAGTTATGCACGCTGACGTTTTCTGTTACTTTGTCCGATTTGTTGTTTGCTTCACAATAAAAAAATAAAAAATAAAAAAAACATCTTCAAAGTTGTAGCCATGTTCTGTGAATAAAATGATGCAAACCTTCAAACAATCCATTTTAATTCCAGGTTGTGAATACTTTAGCAAGGCACTGTATGTAAAGCCATAATATAGTGCTTTTTGTAAATTTATTGTAATTTACAAATGGTAGAGCAAAGTACACCATCATATTCTCAAATTGCTTACCACAGATAATGGAACAAAACCTTTTTTTGATCTTTTACATATCTTTTGAATTGTTTACAATTAACTGACATAACCATATAATCAATAACCTAATATCACGTGACTTGCATGTATCCTGTGGTCAAACCTTATAGTTGGGTAAGATTAATTAAAAACCTTACTTGAAGGTAAATCAAGAAAACATGCATCTGGATTTGTATGGATTTCTAGTTCATGTATTAACTGTGTGGTTGGAGGTACTTCATGATTCTAATCTTTCACTAAGACCAGAACTGTATTAACGGCCATCGAAGTAGTGGCTTTTTTTACATTATATAATCTCTATTGGACTGTATTTAACAGTTCCTCTCACTCTGATACAGATGATTTTCTAGGAACCTATTTAAACTGTGGGGATTCAAAACATGTGCCCTTCCATAGCTTGCTTAGGTGTTTGAGTGCCCATGATTATGAAAACAAAAGATCAGACTGGGGGAGGAAGAGCATGTAAACTTAAGAGTTTAGATAGAAGTGGTCACTATGTAGAGGCAAGTTTTACTATTGTTTGCACTGTATTCAATGTCTTCTTTTCCAGGTCCCAGCGCTTGAAGTTCAGACTGAATTTGTACGAGCTTAAAGAAGGCCGCCAAATTAAACCCAAAACATTCATGAGCATGGTTTCTAATTTGCTTTACGAGAGGAGGTGAGAAGCATATCTGAAATATTAACGACAATCAAGACAATGGGTGATATTCAATTGTTTGTCTCTCCTAATATCCCGTCCAAAGTGATATTCAATTGTTTCTGTTTATTGCGTTTGTCGTGCCCAGAGAGGTTGGGTTTAGCTGTGTAAAGTGGCTAAATCCAACCAAACTTATGGGCACAATGTGAAAAGTTCTGTTTGAGCGTTCAAACGGGTCACTTTTGGCTCATTTCAGCTCGCTACCCCCAGGGGAGGTGCTATCTGAAATGCCGGTGCCAGCAGCTGATCATGCCTGAACAAAGCAACAATGAATAGCTCCGTTGGGAGCCATTT
Source organism: Pseudophryne corroboree (assembly GCF_028390025.1). NCBI lineage: Eukaryota > Metazoa > Chordata > Amphibia > Anura > Myobatrachidae > Pseudophryne > Pseudophryne corroboree. The sequence continues at coordinate 344,393,521 of NC_086446.1, forward strand.
ACTGTCTGCCGGTATTCTAAATAATTGATTGTTGCCCAGTAAGGTATCCGGTCTTTAGGTCTACACTGTCTATGTCGACAACTAGTGGTTGATATGGTTTCTAGTTCGACAGGGACTCTAGATTGACATGTTCTAGGTCGAAAAGACAAAAGGTCGACATGAGTTTTTCACATTATTATTTATTATTATTTTATTAATATTATATATATATTTTTTTTTTTTTTTTTTACTTTTTCATACTTTTATGATCCACATGGACTACAATTGGGAACGGTAACCTGAGGCACCTTGCCCGAATTTGAGGGGACACTGTGCACTAATTGGGGTTCCCGGTTACTGTACAGAGAAAACGACACCAAACAAAGGGCAAAAACTCATGTCGACCTAGTAACCATGTTGACCAATAGTGGTTGACCTAGACACTGTCGACCTAAGTGTGGTGGACCTTGCATACCACACCCGCCCTGTAACATGCATAAAATTCAATACATAAAGCATAACAAACCTAGTATACATGATAATAGGATTTTAATTACCTACCGGTAAATCCTTTTCTCGTAGTCTGTAGAGGATACTGGGGTCCATTTAGTACCATGGGGTATAGACAGGTCCACTAGGAGCCTTGGGCACTTTAAGAAATCAACAGTGTGCACTAGCTCCTCCCTCTATGCCTCTCCTACCAGACTCTGTCTAGAAACTGTGCCCGAGGAGACGGACATACCTTCAGAGAAGGATTTAAAGGACAGTGGTGAGATTCGAACCAGCACACACAAACAAGAGGAAAGCCATGCTAACCAAACTTGACGACGAACAGCAACAGCTGAACCAACAGTAATACTTAACCAAGTAACAGTGCAGGAACACACAAAGCACTGGGCGGGCGCCCAGTATCTTCTACGGACTACGAGAAAAGGATTTACTGGTGGGTAATTAAAATCCTATTTTCTCCCTTCAAAAATGTCTGAACCTCAGGGAGAGAAGCCAATTGTTTCTGGAAGAATATGGAAAAGGCCGAAGTCTGGATTTTTATGGAGCCCAGGCGTAGGCCCACATCCACACCTGACTGCAGAAAACGTCCCAGTTGAGACTCCACCGCAGGAAATTTCCTGTTTTCACACCAAGAGACGTATTTTCTCCAAATACAGTAGTAATGTTTAGACGTTACCCCTTTTCTGGCTTGGATCAAGGTAGGAATTATCCTGTCCGGAATGCCTTTCCGGGCTAGAATCTGACGCTCGACCTCAAACGTAGCCGCGGTAAGTCTTGATACCTTTTCCCTTTTTATTCTTTTGAGAATTCTTGGGATCAATGGAAGTGGTGGAAACACATACACCATCTGATAGACCCTTGGAGTCACCAGAGCGTCCACCGCTACTGCCTGTGCGTCTCTTGACCTGGAACAATACCGCCTGAGCTTCTTGTTGAGACGAGAGGCCACCATGTTGATCATTGGAATTCCCCACAGATGTGTCAAACACCCGAACACCTCCGGGTGGGCCCCACTCTCCTGGGTGGGGGTCATGTCTGCTGAGGAAGTCTGCCTCCCAGTTGTCTACTCTCAGAATGAAGATTGTGGACCATGCCACAGCGTGTCTATCTGCCCAGAGGAGAATCCTTGTTACCTCTGACATTGCAGCTCTGCTCTTCGTTCCGCCCTGTCGGTTTATGTACATTACCGCCGTCACATTGTCCAACTGAACCTGAATGGCCTGATCTTGAAGATGTGATGCCTGTAGAAGTGCGTTGTATATGGCCCTTAGTTCCAGAATGGTGGTTGGAAGAATAGTTTCCTGACTTGACCATTTTCCTTGTAAGTGTTCCCCCTGGGTGACTGCTCCCCAACCTCTGAGGCTTGTGTCTGTGGTTAGCAGAATCCAATTTTGAATCCCGAACCTTCGGCCCTCTGTCAGGTGAGAAGTCTGAAGCCACCACAGAAGAGAAATCCTGGCTCTTGGCGACAGACATATCCTGTGGTGCATGTTGAGATGCAATCCGAACCATTTGTCCAACAGATCCAGCTGGAAGGGCCTTGCGTGAAACCTTCCGTACTGCAGCACCTCGTAAATGGCTACCATCTTTCCCAGAAGGCGAATGCATAGATGCACTGATATCCGGGTTGGTTTTAGAACATCCCGCACCAGCGACTGGATTACCAATGCCTTTTCCAATAGAAGGCATACCTTCTGTACCTCGGGCATCCGTGTTGGTTCTAGGTGAGATATTGGTAGGTTCCGAATCCACCCGTGATCCTGGAGTAGTCGAGCGGAGAGGGCAATGTTGTCCAACAACCGCTCCCTGGATGGTGCTTTTATCAGCAGATCGTCCAGATACGGAATTATGTTCACTCCCTGTTTGCGGAGGAGAAACCTTATCTCTGCCATTACCTTGGTGAACACCCTCTGTGCCATGGAGAGGCCAAATGGCAGGGCCTGGAACTGGTAGTGACAGTCCTGTAATGCAAACCTTAGATAAGCCTAATGAGACGTCCAGATTGGGATATGAAGGTATGCATCCTTGATATCCAGAGACACCAAGAATTCCCCTTCTTCCAGACCTGAGATCACCACTCTCAGAGACTCCATCTTGAATTTGAACACCCGTAAATACGGGTTCAGTGACTTGAAGTTTAAAATGGGTCTTAGCGAACCGTCTGGTTTCGGTACCACAAACAGGTTGGAATAATAACCTTTGTTCTGTAGCTGAGGTGGAACTGGACCAATGACCTGAGTCTGTACCAGTTTTTGAATTGCATCCTGTAAAATTATACTTGCCTCCTGAGAAGCTGGTAAGCCTGACTTGAAGAATCTGTGAGGTGGGAGTTCCTGAAACTCCAGTCGGTACCACTGGGCGATGAGCTCTTTGACCCAGGGATCCTGGCATGATGTTGCCCATATGTAACTGAAATCTCTTAATCAGGCTCCCACCTGCCTGTCTTCCAGGCAGCGCGGTCCACCGTCATGCTGAAGGCTTTGAGGAAACAGAACCTGAGTTCTGTTCCTATGAACCTGCAGTTGCTTGTTTTCTGGGTTTACCGCTACTGCCCTTTAAGGCTGTAGAAGTTTTTTTTTTTTTTTTTAAATTTAGCTGTCCGAAAGGACTGCAGAGTAGGTCTTCCTAGCTGGGGGGGGGCTACCCGCCGTAGCCTTGGATATCCACGTTTCCAGTTTATCTCCAAACAGAGCCTCACCTGTGAATGGTAGGCTTTCCACACCTTTTCTGGAATCCGCAGTCCACTGACTTAGCCATAGGCCGTGGTGCGTGCATGGAGCAAGCCTATCTCTTTTATGGCCTCCACTATAAAATTTGCAGAGTCCTGTATATGCTGTAGGAGTAAAACGATCTCCACTCTGGGTAAGGAATCTAACCCCTTAATTAGGTTACCTGACCATTTTCCAATGGCCCTAGTGATCCATGCACAAGCTATAGTGGGTCTTTGGGCCACCCCTGCAGCTGTGTACAGAGATTTGAGAGTGGTCTGAATCTAGCGGTCAGCCGTGTTCTTTAAGGAGGCTGCCCCCGGGACAGGTGCGATTTATTTTACGTGACAACCTAGATACCGATACATCAACAATCGGATTTTCCCTTTTTTTTTCTTTTTCTTTTTTTCTGACGTCCTAGTGGATGCTGGGAACTCCGTAAGGACCATGGGGAATAGCGGCTCCGCAGGAGACTGGGCACAACTAAAGAAAGCTTTAGGACTACCTGGTGTGCACTGGCTCCTCCCACTATGACCCTCCTCCAGACCTCAGTTAGAATTTTGTGCCCGGCCGAGCTGGATGTACACTAGGGGCTCACCTGAGCTCTTAGAAAAGAAAGTTATAAATATTCTGGAACTAAGGGCCATTTACAATGCCCTAAGTCAGGCAAGACCCCTGCTTCAACACCAGCCGGTGCTGATCCAGTCAGACAACATCACGGCGGTCGCCCATGTAAACCGACAGGGCGGCACAAGAAGCAGGATGGCGATGGCAGAAGCCACAAGGATTCTCCGATGGGTGGAAAATCATGTGTTAGCACTGTCAGCAGTGTTCATTCCCGGAGTGGGCAACTGGGAAGCAGACTTTCTCAGCAGACACGACCTCCACCCGGGAGAGTGGGGACTTCATCCAGTAGTCTTCCAAATGATTGTACAACATTGGGAAAGGCCACAGGTGGACATGATGGCGTCCCGCCTCAACAAAAAGCTAAAAAGATATTGCGCCAGGTCAAGGGACCCTCAGACGATAGCTGTGGACGCTCTGGTGACACCGTGGGTGTACCAGTCGGTGTATGTGTTCCCTCCTCTGCCTCTCATATCCAAAGTACTGAGAATAATAAGAAGGAGAGGAGTAAGAACTATACTCATTGTTCCGGATTGGCCAAGAAGAGCTTGGTACCCAGAACTTCAAGAAATTATCTCAGAGGACCCATGGCCTCTGCCGCTCAGACAGGACCTGCTCAGCAGGGGCCCTGTCTGTTCCAAGACTTACCGCGGCTGCGTTTGACGGCATGGCGGTTGAACGCCGGATCCTGAAGGAAAAGGGCATTCCGGAGGAAGTTATCCCTACTCTAATTAAAGTTAGGAAAGAAGTGACAGCAAACCATTATCACCGCATATGGCGGAAATATGTTGCGTGGTGTGAGGCCAGGAAGGCCCCAACGGAGGAATTTCAGCTAGGTCGATTTCTGCACTTCCTACAGTCAGGGGTGACTATGGGCCTAAAATTGGGTTCCATTAAGGTCCAGATTTCGGCTCTATCGATTTTCTTCCAAAAAGAACTGGCTTCACTACCTGAAGTTCAGACATTTGTTAAGGGAGTGCTGCATATTCAGCCCCCTTTTGTGCCCCCGGTGGCACCTTGGGATCTCAACGTGGTGTTGGATTTCCTAAAGTCGCATTGGTTTGAACCACTTAAAACCGTGGAACTAAAATACCTCACGTGGAAAGTGGTCATGCTTTTGGCCTTGGCTTCGGCCAGGCGTGTGTCAGAATTGGCGGCTTTGTCTTGTAAAAGCCCTTATCTGATTTTCCATATGGATAGGGCGGAATTGAGGACTCGTCCCCAATTTCTCCCAAAGGTGGTTTCAGCGTTTCATTTGAACCAGCCTATTGTGGTGCCTGCGGCTACTCGTGACTTGGAGGACTCCAAGTTGCTGGACGTAGTCCGGGCCCTAAAAATCTATGTTTCCAGGACAGCTGGAGTCAGAAAGACTGACTCGCTATTTATCCTGCATGCGCCCAACAAGTTGGGTGCGCCTGCTTCAAAGCAGACTATTGCTTGCTGGATCTGTAGCACGATTCAACTTGCACATTCTGCGGCTGGACTGCCGCATCCTAAATCTGTAAAAGCCCATTCCACGAGGAAGGTGGGTTCTTCTTGGGCGGCTGCCCGAGGGGTCTCGGCTTTACAACTTTGCCGAGCAGCTACTTGGTCGGGGTCAAACACATTTGCTAAATTCTACAAGTTTGATACCCTGGCTGAGGAGGACCTAGAGTTCGCTCATTCGGTGCTGCAGAGTCATTTCTCCCGCCCGTTTGGGAGCTTTGGTATAATCCCCATGGTCCTTGCGGAGTTCCCAGCCTCCACTAGGACGTCGGAGAAAATAAGAATTTACTCACCAGTAATTCTATTTCTCGTAGTCCGTAGTGGATGCTGGGCGCCCGTCCCAAGTGCGGATTGTCTGCAATACTTGTATATAGTTATTGCCTAACTAAAGGGTTATTGTTGAGCCATCTGTTGAGAGGCTCAGTTATATTTCATACTGTTAACTGGGTATAGTATCACGAGTTATACGGTGTGATTGGTGTGGCTGGTATGAGTCTTACCCGGGATTCAAAATCCTTTCCTTATTGTGTCAGCTCTTCCGGGCACAGTATCCTAACTGAGGTCTGGAGGAGGGTCATAGAGGGAGGAGCCAGTGCACACCAGGTAGTCCTAAAGCTTTCTTTAGTTGTGCCCAGTCTCCTGCGGAGCCCCCATGGTCCTTACGGAGTTCCCAGCATCCACTACGGACTACGAGAAATAGATTTACCGGTGAGTAAATTCTTATTTTCTATCATCCTGAGGAAAAAGGAAGGATGCCAGTAACCTTTTAAGGATCTGAAATTCAAGTTTCTTCAAATAGGGTATTCAATTTCTTAGATGCAGGGAAAGTAGCAGAGGATTTCTTTTTTACATTAAAATAAGATTCCTCATCTTCTGTCACTGTCAAGAATGTGTAGGACGTCTCTAATAGCTTCTATCAGGGCCTGTGTTCCTTGTAACAGGGCTGCATCCCCCACCCCCCTTCCCTCCAGAGTCCACCTCACCCTCCTCTGCATCTGACACATCATCATCAGTGTCAGCCTGCAGGATTTGGGCCAGTGTACGCATTTGTGGACAAACGGCAGGAGTCTGAGACGCTGGTATGGACGCAGAATCTATTCATCAGGTCATCCACAGACGGTCTTAATTATTGCGTCTCTCATTTTGGGACAATTTATGTGAAATATTTGAGATCATCCGTTTTAATGAATCCAACCATACTGTTTCGTACCCACTAGCCTGAGAATGTGTACTATCCTGAGTACACTGTAGTGATCCCCCTGGGGAAGAAAAACACTCTGCCTGTGCATGAGACACACTACTTTGACATTGTAAAATGTGAAAGAACACACCCACACGGGAGAAAGGTTAAAAGCACAGTTAATCCACACAGAGCCCTCTAGGCTCTAGGGAGACACAGAGTATGCTGGAGCCAGCCACACCGCGCCCTTATAGCTAATTCCAAGCTTAGCTGGGTCGCAAACTAAGTACCCTTAATAGTACCCCCTTCCCTTACTATGACCCCTTGGTACCGCCTGTAACTTGATCTAAGAACCAGAGTCTCACTAATACCCCTTTCACACCGCACAAATAACCCGGTATCAACCCGGAATATTGCCAGGCCGGCGTGTGGTGTGAAAGGGGCATTGCCAAAATCGCGGGTCGCCTGACCCGGCAATTCAACCCGGGAATAAAGCAGTGTTATACCCGGGTTGAACATCGGGTCAGTGGCTGCGTAAACGGATTCCCGAGGTGATGGGACCCGGGAAACGTTTACTAGATTGCCCCCCCCCCCCTGCTATTGGCAACTGCCAATGCCAGATCCCACCCGGGAAGGACAGGCTTCCAATTCCCGGGTGGGATATAAATTGGGTATGGAGACAAATTAGGACATGGGCATGGGAAGCAGGATTCTGTGAAACTACCGCCAATAGGGTGACTATGGCTCTGTACAGTTTAAACACAGCTAAAACATTTGGTGACATTCTGGTTGCTAGATCAAGCTACAGACTGCTCTGAAAAGGTGAAATGTAATTATGGTCACCCTGTAATAATAATTCCATACATAATATAATCATGGAAAGTGTGTAAGTAGCAGTATTTTCATAAAAAGTAATTACGTTCATATTGAGGTAATATGCAGTTTTGGGCGATATTGAAGTGCATTAGATTCAGGCGTATAATATATTAATTCAAATAAGATACCAGGCTGAATTGACATTTGTATACAATATGTAGTGTGTTTGCAAGCTTACAATAATTTATTTCAAATGGGCCTTATTCAGTGTTGTAGGCGATGCCGTTATTTACGCAATTGAGCGATTATCATCTAACTGCACATGCGGAAGTCACACACTGCCTGTGGCGCAATGGTCTTGCGAAGGTGCTCAGACAGACTTTCAGTGACTTTGCAAATAAATCCTAAGTGTTTAAGGGCAGTAACGGGGCGTGGCTGCAAAAACACAGGCTTGTCGCTGCTGTCTGTGGGGCAAGTCTGTGCCTGCGATTGCAAACCCATGTGCAGGTACATTGGCTCTGACTTCTCGCTACCTGCGGACATAGGGCTACTCATAAACCTGATAACGACTGATCTGCATTCGACACTAAATCTTTGTAGATGGGACTCACACAGCTGCCGGTGGGCATCTTTATACATTTCCAGGTGGTGGCAGCGTAAGCATAGTTTAACACATTAGCTGTGTACAATGCAGATGCATTAGCGTACATCTCTGACTAGCGGAAATATACTGCAGACATAATGTAGATGTTTATGGACTGAATGCTACTTCAGAAGTTCACTGTGCCACCAAGCAGAAGGTAACCTTTCCTCTCCATTTCTATAACCACGGCATGCAGCTGAAGGAAGCCACTCACAGGAATGATATCATATCAGGACACAGAAGTCACCCCTTTAGTCAAAATTTTGGTTATAATTAACCTTCCTTAGGTTCATTCTAACCGAAACATTGACTAAAGGGGTGACTTCCATGTCTTTATTCCTGAAACAATGTCAGTCCTGTGAGTGCTGGCCGACTTCCTTCACCAGCCCAAATTCTATTTGCTCTGACATTGCGTGCACAGAATACGTGCATATGATGCACAGTTGGCTGTCTGTCAAGCTGTATAAGACTGTGCATGCTCCAAAGCTGGGCGTACGCGGCTACAAACCATTCAAAGTAAAATATCTCCACAAAACTGGCTTGCATCTGATTGTAGGTCTGCATAAACCCCATATTTTCAAACTATTAAAACCAGCTACAGTTACACTCTGTATAGATTTAACATTTACAAAGAAACATGCAGAAATCTTCATTCATTTTGTGCAGTGATGCAGTTAGATGGCAGACTAGCTCCTGACGATACGAGAAGGGTTCTTAATATAGCAGCATGCCATCCCTCCAGCTTTGTCCCTTTGGCATTATTTTTTGTGGATGCAGATAAAGGGGTATATTCAATAAGTGTCTGCTGTCTTGACGGAAAGACGGCAGGTTCTGACCTATTCAATAGAGGGCCATTTTTTCCGACCAGTCGGGAATTCCCAACTTGCCGGGAAGCTGTCGGAATACACTCGGATCGCCAGCTTCAGCCACTGAGCCGCATGTATTGTCGGAAGCGTGAACAAACCCAACAGGTTTTAGCCCCGTTTCCAACAACGTCAATCCGACTTCTAAAAAGTCAGATTGGCAGTGTCGGAACGGGCCAAACCAGCTGGGTTTGACCGCGGCACTGAATACTTGACATGTCGGATCCATTCTGTCGGAAAGGATTTGACAGGTATTTAATATACCCCAAAGCATCTTACTTGGACCAACTTCAAACAGAGCAGTAGACATACTTGTTGCATCAGACAAATTGGTTAAATCCTGTAGCCAGTTTAGCTATGGTCTTTCAGCCCTTGCTCTCTCCAAACCTGTATTTAACAAACTGGCATAACCAAGGTCTTTTCATACTACAAGAACTTCATGAGAACTCATGTTTGCAGTGCTTTCACCAATTACACATTTCTCTAACGTCCTAGTGGATGCTGGGACTCCGTCAGGACCATGGGGAATAGCGGGCTCCGCAGGAGACAGGGCACATCTAAATAAAGCTTTTAGGATCACATGGTGCGTACTGGCTCCTCCCCCTATGACCCTCCTCCAAGCCTCAGTTAGGTTTTTGTGCCCGTCCGAGAAGGGTGCAATCTAGGTGGCTCTCCTAAAGAGCTGCTTAGAAAAAGTTTTTTTAGGTTTAAATCTCAGTGAATCCTGCTGGCAACAGGATCACTGCATCGAGGGACTTAGGGGAGAGATTTCCAACTCACCTGCGTGCAGGATGGATTGGAGTCTTAGGCTACTGGACACTTAGCTCCAGAGGGAGTCGGAACACAGGTCCTCCTGGGGTTCGTCCCGGAGCCGCACCGCCGATCCCCCTTACAGACGCTGAAGACGGAGGTCCGGAAAGCAGGCGGCAGAAGACTCCTCAGTCTTCATGAAGGTAGCGCACAGCACTGCAGCTGTGCGCCATTGTTGCTACACGTCTCACTGATTCAGTCACGGAGGGTGCAGGGCGCTGCTGGGGGCGCCCTGGGCAGCAATATTAAATACCTTTAGTGGCAAAATAAATACATCACATATAGCCATTAAGGCTATATGTATGTATTTAACCCAGGCCAGTTTTCTTAAAACCCGGGAGAAAAGCCCGCCGAAAAAGGGGCGGAGCTTATTCTCCTCAGCACTCAGCGCCATTTTCCTGCTCAGCTCCGCTGGTGAGGAAGGCTCCCAGGACTCTCCCCTGCACTGCACTACAGAAACAGGGTAACAAAGAGAAGGGGGGCATAATTTGGCGATATTGATATATTAAAAGCGCTTATATCAAAAACAACACCTTCTAGGGTTGTTTATATACATTTATAGCGCTTTTGGTGTGTGCTGGCAAACTCTCCCTCTGTCTCCCCAAAGGGCTAAGAGGGTCCTGTCTTCGATTAGAGCATTCCCTGTGTGGCTGCTGTGTGTCGGTACGTGTGTGTCGACATGTACGAGGACGATGTTGGTGTGGAGGCAGAGCAATTGCCGGTAATGGTGATGTCACCCCCTAGGGAGTCGACACCGGAATGGATGGCTTTAGTTATGGAATTACGTGATGTTAGCACATTACAAAAGTCAGTTGACGAAATGAGACGGCCGGAAAACCAGTTAGTACCGGCTCAGGCGTCTCAGACACCGTCAGGGGCTGTAAAACGTCCCTTACCTCAGTCAGTCGACACGGGTACCGACACAGATGAATCTAGTGTCGACGGTGAAGAAACAAACGTATTTTCCAATAGGGCCACACGTTATATGATCACGGCAATGAAGGAGGCTTTGCAGATCTCTGATACTGCTGGTACCTCAAAAAGGGGTATTATGTGGGGGGTGAAAAAAAAACTACCTGTAGCTTTTCCAGAATCGGAGGAATTGAATGACGTGTGTGACGAAGCGTGGGTTAACCCAGATAGAAAACTGCTAATTTCCAAGAAGTTATTGGCATTATACCCTTTCCCACCAGAGGTTAGGGCGCGCTGGGAAACACCCCCTAGGGTGGATAAGGCGCTCACACGTTTATCAAAGCAAGTGGCGTTGCCGTCTCCTGATACGGCCGCCCTCAAGGATCCAGCAGATAGGAGGCTGGAAACTACACTGAAGAGTATATACACACATACTGGTGTTATACTGCGACCGGCAGTAGCCTCAGCCTGGATGTGCAGTGCTGGGGTAGTGTGGTTGGATTCTCTGACTGAAAATATTGATACCTTGGATAGGGACAGTATTTTATTGACTCTAGAGCAATTAAAGGATGCTTTTCTTTATATGCGAGATGCTCAGAGGGATATTTGTACTCTAGCATCAAGAGTAAGCGCGATGTCCATATCTGCCAGAAGAAGTTTATGGACGCGACAGTGGTCAGGTGATGCGGATTCCAAAAGGCATATGGAAGTATTGCCATATAAAGGAGAGGAATTATTTGGGGTCGGTCTTTCGGACCTGGTGGCCACGGCAACTGCCGGCAAATCCACTTTTTTACCTCAGACCCCCTCCCAACAGAAAAAGACACCGTCTTTTCAGCCGCAGTCCTTTCGCTCCTATAAAAACAAGCGACCAAAAGGACAGTCTTATCTGCCGCGAGGCAGAGGAAAGGGTAAGAGAGGGCAGCAAGCAGCCCCTGCCCAGGACCAGAAGCCCGCCCCGGGTTCTACAAAGCCATCAGCATGACGCTGGGGCTTTACAAGCGGACTCAGGAGCGGTGGGGGGTCGACTCAAGATTTTCAGCAATCAGTGGGCTCGCTCACAAGTGGACCCGTGGATCCTGCAGATAATATCTCAGGGTTACATGTTGGAGTTCGAAAGGTCTCCCCCTCGCCGGTTCCTAAAGTCTGCTTTACCAACGTCTCCCTCAGAAAGGACGTCGGTTTTGGAAGCCATTCACAAGCTGTATTCTCAGCAGGTGATAGTCAAGGTACCCCTCCTACAACAGGGAAAGGGGTATTATTCCACACTATTTGTGGTACCGAAGCCGGACGGTTCGGTAAGACCTATTCTAAACCTGAAATCCTTGAACCTGTACATACAGAAATTCAAGTTCAAGATGGAGTCACTCAGAGCAGTGATAGCGAATCTGGAAGAAGGGGACTTCATGGTGTCCCTGGACATAAAAGATGCTTATCTGCATGTCCCAATTTACCCCTCACACCAAGGGTATCTCAGGTTCGTGATACAAGACTGTCATTATCAGTTTCAAACGCTGCCGTTTGGTTTGTCCACGGCCCCTCGGGTCTTTACCAAGGTAATGACCGAAATGATGGTTCTTCTACGAAGAAAAGGCGTATTAATTATCCCTTACTTGGACGATCTCCTGATAAGGGCAAAGTCCAGAGAACAGCTGGAAGTCGGTGTAGCACTAACCCAGGTAGTGCTTCAGCAACACGGGTGGATTCTGAATCTTCCAAAATCTCAATTGACCCCGACAACTCGTCTGCTGTTCCTGGGAATGATTCTGGACACGGTTCAGAAAAAGGTGTTTCTCCCGGAGGAGAAAGCAAGGGAGTTATCCGAACTTGTCAGGAACCTCCTAAAACCAGGAACTGTGTCAGTACATCAATGCACAAGAGTCCTGGGAAAGATGGTGGCTTCTTACGAAGCGATTCCATTCGGCAGATTCCATGCACGGACATTTCAGTGGGATCTGCTGGACAAATGGTCCGGATCGCATCTGCACATGCATCAGCGGATAACACTGTCACCAAGAACAAGGTTGTCTCTCCTGTGGTGGTTGCAGAGTGCCCATCTGTTAGAGGGCCGCAGATTCGGCATACAGGACTGGGTCCTGGTGACTACGGATGCCAGCCTACGAGGCTGGGGAGCAGTCACACAGGGAAGAAACTTCCAGGGCGTGTGGTCAAACCTGGAGACGTCCCTTCACATACATATACTGGAGCTAAGAGCGATCTACAATGCTCTAAGCCTGGCAAAATCGCTGCTTCAGGGTCAGCCGGTGTTGATCCAGTCGGACAACATCACGGCAGTCGCCCACGTAAACCGACAAGGCGGCACGAGAAGCAGAAGAGCAATGACAGAAGCTGCAAGGATTCTGCGCTGGGCGGAGAATCATGTCATAGCACTGTCAGCAGTGTTCATCCCGGGAGTGGACAACTGGGAAGCAGACTTCCTCAGCAGACACGACCTTCACCCGGGAGAGTGGGGACTTCATCCAGAAGTCTTCCACATGATTGTGAACCGTTGGGAAAGACCAAAGGTGGACATGATGGCGTCTCGCCTCAACAAAAAATTGGACAGATATTGCGCCAGGTCAAGAGACCCTCAGGCAATAGCTGTGGACGCTCTGGTAACACCGTGGGTGTACCAGTCAGTGTATGTGTTCCCTCCTCTGCCTCTCATACCAAAGGTACTGAGAATTATACGGAAAAGAGGAGTAAGAACAATACTGGTGGCTCCGGACTGGCCAAGAAGAACTTGGTATCCGGAACTTCAAGAGATGCTCACGGAGGATCCATGGCCTCTACCTCTAAGAAGGGATCTGCTTCAGCAGGGACCTTGTATGTTCCAAGACTTACCGCGTCTGCGTTTGACGGCATGGCGGTTGAACGCCGGATTCTAAAAGAAAAGGGCATTCCAGAGGAAGTTATTCCTACCTTGATTAAGGCTAGAAAGGAAGTGACTGTACAACATTATCACCGCATTTGGCGAAAATATGTTGCGTGGTGTGAGGCCAAGAAGGCTCCAACGGAAGAATTTCAATTGGGTCGATTCTTACATTTCCTGCAAGCAGGATTGTCTATGGGCCTAAAATTGGGGTCCATTAAAGTTCAAATTTCGGCCTTATCAATCTTCTTCCAGAAGGAATTGGCATCAGTGCCTGAAGTACAAACTTTTGTCAAAGGTGTACTACATATACAACCCCCAATAGTGCCTCCAGTGGCACCGTGGGATTTGAACGTAGTTTTGAATTTTCTCAAATCTCATTGGTTTGAGCCTCTAAAATCGGTAGATTTAAAATACCTTACATGGAAGGTAACCATGCTATTGGCCCTGGCTTCAGCCAGGAGAGTTTCAGAGTTGGCGGCTTTATCATACAAAAGCCCATATCTGATTTTCCATTCGGACAGGGCAGAACTGCGGACACGTCCTCATTTTCTCCCTAAGGTGGTTTCGGCTTTTCACTTGAACCAGCCTATTGTGGTGCCTGCGGCTACTAGCGACTTGGAGGACTCCAAGTTACTGGACGTTGTCAGAGCATTAAAAATATATATTTCAAGGACAGCTGGAGTCAGAAAATCTGACTCGTTGTTTATATTGTATGCACCCAACAAGATGGGTGCTCCTGCGTCTAAACAGACGATTGCACGTTGGATCTGTAGCACAATCCAACTTGCACATTCTGTGGCAGGCCTGCCACAGCCTAAATCTGTAAAGGCCCACTCCACAAGGAAAGTGGGCTCATCTTGGGCGGCTGCCCGAGGGGTCTCGGCATTACAACTTTGCCGAGCAGCTACGTGGTCAGGGGAGAACACGTTTGTAAAATTTTACAAATTTGATACTCTGGCTAAGGAGGACCTGGAGTTCTCTCATTCGGTGCTGCAGAGTCATCCGCACTCTCCCGCCCGTTTGGGAGCTTTGGTATAATCCCCATGGTCCTGACGGAGTCCCAGCATCCACTAGGACGTTAGAGAAAATAAGAATTTACTTACCGATAATTCTATTTCTCATAGTCCGTAGTGGATGCTGGGCGCCCATCCCAAGTGCGGATTGTCTGCAATACTTGTACATAGTTATTGTTACAAAGATCGGGTTATTACTATTGTTGTGAGCCATCTTTTCAGAGGCTACTTCGTTTTTTGTTATCATACTGTTAACTGGGTTCAGATCACAAGTTGTACGGTGTGATTGGTGTGGCTGGTATGAGTCTTACCCGGGATTCAAGATCCTTCCTTATTGTGTACGCTCGTCCGGGCACAGTACCTAACTGAGGCTTGGAGGAGGGTCATAGGGGGAGGAGCCAGTACGCACCATGTGATCCTAAAAGCTTTATTTAGATGTGCCCTGTCTCCTGCGGAGCCCGCTATTCCCCATGGTCCTGACGGAGTCCCAGCATCCACTACGGACTATGAGAAATAGAATTATCGGTAAGTAAATTCTTATTTTCCATCAGGGACTGTTATACATATCTCCAAATTCACCACTGGACCATTTGCATAATCCCACCTACTCCCCCCCCCCCCCCCCCCCCCCCCCCCACCCCCACCCCAATCCATCCTCCCTTATATATATGTGAAACTTTCTTCACAGATCCTCTATCTGCATGTTATGGAACACTTTTGTCTGCTTGTGAGCATACAAAGCTAGCTATTCAGTCCAAATGAGAGTCCGATTTAGGAATATCCTTGAATGTTGAGTGGGACACATTTACAGAACGGGTGTGGTATGGCTGACCGGCTATCTGGAGACCGCCGATCAGCATACCAACGCCGGTATAGCGCGTGTGGCGCGCGGGGGGGGGGGCGAGGCGAGTGCAACAAGCCCCTTGCTAGCTCACTACGCTGCAGGCTTGGTGACGTGGACACCCACAAGTGGAAATAGTCCCTGTTGGTTGGCATGCCGACCGTTGGGATAGTGAGGGGGTGGGATGTTGGTGGAGGTCATGTGACCGCTGGTCACCTGAATCTGTAAGAACATATTGGAAATGCTGATACCATTTATACATTGGCATTATTAAATTAAGCATATTCCCAGATAAACTTTATAAACTGCGGCCTAATTCTTGTAACTATTGCTGGTGGAACTGAAGCAAGATTGGGAATTTGATTCATATATTTCTGGAGTTGCAATTTGATTCCTGTAGAGCAGGGATATATATCTAATATATAAAAGTGAAAGTGTCCTTCTGTCTTTCTATACAAATCCACAGTTTACAATCGAAGATTGTGAAATTTGACATACGAGCGTATTAAAACACGGCGGGGGCAACTAAAACAATTTGAAATCCCTAGCACCCCTGGGGGGGGGGGGGGGGAGGGGGGGAGCAG
This sequence comes from Pseudophryne corroboree, assembly GCF_028390025.1. Classification (NCBI taxonomy): domain Eukaryota; kingdom Metazoa; phylum Chordata; class Amphibia; order Anura; family Myobatrachidae; genus Pseudophryne; species Pseudophryne corroboree. The sequence goes on from NC_086446.1 coordinate 344,409,364, forward strand.
CAGCACAGAGTATATCAAGAGACAGTATAACTCCGGAATTGCTGGAGCACTGTACTCAAAAATTGGTACACATATGCCTTACAATCTGGCAACAAACACTGTGGGGGAAAGACACCCCTAGGGGCTGGGAAAGCAGCACAGAGTATGTCAGCAGATGGCAAAACTGTGGAAGGTCTAGAGCAATTTACAATATGGAAATATGTACTGGCGCCGGCTGTGAAACCAATAAGGGACGATATTTTAAGATAAAAAAATCACAATTTTTTAATAAACATATAAAATGATTAAATGAATAAATCAGATGTAATCACACTATCTTTATCTGTTCCTAAATCAGAAACAGATGATGTTAGAAGATGTTAATTAGGACCAATTGGATCCCACTCATGGTAAATATTATATGTACACAGTCTCCGGTTAGGACTCCCTCCTCATTATTTCTTGGTTCACTTGAGATAATAGTAGTTACCCAGTCCTTATAGATGTTGTCCCCAGGATCTCAATTTAGCAGGTGAGAATCCAGTTAGCAGCAGGGGAATGATTCCAGGTTGCAGTGGGCTTGTAGTGTCCAATAGGGGCAAGAGTCCAATTGTTACCGGAGATACCAGGTGGATCCAGAGCTGATGGTCAGTGTCCTTAGCTCAACGCGTTTCGCTGGACTAATGGCTGCCAGCTTCCTCAGGAGCATATGTCACACACACCTTGTGGAGTTTATATACTCCCTTCATTATGCTGGGAGTGGGTGCACCTGATTCACTCATTATATAATAAATAAAACGTCCCAAAAAAACACTAAGGATCAGATCCAGAAGGCAATCCTATTGGATAACCTAGGCTATAATGATTTAATATCTAAAAAACAAGTGTTTTAAATACCTATTGGGCAGTATAAACAGCAGAATTCATAATGACATTTCCTGGTCACATGACCGTCCCCGATCACATGATCTAGATGTCAGTCAGCATAGATTACCTAATGTTCCTTATTTGGTCTGATCACGTGATCGCTTCCGGTCACGTGATCGGCATAGTATCTCCCATTACAGGGAGATAGAGAGAGAAGGGGTGGGTTTGTTTATTTTAGTCCGGTCACGTGATCGGCATATTCTCTCCCATTGCGGCCCCATCTCGGGACACAGTGTCATGTGTTCTGGTCACATGGTCCGAGATGGGCCTATCCTATCACGCCCCGTATTAAGCTGCAATGGCGCTGCGTTCCACTCGTTAAGTTTGCGTTCCAAGGCCGGCCCGGACACCAGGAAATGTCACTTTAATTCAGAGGCACATAATGGTAATAGATTTCTATTTAAAAAATACTAAGGATATCCACCACATAACATTAGGACTTAGGTATGTATATGAATATAGTATCAGTAGTAAAAATAAGTGATAAAACACAGCATAGATTATATGATCGAGAAGAGAAATCATTATTAAAGAAAAAAAGGCGGTTTAGATTTTACACATCCCAGGATATTTTCTCTGACGTCCTAGTGGATGCTGGGAACTCCGTAAGGACCATGGGGAATAGCGGCTCCGCAGGAGTCTGGGCACATCTAAAGAAAGCTTTAGGATCACCTGGTGTGCACTGGCTCCTCCCCCTATGACCCTCCTCCAAGCCTCAGTTAGATTTCTGTGCCCGACGAGAAGGGTGCACACTAGGGGCTCTCCTGAGCTCTTTGTGAAAGTTTTAGTTTAGGTTTATTATTTTCAGTGAGACCTGCTGGCAACAGGCTCACTGCATCGTGGGACTAAGGGGAGAAGAAACGGACTCACCTGCGTGCAGAGTGGATCGGGTTTCTTAGGCTACTGGACATTAGCTCCAGAGGGACGATCACAGGTTCAGCCTGGATGGGTCCCGGAGCCGCGCCGCCGGCCCCCTTACAGAGCCAGAAGAGCGAAGAGGTCCGGTGAAATCGGCGGCAGAAGACGATCCTGTCTTCAGATAAGGTAGCGCACAGCACCGCAGCTGTGCGCCATTGCTCTCAGCACACTTCACACTCCGGTCACTGAGGGTGCAGGGCGCTGGGGGGGCAGCGCCCTGAGACGCAATAAATCGATAAAAACCTTATATGGCTAAAATAAATTTATCACATATAACTCCTGGGCTATATGGATGCATTTAACCCCTGCCAAAACATACAGAAAAATGGATGATAGGCTCCGCCCCTTTCTCGGCGTCCTTATCTCCTCAGCACACTGGCGCCATTTTCCCTCACAGCTCAGTTGGAGGGAAGCTCCCTGGCTCTCCCCTGCAGTCACTACACTACAGAAAGGGGTTAAAAAAGAGAGGGGGGCACAAACTAGGGGCAGTATAAACAATACAGCAGCTATAAAGGGAAAAACACTTATATAAGGTTATCCCTATATATATATATAGCGCTCTGGTGTGTGCTGGCAAACTCTCCCTCTGTCTCCCCAAAGGGCTAGTGGGGTCCTGTCCTCTATCAGAGCATTCCCTGTGTGTGTGCTGTGTGTCGGTACGTTTGTGTCGACATGTATGAGGAGAAAAATGATGTGGAGACGGAGTAGAGTGTCTGTAATAGTGTTGTCACCCCCTAGGGGGTCGACACCTGAGTGGATGTACTGTTGAAATTGCGTGACAGTGTCAGCTTTGTATAAAAGACAGTGGTTGATATGAGACAGCCGGCTACTCAGCTTGTGCATGTCCAGACGTCTCATACAGGGGCTCTAAAGCGCCCGTTACCTCAGATACAGACGCCGACGCGGATACTGACTCCTGTGTCGACGGTGAAGAGACAACCGTGATTTCCAATAGGGCCACTCATTGCATGATTGATGCAATGGAAAATGTTTACACTTTTCTGATAATATGAATACCACCAAAAAAAGGGGTATTATGTTTGATGAGGAAAAACTTCCTGTAGTTTTCCTAAATCTGAAAAATAAAATGAGGTGTGTGATGATGCGTGGGTTTCCCCCCGATAACAATTGATAATTTCTAAACAGTTATTGGCAGTATACCTTTTCCCGCCAGAGGTTAGGGTGCGTTGGGAAACACCCCCTACAGGGGATAAGGCGCTCACACGCTTGTAAGAACAAGGGCTCTACCCTCTCTTGAGATGGCCGCCCTTAAGGATCCTGCTGATAAAAAGCAGGAGGGTATCCTAAAATGTATTTACACACATACTAGTGTTATACTGCGACCAGCAATCGCCTCAGCCTGGATGTGCAGTGCTGGGTTGGCGTGGTCGGATTCCCTGACTGGAAATATTGATATCCTAGATAAGGACAGTATATTATTGCCTATAGAGCAATTAAAAGATGTATTTCTATATATGCATGATGCACAGCGGAATATTTGCCGACTGGCATCAAGTATAAGTGCATTGTATTCTACCAGTAAAGTGGTCAGGGATTCCAAACGGCATTTGGAAGTATTGCCTTAAAAGAAGGGGATGTACCCTAGGTCGCCTCTCAAAATAAGACGCCGTATTATCAGGCGCAGTCCTGGTTGGCAAGCGGACAAAAGGGTTCCTCTTTTCTGCTCGTGACAGAGGGAGAGGAAAATGGCTGCAGAGATCAGCCAGTTCCCAGGAACAGAAACCCTTTTCCGCCTCTGCCAAGCCCTCAGTATGACGCTAGGGCTTTACAAGTTCAGACACGGTGGGGGCCCGTTCTCAGTGAATTTCAGTGCGCAGTGGGCTCACTCGCAAGTAGACCCCGGGATCCTTCAGGTGTTATCTCAGGGGTACAAAATTGGAATTCGAGACGTATTCCCCTCGCCGTTTCCAAAAAGTCTGTTTTACCGACGTCTCCCACTGACAGGGAGGCAGTTTTGGAAGCCATTCACAAGCTGTATTCCCAGCAGGTGATAATTAAGGTACCCCTCCTGCAACAGGGAACGGGGTATTATTCCACACTATTGTGGTACCGAAGCCAGACGGCTCGGTAAGACCGATTTTAAAATCTAAAATCTTTGAACACTTACATACAGAGGTTCAAATTCAAAATTGAGTCACTCAGAGCAGTGATTGCAAACCTGGAAGAAGGGGACTACATGATGTCTCGGGACATCAAGGATGCTTACCTTCATGTCAAATATTACCCTTCTCACCAAGGGTATCTCAGGTTATGGTACAGAACTGTCACTATCAGTTCAGACGCTGCCGTAGGGAGGGTCCACGGCACCCCGGGTCTTTACTGAAGTAATGACCGAAATGATGATATTCCTTCAAAGGAAGGGAATTTTTAGTTATCCTTTACTTGGACGATTCCCTGATAAGGGTAAGATCCAGGGAACAGTTGGAGATCGGTGTAGCACTATCTCAGGTAATGTTGCGGCAGCACGATTGGATTCTCAATATTCCAGATTCGCAGCTGGTTCCGACGACTTGTCTTCTGTTCCTAGGGATGATCCTGGACACAGTCCAGAAAGAAGGTGTTTCTCCCGGAGGAAAAAGCCAGGGAGTTATCCGAGCTAGTCAGGAACCTCCTAAAACCAAACCAAGTCTCAGTGCATCAATGCACAAGGGTTCTGGGTAAAAATGGTGGCTTCCTACGAAGCAATCCCATTCGGCAGATTCCACGCAAGACTTTCCAGTGGAACCTACTGGACAAATGGTCCGGGTCGCATCTTCAGATGCATCAGCGGATAACCCTGTCACCAGGGACAAGGGTATCCCTCCTGTGGTGGTTGCAGAGTGCTCATCTTCTAGAGGGCCGCAGATTCGGCATTCAGGACTGGATCCTGGTGACCACGGATGCCAGCCTGCGAGGCTGGGGAGCAGTCACACAGGGAAGGAATATCCAGGGCTTATGGTCAAGCCTGGAGACATCACTTCACATAATTATCCTGAAGCTAAGGGCCATTTACAATGCTTTAAGCTTAGCAAGACCTCTGCTTCAAGGTCAGCCGGTGTTGTTCCAGTCGGACAACATTACGGCAGTCACCCACGTAAACAGACAGGGTGCCACAAGAAGCAGGAGGGCAATGGCAGAAGCTGCAAGGATTCTTCGCTGGGCGAAAAACCATGTGATAGCACTGTCAGCAGTTTTCATTCCGGGAGTGGACAACTGGGAAGCAGATTTCCTCAGCACGACCTCCACCCGGGAGAGTAGGGACTTCACCCAGAAGTCTTCCACATGATTATAAACAGTTGGGAAAAACTCGACAGGTATTGCGCCAGGTCAAGGGACCCTCAGGCAATAGCTGTAGATGCTCTGGTAACACCGTGGGTGTACCAATCAGTGTATGGGTTCCCTCCTCTGCCTCTCATACCCAAGGTACTGAGATTGATAAGATGGAGAGGAGTAAGCACTATATTAGTGGCTCCGGATTGGCCAAGAAGGACTTGGTAACCGGAACTTCAAGAGATGCTCACGGAGGATCCGTGGCCTCTACCTCTAAGAAGGGACCTGCTTCAGCGGGGACCTTGTCTGTTCCAAGACTTGCCGCGGCTGCGTTGACAGCATGGCGGTTGAACGCCGGATCCTGAAGAAAAAAGGCATTCCGGATGAAGTCATCCCTATCCTGATCAAGGCCGGGAAGGATGTAACCGAAAAACATTATCACCGCATTTGGCGAAAATATGTTGCGTGGTGCGAGGCCAGTAAGGCTCGACGGAGAAAATTCAACTGGGTCGATTCCTACATTTCCAGCAAACAGGAGTATCTATGGGCCTGAAATTGGGGTCCATTAAGGTTCAAATTTCGGCTCTGTCGATTTTCTTCCAAAAAAGAACTAACTTCAGTCCCTGAAGTTCAGACGTTTGTTAAAGGGGTACTGCATATACAGACTCCTTTTGTGCCTTCAGTGGCACTTTGGGATCTCAAGGTGGTTTTGGGTTCCAAAAGTCACATTGGTTTGACCCACTTAAATCTGTGGAGTTAAAATATCTCACAGAAAAAGTGGTCATGCTGTTGGCTATGGCCTGGGCCAGGCGCGTGTCAGAATTGGTGGCTTTATCCTGTAAAAGCCCTTATCTGAGTTTCCATTCGGACAGGGCGGAATTGAGGACTCGTCCTCAGTATCTCCCTAAGGTGGTTTCAGCGTTCACCTGAACCAAACCTATTGTGGTGCCTGCGGCTACTAGGGACTTGGGGGACTCCAAGTTGCTAGACGTTGTCAGGACCCGGAAAATATGTTTCCAGGACGGCTGGAGTCAGGAAATCTGACTTGCTGTTTATCCTGTATGCACCCAACTAGCTGGGTGCTCCTGCTTCTAAGCAGACTATTGCTCGTTGGATTTGTAGTACAATTCAGCTTGCACATTCTGTGGCAGGCCTGCCACAGCCAAAAATCTGTAAATGTCCACTCCACAAGGAAGGTGGGCTCATCTTGGGCAGCTGCCAAGGGGTCTCGGCTTTACAACTTTGCCGAGCAGTTACTTGGTCAGGAGCAAATACGTTTGTAAAATTCTACAAATTTGATACCCTGGCTGAGGAGGACCGGGAGTTCTCTCATTGGGTGCTGCAGAGTCATCCGCACTCTCCCGCCCGTTTTGGGAGCTTTGGTATAATCCCCATGGTCCTTACGGAGTTCCCAGCATCCACTAGGACGTCAGAGAAAATAAGAATTTACTTACCGATAATTCTATTTCTCGTAGTCCGTAGTGGATGCTGGGCGCCCATCCCAAGTGCGGATTGTCTGCAATACTGGTACATAATTATTGTTACCAAAAAATTCGGGTTATTGCTGTAGTGAGCCATCTTTTCTAGAGGCTCCTCTATTATCATGCTGTTAACTGGGTTCAGATCACAAGTTGTACAGTGTGATTGGTGTGGCTGGTATGAGTCTTACCCGGGATTCAAAATCCTTCCTTATTGTGTACGCTCGTCCGGGCACAGTGTCCTAACTGAGGCTTGGAGGAGGGTCATAGGGGGAGGAGCCAGTGCACACCAGGTGATCCTAAAGCTTTCTTTAGATGTGCCCAGACTCCTGCGGAGCCGCTATTCCCCATGGTCCTTACGGAGTTCCCAGCATCCACTATGGACTACGAGAAATAGAATTATCGGTAAGTAAATTCTTATTTCTCTATCGTCCTAGTGGATGCTGGGGTTCCTGAAAGGACCATGGGGAATAGCGGCTCCGCAGGAGACAGGGCACAAAAAGTAAAGCTTTACGATCAGGTGGTGTGTACTGGCTCCTCCCCCTATGACCCTCCTCCAAGCCTCAGTTAGATTTTTGTGCCCGGCCGAGAAGGGTGCAATCTAGGTGGCTCTCCTAAAGAGCTGCTTAGAAAAGTTTAGCTTAGGTTTTTTATTTTACAGTGAGTCCTGCTGGCAACAGGATCACTGCAACGAGGGACTTAGGGGAGAAGAAGTGAACTCACCTGCGTGCAGGATGGATTGGCTTCTTGGCTACTGGACATTAGCTCCAGAGGGACGATCACAGGTACAGCCTGGATGGTCACCGGAGCCTCGCCGCCGGCCCCCTTGCAGATGCTGAAACGAGAAGAGGTCCAGAATCGGCGGCAGAAGACTCCTCAGTCTTCTTAAGGTAGCGCACAGCACTGCAGCTGTGCGCCATTTTCCTCTCAGCACACTTCACACGGCAGTCACTGAGAGTGCAGGGCGCTGGGAGGGGGGCGCCCTGGGAGGCAAATGAAAACCTTTTTTGGCTAAAAATACCTCACATATAGCCTCCGGGGGCTATATGGAGATATTTAACCCCTGCCAGAATCCACTAAAGAGCGGGAGACGAGCCCGCCGAAAAAGGGGCGGGGCCTATCTCCTCAGCACACAGCGCCATTTTCCTCACACAGCTCCGCTGGTCAGGAAGGCTCCCAGGCTCTCCCCTGCACTGCACTACAGAAACAGGGTAAAACAAGAGAGGGGGGGCAAAATTGTGGCAAAACTATATTATTAAAGCAGCTATACAGGGAGCACTTATTATAAGGCTATCCCTGTCATATATAGCGCTTTTGGTGTGTGCTGGCAAACTCTCCCTCTGTCTCCCCAAAGGGCTAGTGGGGTCCTGTCTTCGTTAAGAGCATTCCCTGTGTGTCTGCTGTGTGTCGGTACGTGTGTGTCGACATGTATGAGGACGATATTGGTGTGGAGGCGGAGCAATTGCCAAATATGGGGATGTCACCTCCTAGGGGGTCGACACCAGAATGGATGCCTTTATTTATGGAATTACGGGATAGTGTCAACACGCTAAAGCAGTCGTTTGACGACATGAGACGGCCGGACAATCAATTAGTGCCTGTCCAGGCGCCTCAAACACCGTCAGGGGCTGTAAAACGCCCTTTGCCTCAGTCGGTCGACACAGACCCAGACACAGGCACTGATTCCAGTGGCGACGGTGACGAATCAACCGTATTTTCCAGTAGGGCCACACGTTATATGATTTTGGCAATGAAGGAGGCGTTACATATTGCTGATACTACAGGTACCACAAAACAGGGTATCATGTGGGGTGTGAAAAAACTACCTATAGTTTTTCCTGAATCAGATGAATTAAATGAGGTGTGTGATGAAGCGTGGGTTGCCCCCGATAAAAAAATGCTAATTTCAAAGAAGTTATTGGCTTTATACCCTTTCCCGCCAGAGGTTAGGGCGCGCTGGGAAACACCTCCTAGGGTGGACAAGGCGCTCACACGCTTATCAAAACAAGTGGCGTTACACTCTCCTGAGACGGCCGCACTTAAAGATCCAGCAGATAGGAGGATGGAAAATATCCAAAAAAGTATATACACACATACAGGTGTTATACTACGACCAGCTATAGCGACAGCCTGGATGTGCAGTGCTGGGGTAGCTTGGTCAGAGTCCCTGATTGAAAATATTGATACCCTGGATAGGGACAATGTTTTACTGTCTTTAGAGCAAATAAAGGATGCATTTCTTTATATGCGTGATGCACAGAGGGATATCTGCACACTGGCATCACGGGTAAGTGCTATGTCCATTTCGGCCAGAAGAAGTTTATGGACGCGACAGTGGTCAGGCGATGCGGACTCAAAACGGCATATGGAAGTTTTGCCGTATAAAGGGGAGGAGTTATTTGGTGTTGGTCTATCGGATTTGGTGGCCACGGCTACAGCCGGGAAATCCACCTTTTTACCTCAAGTCACTCCCCAACAGAAAAAGACACCGACTTTTCAACCGCAGCCCTTTCGTTCCTTTAAAAACAAGAGAGCAAAGGGATATTCATATCTGCCACGAGGCAGAGGAAGGGGGAAGAGACAGCAACAGGCAGCTCCTTCCCAGGAACAGAAGCCCTCCCCCGCTTCTACAAAAGCCTCAGCATGACGCTGGGGCTTCTCAAGCGGACTCGGGGGCGGTGGGGGGTCGTCTCAAGAATTTCAGCGCGCAGTGGGCTCACTCGCAGGTAGATCCCTGGATCCTGCAGATAATATCTCAGGGGTACAGGTTGGAACTAGAGACGGATCCACCTCGCCGTTTCCTGAAGTCTGCTTTACCAACGTCCCCCTCCGACAGGGTGACGGTCTTGGAAGCCATTCACAAGCTGTACTCTCAGCAGGTGATAGTCAAGGTACCCCTTTTACAACAAGGAAAGGGGTATTATTCCACTCTATTTGTGGTACCGAAGCCGGATGGCTCGGTAAGACCTATTCTAAATCTGAAATCCTTGAACCTGTACATAAAGAAGTTCAAGTTCAAGATGGAGTCACTCAGAGCAGTGATAGCGAACCTGGAAGAAGGGGACTTTATGGTATCCTTGGACATCAAGGATGCGTATCTCCACGTTCCAATTTACCCCTCACACCAGGGGTACCTCAGGTTCGTCGTACAGAACTGTCACTATCAGTTTCAGACGCTGCCGTTCGGATTGTCCACGGCACCTTGGGTCTTTACCAAGGTAATGGCCGAGATGATGATTCTTCTTCGAAGAAAAGGCGTATTAATTATCCCATACTTGGACGATCTCCTAATAAGGGCAAGGTCCAGAGAACAGCTAGAGATGGGATTAGCACTGTCTCAAGAAGTGCTAAAACAGCACGGGTGGATTCTGAATATTCCAAAATCCCAGTTAATTCCGACAACACGTCTGCTGTTCCTAGGGATGATTCTGGACACGGTTCAGAAAAAGGTTTTTCTCCCGGAGGAAAAAGCCAAGGAGTTATCCGAGCTTGTCAGGAACCTCCTAAAACCAGGAAAGGTGTCTGTACATCAATGCACAAGAGTCCTGGGAAAAATGGTGGCTTCTTACGAAGCAATTCCATTCGGCAGATTCCACGCAAGAATTTTCCAGAGGGATCTGTTGGACAAATGGTCAGGGTCGCATCTTCAGATGCACCAGCGGATAACCCTGTCTCCAAGGACAAGGGTATCTCTTCTGTGGTGGTTGCAGAGTGCTCATCTATTGGAGGGCCGCAGATTCGGCATACAGGATTGGATCCTGGTGACCACGGACGCCAGCCTGAGAGGCTGGGGAGCAGTCACACAAGGAAGAAACTTCCAGGGCGTGTGGTCGAGCCTGGAAACGTCTCTTCACATAAACATTCTGGAACTAAGAGCAATCTACAATGCTCTAAGCCAGGCAGAACCTCTGCTTCAAGGAAAACCGGTGTTGATCCAGTCGGACAACATCACGGCAGTCGCCCATGTGAACAGACAGGGCGGCACAAGAAGCAGGAGTGCAATGGCAGAAGCTGCAAGGATTCTTCGCTGGGCAGAGAATAATGTGATAGCACTGTCAGCAGTGTTCATCCCGGGAGTGTACAACTGGGAAGCAGACTTCCTCAGCAGACACGACCTTCACCCGGGAGAGTGGGGACTTCATCCAGAAGTTTTCCACATGCTGGTAACCCGTTGGGAAAGACCAATGGTGGACATGATGGCGTCTCGCCTCAACAAAAAACTGGACAGGTATTGCGCCAGGTCAAGAGATCCGCAGGCAATAGCTGTGGACGCGCTGGTAACGCCTTGGGTGTACCAGTCGGTGTATGTGTTTCCTCCTCTGCCTCTCATACCAAAAGTATTGAGAATTATACGGCAAAGAGGCGTAAGAACGATACTAGTGGTTCCGGATTGGCCAAGAAGGACTTGGTACCCGGAACTTCAAGAGATGATCACGGAAGATCCGTGGCCTCTACCTCTGAGAAGGGACTTGCTTCAGCAGGGTCCCTGTCTGTTTCAAGACTTACCGCGGCTGCGTTTGACGGCATGGCGGTTGAACGCCGGATCCTAAAGGAAAAAGGCATGCCGGAAGAAGTCATTCCTACTTTGATTAAAGCAAGGAAGGAAGTAACCGCGCAACATTATCACCGCATTTGGCGAAAATATGTTGCGTGGTGCGAGGATCGGAGTGCTCCGACGGAGGAATTTCAACTGGGTCGATTCCTACATTTCCTGCAATCAGGATTGTCTATGGGTCTCAAATTGGGATCTATTAAGGTTCAAATTTCGGCCCTGTCGATTTTCTTCCAAAAAGAATTGGCTTCAGTTCCTGAAGTCCAGACTTTTGTTAAGGGAGTGCTGCATATACAGCCCCCTGTGGTGCCTCCAGTGGCACCGTGGGATCTCAATGTTGTTTTGGACTTTCTCAAATCTCATTGGTTTGAACCACTAAAAACTGTGGATTTGAAATATCTCACATGGAAAGTGACCATGCTACTAGCCCTGGCTTCAGCCAGGAGAGTGTCAGAACTGGCAGCTTTATCTTACAAAAGCCCATATCTGATTTTCCATTCGGACAGGGCAGAACTGCGGACTCGTCCGCATTTTCTCCCTAAGGTGGTGTCAGCATTTCATCTGAACCAACCTATTGTAGTGCCTGCGGCTACAAGCGACTTGGAGGACTCCAAGTTGTTGGACGTTGTCAGAGCTTTAAAAATATACATTTCAAGGACAGCTGGAGTCAGGAAATCTGACTCGCTGTTTATACTATATGCTCCCAACAAGTTGGGCGCTCCTGCGTCTAAGCAGACTATTGCTCGCTGGATTTGTAGTACGATTCAGCTTGCACATTCTGTGGCAGGCCTGCCACAGCCAAAATCGGTAAAAGCCCACTCCACAAGGAAGGTGGGTTCTTCTTGGGCGGCTGCCCGAGGGGTCTCGGCATTACAACTCTGCCGAGCGGCTACGTGGTCGGGGGAGAACACGTTTGTAAAATTCTACAAATTTGATACCCTGGCTAAGGAGGACCTGGAGTTCTCTCATTCGGTGCTACAGAGTCATCCGCACTCTCCCGCCCGTTTGGGAGCTTTGGTATAATCCCCATGGTCCTTTCAGGAACCCCAGCATCCACTAGGACGATAGAGAAAATAAGAATTTACTTACCGATAATTCTATTTCTCGGAGTCCGTAGTGGATGCTGGGCGCCCATCCCAAGTGCGGATTATCTGCATTACTTGTACATAGTTACAAAAATCGGGTTATTATTGTTGTGAGCCATCTTTTCAGAGGCTCCGCTGTTATCATACTGTTAACTGGGTTTAGATCACAGGTTGTACGGTGTGATTGGTGTGGCTGGTATGAGTCTTACCCGGGATTCATAAATCCTTCCTTATTGTGTACGCTCGTCCGGGCACAGTACCTAACTGAGGCTTGGAGGAGGGTCATAGGGGGAGGAGCCAGTACACACCACCTGATCGTAAAGCTTTACTTTTTGTGCCCTGTCTCCTGCGGAGCCGCTATTCCCCATGGTCCTTTCAGGAACCCCAGCATCCACTACGGACTCCGAGAAATAGAATTATCGGTAAGTAAATTCTTATTTTTAAATATCATTATATCATGTTCACATGAGATGGAGTTAATGAGGAATAAAACTAGAGAATAGATAGAGTACATGATAACATTCTATGAGCATATTGTATTATGCATAAACATTATTATCATTTAGTATATACCCAGTTCGATAATGTATATTTCTCTGACGTCCTAGTGGATGCTGGGGACTCCGAAAGGACCATGGGGAATAGCGGCTCCGCAGGAGACTGGGCACAAAAGTAAAAGCTTTAAGACTACCTGGTGTGCACTGGCTCCTCCCCCTATGACCCTCCTCCAAGCCTCAGTTAGATTTTTGTGCCCGAACGAGAAGGGTGCAGTCTAGGTGGCTCTCCTGAGCTGCTTAGAAAAAAGTTTAGTTTTAGGTTTTTTATTTTCAGTGAGACCTGCTGGCAACAGGCTCACTGCATCGAGGGACTAAGGGGAGAAGAAGCGAACTCACCTGCGTGCAGAGTGGATTGGGCTTCTTAGGCTACTGGACATTAGCTCCAGAGGGACGATCACAGGCCCAGCCATGGATGGGTCCCAGAGCCGCGCCGCCGTCCCCCTTACAGAGCCAGAAGAGCAGGAGAGGTCCGGAAAAATCGGCGGCAGAAGACGTCCTGTCTTCAATAAGGTAGCAGCTGTGCGCCATTGCTCTCAGCACACTTCACACTCCGGTCACTGAGGGTGCACGGCGCTGGGTGGGGGCTCCCTGAGACGCAATATAAACACCTTTGGGGGCAAAAAATGCATCACATATAGCTCCTGGGCTATATGGATGCATTTAACTCATGCCTGTTTTTCCATAAAAAAGCGGGAGAACGGCCGCCGAGAAGGGGGCGGAGCCTATCTCCTCAGCACACTGGCGCCATTTTTCCTCACAGCTCCGTTGGAGGGAAGCTCCCTGACTCTCCCCTGCAGTCCTGCACTACAGAAACAGGGTAAAACAAGAGAGGGGGGGCACTAAATTGGCAGATAAATCTATACAGCAGCTATATAAGGGAAAAACACTTATATAAGGTTATCCCTGTATATATATAGCGCTCTGGTGTGTGCTGGCAAACTCTCCCTCTGTCTCCCCAAAGGGCTAGTGGGGTCCTGTCCTCTATCAGAGCATTCCCTGTGTGTGTGCTGTGTGTCGGTACGTTGTGTCGACATGTATGAGGAGGAAAATGGTATGGAGGCGGAGCAATTGCCTGTATTAGTGATGTCACCCCCTAGGGAGTCGACACCTGACTGGATGATCTTATGGAAGGAATTACGTGATAGTGTCAGCACTTTACAAAAGACTGTTGACGACATGAGACAGCCGGCAAATCAGTTAATACCTGTACAGGCGTCTCAAACACCGTCAGGGGCTCTAAAGCGCCCGTTACCTCAGGTGGTCGACACAGACCCAGACACGGACACTGACTCCAGTGTCGACGGTGAGGAAACAAACGTATTTTCCAGTAGGGCCACACGTTACATAATCACGGCAATGAAGGAGGTTTTGAACATTTCTGATACTACAAGTACCACAAAAAAGGGTATTATGTGGGGTGTGAAAAAACTACCCGTAGTTTTTCCTGAATCAGATGAATTAAATGAGGTGTGTGATGAAGCGTGGGTTTCCCCCGATAAAAAACTGCTAATTTCTAAAAAATTATTGGCATTATACCCTTTCCCGCCAGAGGTTAGGGCGCGTTGGGAAACACCCCCTAGGGTGGATAAGGCGCTCACACGCTTATCAAAACAAGTGGCGTTACCGTCTCCTGATACGGCCGCCCTCAAGGAACCAGCTGATAGGAAGCTGGAAAATATCCTAAAAAGTATATACACACATACTGGTATTATACTGCGACCAGCAATCGCCTCAGCCTGGATGTGCAGTGCTGGGGTGGCTTGGTCGGATTCCCTGACTGAAAATATTGATACCCTGGACAGGGACAATATATTATTGACTATAGAGCATTTAAGGGATGCATTTCTATATATGAGAGATGCACAGAGGGATATTTGCACTCTGGCATCAAGAGTAAGTGCGCTGTCCATTTCTGCCAGAAGAGGGTTATGGACGCGACAGTGGTCAGGTGATGCGGATTCCAAACGGCATATGGAAGTATTGCCGTATAAAGGGGAGGAGTTATTTGGGGTCGGTCTATCGGACCTGGTGGCCACGGCAACGGCTGGGAAATCCACCTTTTTACCCCAGGTCACCTCTCAGCAGAAAAAGACACCGTCTTTTCAGGCTCAGTCCTTTCGTCCCCATAAGGGCAAGCGGGCAAAAGGCCACACGTATCTGCCCCGGGGCAGAGGAAGGGGAAAAAGACTGCAGCAGACAGCCTCTTCCCAGGAACAGAAGCCCTCCCCCGCTTCTGCCAAGTCCTCAGCATGACGCTGGGGCCTTACAAGCGGACTCAGGCACGGTGGGGGCCCGTCTCAAGAATTTCAGCGCGCAGTGGGCTCACTCGCAAGTGGACCCCTGGATCCTGCAGGTAGTATCTCAGGGGTACAAATTGGAATTCGAGACGTCTCCCCCTCGCCGGTTCCTGAAGTCTGCTTTACCAACGTCTCTCCCCGACAGGGAGGCGGTATTGGAAGCCATTCACAAGCTGTATTCCCAGCAGGTGATAATCAAGGTACCCCTCCTACAACAGGGAAAGGGGTATTATTCCACGCTGTTTGTGGTACCGAAGCCGGACGGCTCGGTGAGACCTATTTTAAATCTGAAATCCTTGAACACTTACATACAAAGGTTCAAATTCAAGATGGAATCACTCAGAGCAGTGATAGCGAACCTGGAAGAAGGGGACTATATGGTGTCTCTGGACATCAAGGATGCTTACCTCCATGTCCCAATTTGCCCTTCTCACCAAGGGTACCTCAGGTTTGTGGTACAGAACTGTCACTATCAGTTTCAGACGCTGCCGTTCGGATTGTCCACGGCACCCCGGGTCTTTACCAAGGTAATGGCCGAAATGATGATGATTCTTCTTCGAAGAAAAGGCGTCTTAATTATCCCTTACTTGGACGATCTCCTGATAAGGGCAAGGTCCAGAGAACAGTTAGAGGTCGGAGTAGCACTATCTCTAGTACTACGACAGCACGGATGGATTCTAAATATTCCAAAATCGCAGCTGATTCCGACGACACATCTGCTGTTCCTAGGGATGATTCTGGACACAGTACAGAAAAAGGTGTTTCTCCCGGAGGAGAAAGCCAGGGAGTTATCCGACCTAGTCAGGAACCTCCTAAAACCAGGCCAAGTGTCAGTGCATCAATGCACAAGGGTCCTGGGAAAAATGGTGGCTTCTTACGAAGCGATTCCATTCGGCAGATTCCACGCAAGAACTTTTCAGTGGGATCTGCTGGACAAATGGTACAGATCGCATCTTCAAATGCATCAGCGGATAACCCTGTCTCCAAGGACAAGGGTGTCTCTCCTGTGGTGGTTGCAGAGTGCTCATCTTCTAGAGGGCCGCAGATTCGGCATTCAGGACTGGGTCCTGGTGACCACGGATGCCAGCCTGAGAGGCTGGGGAGCAGTCACACAGGGAAAAAATTTCCAGGGCTTGTTGTCAAGCATGGAAACGTCACTTCACATAAATATCCTGGAACTAAGGGCCATTTACAATGCCCTAAGTCAGGCAAGGCCTCTGCTTCAGGGTCAGCCGGTGCTGATCCAGTCGGACAACATCACGGCAGTCGCCCACGTAAACAGACAGGGCGGCACAAGAAGCAGGAGGGCAATGACGGAAGTTGCAAGGATTCTTCGCTGAGCGGAAAATCATGTGATAGCACTGTCAGCAGTGTTCATTCCGGGAGTGGACAACTGGGAAGCAGACTTCCTTAGCAGACACGATCTCCACCCGGGGGAGTGGGGACTTCACCCAGAAGTCTTCCACATGATTGTGAACCGTTGGGAAAAACCAAAGGTGGACATGATGGCGTCCCGCCTCAACAAAAAACTGGACAGATATTGCGCCAGGTCAAGGGACCCTCAGGCAATAGCTGTGGACGCTCTGGTAACACCGTGGGTGTACCAGTCAGTGTATGTGTTCCCTCCTCTGCCTCTCATACCCAAGGTACTGAGAATCATAAGAAGGAGAGGAGTAAGGACTATACTCGTGGCTCCGGATTGGCCAAGAAGGACTTGGTACCCGGAACTTCAAGAGATGCTCACGGAAGACCCGTGGCCTCTACCTCTAAGAAAGGACCTGCTCCAGCAGGGACCATGTCTGTTCCAAGACTTACCGCGGCTGCGTTTGACGGCATGGCGGTTGAACGCCGGATCCTGAAGGAAAAAGGCATTCCGGATGAAGTCATCCCTACCCTGATCAAAGCCAGGAAGGATGTAACTGTGCAACATTATCACCGTATTTGGCGTAAATATGTTGCGTGGTGTGAGGCCAGGAAGGCCCCTACAGAGGAATTTCAACTGGGTCGTTTCCTGCATTTCCTGCAAACTGGACTGTCTATGGGCCTAAAATTAGGGTCCATTAAGGTTCAAATTTCGGCCCTGTCAATATTCTTCCAAAAAGAACTAGCTTCAGTTCCTGAAGTTCAGACGTTTGTCAAGGGGGTACTGCATATACAGCCTCCTTTTGTGCCTCCAGTGGCACCTTGGGATCTCAATGTAGTTTTGGGGTTCCTAAAATCACATTGGTTTGAACCACTCACCACTGTGGACTTAAAATATCTCACATGGAAAGTGGTAATGCTGTTAGCCCTGGCCTCAGCCAGGTGTGTCTCAGAATTGGCAGCTTTATCCTATAAAAGCCCTTACCTAATTTTTCATACGGACAGGGCAGACTTGAGGACTCGTCCTCAATTTCTCCCTAAGGTGGTTTCAGCATTTCACTTAAACCAGCCTATTGTGGTGCCTGCGGCTACTAGGGACTTGGAGGATTCCAAGTTGCTGGACGTAGTCAGGGCCCTGAAAATATGTTTCCAGGACGGCTGGAGTCAGAAAATCTGACTCGCTGTTTATCCTGTATGCACCCAACAAGCTGGGTGCTCCTGCTTCTAAGCAGACTATTGCTCGTTGGATTTGTAGTACAATTCAGCTTGCACATTCTGTGGTAGGCCTGCCACAGCCAAAATCTGTAAAAGCCCATTCCACACGGAAAGTGGGCACGAGGGGTCTCGGCTTTACAACTTTGCCGAGCAGCTACTTGGTCAGGGGCAAACACGTTTGCTAAATTCTACAAATTTGATACCCTGGCTGAGGAGGACCTGGAGTTCTCTCATTCGGTGCTGCAGAGTCATCCGCACTCTCCCGCCCGTTTGGGAGCTTTGGTATAATCCCCATGGTCCTTTCGGAGTCCCCAGCATCCACTAGGACGTCAGAGAAAATAAGAATTTACTTACCGGGGGCGTGGCTTGAGGCCTGACTGGGAGGTAGTGCACTCAGAGAGCTCCTGCGGAATTAAAATCAAATAAACCCTAAATATAGCTTTTCCCCACCTGCCTCTCCCCCACACCACCCCACAATTGCCCCTGTGGACTAGGGCACTTAGGGAGTGAGCTGCAGAGCCGGAGCACGGGCTTGCCCAGTGCTTGCGGGTTGTGGCCTTCCCAGAGAGGTGAAGCCGGGGCCTAAATTTGCTCCCATCCCCGTCCGGTATCACCCGCCGCCCGGCCGCCAAGGCGCTGCTCCCCGGCCTTCCCCGCTTCCACACCAAATACCCCTTACCTAGGAGGCCTGGACAACACTGAAGAGACACAGACAAGTGTCCCTGAACGAGCGGGGCCGGAGCCGAACGGCCTCGAGGAGCTCCGGTGGCGGCGGCCATATTGGATGTGGCGCCTGACGGAAATCAGGCGCTACACCACAGCACAACACCCGCGGACCGCGGAGGTGGACGGGGGGGGGGGGGGCGAGCGGAGGTCGTTGAGGGGCCTGGGGATGCCCAACATTAAATAAACACCTGGGGGCATAGCAAAGAAAGTCCATAGAAGGGCACTCCACTCACTTTTGACGTCGGCCATCTTGGAGGTGGCAGAACAGGCCCATCTTACATTATATGCCCTATGCTGCCCCTACAGGAGATATGTGGAAATTATCTTCCTATTTTAACAAGGAATTAAATTAAAACCTCACCTCCGCTGCTGTTGTTTCATATCTCCTACACTACGTCCCATACAATCACGGAAAAGTGTATGGTGAATCAGGACGCTCTCCCGTGAACTCCTCTCACTGCTTTCACAGATTGATAGGACTTAATGTCCTATAATTGATGTAATCTCGCGAATGTCTGACTTCCCCCCCACCCGGACCAATTGTTGAATACGTAACATCCAGGTGGACCATCCTTGTTATCACTCCTTAAAAGGACGTTCTCCGTTCACCAGATATTATGAGCAGAGTGAACACCAGAGCAAAAAAATCAGGAGCTACACAAGATATCTCACAACACTTCTCACGCCGGGAAAAACCGTCAGAAGCTTCATCTCCACCCTCATCGATGCCTACACCCACCATGGACCAGACGGACGCACCCTCAACTAAGGCGGACATTCAATCCCTCCAGAACATGATACTAGACCTTAAGAATTCATTTACGACGGCTCTCCAGACAGCGATTGGAGAATTAAAATCTGATATGGCGACACTAGACTCTCGCACTACCGCACTGGAAGCACGGATGGATCACCAACAAAATTTTCATAAACAAACAGGTGAAGACATGAGTTACCTATCCAGCGAATTGGAACTTCTTAAGGATAAAGTTGAGGACAGTGAAAATCGCGAAAGACGGAACAATTTGCGTATCCGCAATGTCCCTGAATCAATCACGGCCTCCGAACTGGAACCATACCTCCAACGCTTGTTTATAGACCTGGTCCCGTCGCTTTCAAATTCCGCCATAGCGATAGAAAGAGCTCATCGCGCCCTGAGACCTAAACCGAAAGACTCGGAGCCTCCCCGCGATGTTATCCTCCGATTTCTGTCCTTCAAGATTAAGAATAGTATCACGCTGGCATGCAGAAATTCAACCTCAATCTTATTTGAAGACTCCAGGCTTCAGATCTATCACCGGTGACCATTGCTAAACGACGCGATTTACGCGCTGTTACCTCCACACTACGTGACAATGGATATAAATATCGCTGGGGATTCCCTTTCCGCCTCATTGTGGAGATTGATGGCAAAATTTACACCATCCGCTCTCCTGATGACGGAGACAAATTGCTCCGAAAGTTACAGCTGTCTCCAGCTGCTACCTCATAGACAAGAAGTTCTTTTAGAGTAATCTCAATGTTTTAGTAACGTTTAATATACTCGATGTTATTCTCATTTTTGCTCAAATGCTATGTAAGCTTTGTTGTAGGTACCGCTCCATGCGCTAATGTCCATTTACTTTCTTTTTAAAAGGTTCTTGCTGGCGGACATTTACATCTCATGTACAGCTATGTTGCTATCTCGCTGGGCTGGTCGGCGGCTTGGAGACATTGCCATATAGAGAGAATATTGGATTGAATCCTTTCCCGATATCGTGTGGGGTGTCTCGGGCCGACGATCTTACCACTTGTTCTACTGTTAACACTAATTTGATACTATTTGTTATATGATTAGTCATGTTATAGTGCTCTACATTAGGGAATATCCCGTCCCTGAGGTATAAAGAGAACCTAGTTTGCTACAAGACGGTCCGCCCATTCTGTATATTAGTGGTTTCGGGTGGGGGGCGTCAGTGCTCTCTTGATACCTCCTCCCCCGAATTTTAGGGATTAAAGTTATTAACAAGCGTAGAGGGTCAACACCCTCGTCTGTTATATTGCATTTGTATCCCACCAGTGGGCTCTCATCTCTCTTTTCTTTGAGAGCTCAAACTTGACAGCCGAGTATCCTGCCTGCTGGATACTACGTCTGCTTTATTCTTTTTTTTTTCTCTTTCTTCTGTCCCCCTCCTCTCTCTTAGACCCCGATTTGCGGTACGCACAGTCCGGGTCCCTAGGGATTTCCAGCGAATTACTCCCTCTTCAGTTTCAAACATGCCGCTAAAATGCCTATCCATTAACGTTAAAGGGCTGAACACTCCCCAGAAACGCTCTCATCTCCACAGATCTCTCAAAGCATTAAAAGGTGACGTGATTTTCTTGCAGGAGACACACTTGAAATCGGGTTCCCATCCCTCCCTGACATCTAAACAATTTCCTATGGCCTGGTATTCTAATCATACAGCAAAAAAACATGGGGTGGCTATCTTAATAAGGGGGTCCATTCCTTTCCAACTCATAGACTGTAAACACGACAATGAAGGTCGATACGTAATGGTGAGGGGAAAAATCGGACACGAGGAGGTTACCTTGGCTAATCTGTACTCTCCAAACACTGCCCAATCCAAATTCTTTCGCAAGTTTTTCAATGACCTCTACTCATATCGACGAGGCAAAGTACTTGTTGGTGGAGATTTCAATATGGCTCTCACGGGCATGGACAGGACCGGACCCTTACGCAGTAGTCAAACCCCAAATTCCTCCGCATTACACAGGGGCATGGCCGGGGCTGGTTTGTTCGACGTCTGGCGATTTCTCAACCCGACCACCAGGGACTATACTTTCTACTCCAATCCGCACGATGTGTATTCCCGTATTGATTTGTTCCTGAGTTGTGCACCTCTCTCCCGCACCGCTCACTTTTCCTCGATAGTCCCACTTACCTGGACTGACCATGCGGCTTTAACCGCAACATTTGACATTTTTGACATACCTGACGGCAGACCGACATGGAGACTAAACGAGACGCTATTGAAGATCCCTAAATTTCAGGACTTGATTAAAACAGAGCTTAAAGAATATTTTACGACTAACGTAGAGGGTGACTGCAGTATAGCCACTATATGGGAAGCCCATAAGGCGGTTATCAGGGGATCCATTATCCAATATGCATCCCACCGCAAGAGAAACCGAGAAAACCAAATCGCCCTATTAACCGATAAGATTGCAACGTTGGACCAGGAACACAAACGCACATTTTCTAAAAAAACTCTAGCCGAACTCTCTAAAGCACGCGATGACCTACAATCTCTCTTGGCGGAGAATATTGAGCGCTCGCTTCGGTGGGCTAATCAATCGTTTTACGAGAAAAGTAACAAGGCACATACTTTATTAGCTAACCAACTACGCGCCAAAAAGGCTAACCAATGCATCCATACTATCAGACAACCTTCAGGCAACATTACCTACGACCCCAAAAAAATTAATAATATATTTTTTGACTATTACAGGACACTCTATAACCTTGATCCCCCGACCGACCCCCTAGCACAAGCCGACCAGACACAACAGTATTTAGATTCATGCGCTCTTCCTCGTATAGACGAAGCAACTAACTCTACTCTCAATGCTGATATTTCTGTTGAGGAAGTAGAAGCGGCACTGAAAACCCAGAAACCCTCCAAAGCACCTGGCCCGGATGGCTATCCGATGGTGTATTACAAGACCTTCGCCCCTCAACTCGTCCCTCATATGGCCTCCCTATTTAATAAAATATTACGAGGCGCGCCCTTTCATACCGACTCTACGACATCCCGCATTATTGTAATTCCCAAGCCCGGAAAAGATCCCTTGCACTGCGCAAATTACAGACCCATATCTTTGATAAACACCGACCTCAAACTTTTTGCCAAAATATTAGCAACCCGTCTGAACGTAGTGTTACCATCATTAATAGACCCTGACCAAGTGGGATTTATCCCTGGCCGTCAGGCCTCGGATAACACCAGACGCACCATTAATCTGATTCACCAAATAAACTCGACAAAAACACCAGCGATTGCCTTGGCGCTAGACGCCGAAAAAGCATTTGATCGCATTTCCTGGCCTTTTTTGTTTTCTACCTTATCAAGGTTTGGCCTCCACGGACATTTCATCACTGCAATAGAGGCCCTCTATTCCAACCCTACATCTATGGTCCTGACCAATGGACTGAGTTCACCTCGATTTAGTTTGAAGAATGGCACTCGTCAGGGCTGCCCTCTCTCGCCCCTACTTTTTGCTCTCTGCATCGAACCTCTCGCGGCCCGTATTAGACTTAATGCAGACATCGGGGGGATTACAGTGGGGCAGAAATCATACAAAATATCATTATTTGCAGACGACGTGCTCCTGACATTATCCAACCCTTTGATTTCTCTTCCCAATCTACAAAAAGAATTACTCCTATATGGAACCCTCTCTGGTTATAAAGTAAATCACACCAAATCTGAGGCCCTCGCATTTAACATCCCATCCCAAACCCATTTGATTCTAACCTCATCTTTCCCTTTTCTTTGGAGACCTTCGGCTATCAAATACCTCGGCATATTCATCACTAAATCCTATACCAACCTATACCAGGCTAATTATGTCCCTATGATTAAAACTCTCACCCAAGACCTGGACAAATGGGACAGATTATTCATTTCATGGATTGGACGAATCAATGCCCTGAAAATGAATCTCCTTCCCCGTATTCTTTACCTATTTCAGACCATTCCGATAATGGTACCCCGAGTGACTTTGGCTTCATTGCAATCATTGTGCAACAAATTTATCTGGGCTCACCGTAAATCTCGATTAAGACGAACTCTGTTGACTAAAAGTGCTACTTCAGGCGGATTGGGGTACCCTAACCTTCAGGCTTATTTTAATGCCTGTCACCTTAACCACATGGTGTCTTGGCACTCCCCACAAGGGATCAGAAAATGGGTCGATATTGAGAGCTCAATATATCAGGGAGTCCCCCTCGACTCTTCTATGGCTCCCCAGGTCCTGCAGACCAGCCTCGGCCTATTCAATCCCTACGATTAAATTCACCCTGGGACTATGGGACAAACTTCGCAGTACCTACAATCTATCCTCACACCCCTCGCCCTTAACACCTATCTGGGGACACCCTGCCTTCCCCCCAGGCTGCGAGCGAAAAATAGCGGCCCCATGGCAATCTCAGGGCATCACGAGATTCATCCATGTTAAAGGCCAATCAGCACCGACAACGTTTGGGGATCTTCAGGAGCGCCTTGGTGTGCCATCCTCGTGTCATTACCATTACATTCAAATTCTCAGCTTTCTCAAATCTCAGCTTAAAAATACACCTTTGAAACCACCCACCTCCTTTGAACATATGTGCTTACTTTCAATTGGCAAAAAGGGGAACATCTCAACAATATACAACTCTATCCTGACCCCAGACCCCCCAGACCGCGAACCCCATGAACTAGCCTGGGAATCAGATCTCTCCCATACGTTGGAAGATGATCTATGGGAAGAAATCAGAATGCGCATAGCTAAAGCGTCTATTAGTGTGGCACTCAGGGAAACGTGCTATAAGGTCTACTCCAGGTGGTACTTGGTTCCCTCCAGATTACATTCCATCTACCCCACGACATCAAATATGTGTTGGAGACTCTGTGGAGAGGAGGGCACCTTTTACCACATATGGTGGACGTGCCCCTCGATCCGCCCATTTTGGAAAATGGTAGGAGCACTTGTTGCTCAAACATGCGGACATAATTTAGACCTCTCCCCTGAAACTGCTCTACTTCAAGCCCCCATACCAATGTTACCCAAAACCCAGGACAAGCTTGCTATGATACTTTGCATGGCGGCAAAATCTCTGATAGCTAAATGCTGGAAAGACCATAAACCTCCCTCCAAGACATTACTGATATCCAAGATCAATTATATAGCCAGTATGGAATATATTACAAGCCTAAGAAATAACACGGTGGCCCAGTTCCACAACATCTGGTCTCCTTGGTACCTCGCTCGGTCTTTATTGATGCCTGGACTGTGTTGATGCTGCTAATACTGCTAACTCTGCTAATACCTCTATCACCTATGTTACCTCCCCCTCTCCTATTGATAAGGGGAATTGTTCCCACCATCTGGCCTCCCTGTAGGTAATTTACCCAAGGATTTCCCTCAATTAAGCTATATACTCTAGCATCCTTCCTCCCTGCCCTTTCTTTTTCTCTTTTACTTTCACTCTTCACAGATTTACTCTCAGTTTTAGTATAAAATTTATACTATATCTATAAAATAAAACGAGACAGGTCAAGTACGAGCTTAGAAATTAGCAGGGAGCATATTATCAATATTATCAGTTGGACTATGATTTCATAGAATTGTTTTTATATTTCTAACTCGATATGTGAAATGGCTGTTTTCATGATCTATGCCCTAACCTGCACAAGTCTGTTCTTGTTAACCTTGTGATTACTGACCACTCTCAATAAAAACTCTAACTTTAAAAAAAAAAAAAGAATTTACTTACCGATAATTCTATTTCTCATAGTCCGTAGTCGATGCTGGGCGCCCATCCCAAGTGTGGATTGTCTGCAATACTTGTACATAGTTATTGTTACAAAAATCGGGTTATTATTGTTGTGAGCCATCTTTTCAGAGGCTCCTCTGTTATCATGCTGTTAACTGGGTTCAGATCACAGGTTGTACGGTGTGATTGGTGTGGCTGGTATGAGTCTTACCCGGGATTCAAAATCCTTCCTTATTGTGTACGCTCGTCCGGGCACAGTATCCTAACTGAGGCTTGGAGGAGGGTCATAGGGGGAGGAGCCAGTGCACACCAGCTAGTCCTAAAGCTTTTATTATTGTGCCCTGTCTCCTGCGGAGCCGCTATTCCCCATGGTCCTTTCGGAGTCCCCAGCATCCACTACGGACTATGAGAAATAGAATTATCGGTAAGTAAATTCTTATTTTTTTATATTATATATTATTGTATTCATTGGTCCGCACATATATACATAGGGCACACCAGACGATACTATGCACATGTTCACATGTGCAAGGCGTGCATATTTCTATCCAATTTCTCGGGCAGAACACTTACTGCTCTATGGACATTTCTGTTTACTATTTCGTATTAGAAGATGAAAGAGAAGGGGAAACATGTCCGGCCGAAGGGGAAAAAAAGAGGGGGGGGGAGAAAAAAGGAGGGGGAGGGGAAAGGGGGGAAGAGAAGAACATGTCCAGCTGGATCTGACCTCCAAACTGACAAGTTATATCTGTCATGCCCATTCATATATCTCCTGAGAGAATTATATGTTAGATTGTGGTTACCCACATATTTATAGCCCATATCTTAAGGGATGGTGTTAAATTCCATATTTTCATTCAATCCATCTGGATGGAGAGAGTTGAATTTGAGCATCCAGTATATCTCCCTGCAACATAGTCTATTAAATCTATCCCCTCCCCTCGGTGTCGGTAGAATATGTTCAATACAGACTATTGATAGTGTTAGTACAGTGGTCTTTTTAGGCATGTGAAAGAAGCTTTTAAAGATGTATACTGTATGGATAGGGCTAAACTTTTATCAACTAAGACTACTGATAATCAGAAAGAGAAAAAAGACAATGAGACAATTTGCCTTTGTCTGCAAATATAACAAGTGTGCTAGAGAAATAAAAACCATAATTTCCAAAAATTATAGAATCCTTAAACAAGATCGAATTTTGGGTGAAATCTTACCGTCCCAACCACAAATTATATATAAAAAGAACAGATCCCTAAAATCTTTATTAGCACCGAGCCACTTGGAACAAGATGAAAAGAAAAAACCTATATCTATAGGTCTTGAATGGTTACCCACTAAACCAGTGGGATGCTTTAGATGCGGTAAATCCCAATGCACAACCTGTTATATTTGCAGACAAAGGCAAATTGTCTCATTGTCTTTTTTCTCTTTCTGATTATCAGTAGTCTTAGTTGATAAAAGTTTAGCCCTATCCATACAGTATACATCTTTAAAAGCTTCTTTCACATGCCTAAAAAGACCACTGTACTAACACTATCAGATACTAAAGAGCAATACTTTCTCAGATCTTTTATGAACTGTGATACTAAATTTGTAGTATATCTACTTACTTGTGGCTGTGGCCTTAATTATGTGGGCAGGACCACAAGACCAATACACGTCAGGTTCATGGAACATCGTCGGAACATTATTAAACAATACAATCAGCACAGTGTTTCACGTCATTTTAGTCAGGCTCATGCAGGCGATCCAAGAAGCCTCTCAATAGGGGTTCACTACGGCTGGCCGGCGGTCGGGCTCCCGGCGACCAGCATACCGGCGCCGGGAGCCCGACCGCCGGCTTACCGACAGTGTGGCGAGGGCAAATGAGCCCCTTGCGGGCTCGCTGCGCTCGCCACGCTACGGGCACGGTGGCGCGCTACGCACGCCACACTATTTTATTCTCCCTCTATGGGGGTCGTGGACCCCCACGAGGGAAAATAAGTGTCAGTATGCCGGCTGTCGGGCTCCCGGCGCCGGTATACTGAGCGCCGGGAGCCCGACCGCCGGTATACAGAAGACCACCCCTCAATAGTCTGTATTGAACATATTCTACCGACACCGAGGGGAGGGGTTAGATTTAATAGACTATGTTGCAGGGAGATATACTGGATGCTCAAATTCAACTCTCTCCATCCAGATAGATTGAATGAAAATATGGAACTTAACACCATCCCTTTAAAACAGGGGTGGCCAAACAGTCGATCGCGATCGACTGGTCGATCGCGGACATGCGACCAGTCGATCACGATCAGCCACCCGAAGCCGCGCCTCTCCTGCCTGCCGCTCTGCCTCCTCAGTCTGGTCTCCGGCAGTGACGGCCGAGTGTATAGCTCAAATCAGGTGCCGGTTCGTTAGCCAATGAGAGCTCGCGGACTGGCGCCTGATTTGAGCTATACACGCTGCCGTCACCGCCGGAGATTAGACTGAGAAGCAGGGCGGCAGACAGGAGAAGCGCGCGCTGCGCTCTCCACACAGCAACGGTGAGCTCTTCTATGGGGGCATATCTGGCATTGTGGGCACATGGCTCAGTGGGGGCATATCTGGCACTGTGGGGTCATATGTGGCACTGGGGGCAAATCTGGCTCTGCGGGCACATGGCACTGTGGGGGCATATATGGCACTGTGGGGGCATATCTGTATCTGGCACTGTGGGGGCATATCTGGCACTGTGGGGGCATATCTGGCACTGTGGGCACATGGCACTGTGGGGGCATATCTGTAATCTGGCACTGGGGGTATATCTGGCACTGTGGGCAAATGGCACTGTGGGGGCATATCTATCTGGCACTGTGGGGGCATATCTGGCACTGTGGGCACATGGCACTGTGACGGCATATCTGGCACTGTGGGCACATGGCACTGTGGGGGCATATCTGGCACTGTGGGGGCATATCTAATCTGGCACTGTGGGGGCATATCTGTATCTGGCACTGTGGGGTCATATCTGGCACTGTGGGCACATGGCACTGTGGGGGCATGTGTATCTGGCACTGTGAGGGCATATCTGGCACTGTGGGGGCATATATGTATCTGGCACTGTGGGCGCATATCTGGCACTGTGGGCACATGGCACTGTGGGGGCATGTGTATCTGGCACTGTGGGCACATGGCACTGTGGGGGCATATCTATCTGGCACTGTGGGGGCATATCTGGCACTGTGGGGGCATATCTGGCACTGTGGGCACATGGCACTGTGGGGGCATATCTGTAATCTGGCACTGGGGGTATATCTGGCACTGTAGGCACATGGCACTGTGGGGGCATATCTATCTGGCACTGTGGGGGCATATCTGGCACTGTGACGGCATATCTGGCACTGTGGGCACATGGCACTGTGGGGGCATATCTGGCACTGTGGGGGCATATCTGTAATCTGGCACTGTGGAGGCATATCTGGCACTGTGGGCACATGGCACTGTGGGGGCATATCTGTATCTGGCACTGTGGGGTCATATCTGGCACTGTGGGCACATGGCACTGTGGGGGCATGTGTATCTGGCACTGTGGGGGCATATCTGGCACTGTGGGGGCATATATGTATCTGGCACTGTGGGGGCGTATCTGGCACTGTGGGCACATGGCACTGTGGGGGCATGTGTATCTGGCACTGTGGGCACATGGCACTGTGGGGGCATATCTGTATCTGGCACTGTGGGGGCATATCTGGCACTGTGGGCACATGGCACTGTGGGGGCATGTGTATCTGGCACTGTGGGGGCATATGTGTTTGAGGTTTTTACCTGTGGGGGCCAATGTGTTATTTCGTGTGAGGCAGTCATTACACTCTGTGCAGCAAGGCTACGTCCCTTTTTTTTATAGTTATACCACGCCTACTTTTTGTTATACCACGCCCCTTTTTTGCATGCGCGCCTGCGGCACGCGCTATTATTCCTCCTAGGTAGATCACAAAAGCTTTTTAGCTTTCACAGTAGATCACCAACTCCAAAAGTCTGGCCACCCCTGCCTTAAGATATGGGCTATAAATATGTGGGTAACCACAATCTAACATATAATTCTCTCAGGAGATATATGAATGGGCATGACAGATATAACTTGTCAGTTTGGAGGTCAGATCCAGCTGGACATGTTCTTCTCTTCCCCCCTTTCCCCTCCTTTTTCCTCCCTCCCCTCTTTTTTTCCCCTTTCGGCCGGACATGTTTCCCCTTCTCCTTCATCTTCTAATACAAAATAGTAAACAGAAATGTCCATAGAGCAGTAAGTGTTCTGCCCGAGAAATTGGGTAGAAATATGCACGCCTTGCACATGTGAACATGTGCATAGTATCGTCTGGTGTGCCCTATGTATATATGTGCGGACCAATGAATACAATAATATATAATATAAAAAATATACATTATCGAACTGGGTATATACTGAATGATATTAATAATGTATATGCATAATACAATATGCTCATAGAATGTTATCATGTACTCTATCTATTCTCTAGTTTTATTCCTCATTAACTCCATCTCATGTGAACATAATGATATTTAAAATATCATGGGATGTGTAAAATCTAAACCGCCTTTTTTTTCTTTAATAATGATTTCTCTTCTCGATCATGTAATCTATGCTGTGTTTTATCACTGTTATTTTTACTACTGATACTATATTCATATACATACCTAAGTCCTAATGTTATGTGGTGGATATCCTTAGTATTTTTTAAATAGAAATCTATTACCATTATGTGCCTCTGAATTAAAGTGACATTTCCTGGTGTCCGGGCCGGCCTTGGAACGCAAACTTAACGAGTGGAACGCAGCGCCATTGCAGCTTAATACTGAGCGTGATAGGATAGGCCCATCTCGGACCATGTGACCAGAACACATGACACTGTGTCCCGAGATGGGGCCGCAATGGGAGAGAATATGCCGATCACGTGATCGGATTAAAATAAACAAACCCACCCCTTCTATCTCTATCTCCCTGTAATGGGAGATACTAAGCCGATCACGTGACCGGAAGCGATCACGTGATCAGACCAAATAAGGAACATTAGGTAATCTATGCTGACTGACATCTAGATCATGTGATCGGGGACGGTCATGTGACCAGGAAATGTCATTATGAATTCTGCTGTTTATACTGCCCAATAGGTATTTAAAACACTTGTTTTTTAGATATTAAATCATTATAGCCTAGGTTATCTAATAGGATTGCCTTCTGGATCTGATCCTTAGTGTTTTTTTGGGACGTTTTATTTATTATATATCAGGTGCACCCACTCCCAGCATAATGAAGGGAGTATATAAACTCCACAAGGTACCCTGTGTGACATATGCTCCTGAGGAAGCTGGCAGCCATTAGTCCAGCGAAACGCGTTGAGCTAAGGACACTGACCATCAGCTCTGGATCCACCTGGTATCTCCGGTAACAATTGGACTCTTGCCCCTATTGGACACTACAAGCCCATTGCAAGCTGGAATCATTCCCCTGCTGCTAACTGGATTCTCACCTGCTAAATTGAGATCCTGGGGACAACATCTATAAGGACTGGGTAACTACTATTATCTCAAGTGAACCAAGAAATAATGAGGAGGGAGTCCTAACCGGAGACTGTGTACATATAATATTTACCATGAGTGGGATCCAATTGGTCCTAATTAACATCTTCTAACATCATCTGTTTCTGATTTAGGAACAGATAAAGATAGTGTGATTACATCTGATTTATTCATTTAATCATTTTATATGTTTATTACAAATTTGTGATTTTTTTTATCTTAAAATATCGTCCCTTATTGGTTTCACAGCCGGCGCCAGTACATATTTCCATATTGTTGCTTTACTTTACTTAGGGGCTGACCCCCCCCTTTACTGGCTGCCGCTGACAGCGCACTCATAATCTTTCTCTCTTTTCTGTACTAGAGCAATTTACACCAACCTTGGCACATATTTGATTTACAATCTGGGAACAAACTCTGTGGGGGTTAGACACCCCTAGGGGTGGGACAGCAGCACAGAGTATTTCAGGAGACAGCATAACTCCCGAATGCCTGGACCAATTTACAGCACACTTGGTACACACATGACTTACAAGCTGGGAACATACACTGGGGGTAAGACAGGTACTCCAGCTAGTAGAATATAAAATAGTATATTAAAATCCCCCCTCCTCTCTTGTTGGTCTGCTTTAATGCCTTGCTGGTTTTGGTCATTGCAGGTTCTTAGTTAAACGTTCGGTTCTTTACTTTTTTTCTACTATATCATTTAGTACATAGTATAATTTCCTCAGTCAGTTGACTGCAGAACTGCAGCTGCTCCTCCTCTCTTTTGGTTGGAAAAGTTTGAAAATAGTAGTGTTGTTTAAAATCACAGTAACGTGATTGGGCACACTAAATCACATGACTTGCATTATTTTTCAGTGAATGCACACCTCCTGTTTTCTAAAATGAATGTACCACTCTTGGTTGTGCGGTCATTTTCTGATATACACATGCCTTGGGTGGTTGAACACACACTGAGGTATACGTTTATCAGAGTGCAACTGCAAACCCAAGTGATGTATATCAGTCTTAGAAAATAGTCCCTGTTGTGACAAAATAGTTGCACGTGGAGATGATGTAGGGTGAGACAAACACAGAATAGGAGGAAAAAAGTGTTCAAGTTCTTTGTAGAGATCATCATTTGTGAGGATTAATATTGGGTCCTTTTGTTATGCAGTCATTTTGTAAAACTTGTATTTCTGTCAATGAAGCAGTGATGTGCTGCTATTCTCTGAGTGATGCTATTGTTTACAGTTGTGGAGTGATACAGCCGTTGCACTACGATGAGGTTTTGGTCACAGATGTTACGATGGGCAGTGTGCGGTCATGTGATTTAGTATGTCTAATCATGTTAGTAGGATTTCTGTCATTATAAGATTTGTTATTATAAAACACCACTTTATAAATACAGGTTGAGTATCCCTTATCCAAAATGCTTGGGACCCAGAGGTATTTGGGATTTGGGATTTTTCCGTATTTTGGAATAATTGCATACCATAATGAGATATCATGGTGATGGGACCTAAATCTAAGCACAGAATGCATTTATGTTACATATACACCTTATACACACAGCCTGAAGGTAATTGTAGCTAATATTTTTTATAACTTTGTGAATTAAACAAAGTGTGTCTACATTCACACAATTCATTTATCTTCCATATACACCTTATACACACAGCCTGAAGGTCATTTAATACAATATTTTTAATAACTTTGTGTATTAAACATAGTTTGTGTACATTGAGCCATCAAAAAACAAAGGTTTCACTATCTCACTCTCACACAAAAAAGTCCGTAATTCGGAATATTCCGTATTTCGGAATATTTGGATATGGGATACTCAACCTGTATAAACAATTTTCAAATATGCAATGATTATAACAGTGCCATAAAAGTAGTGGAGGAGTGTGGTCTGAAATTATCCGCTTTGTGTTTAATTGGCTGTAAAATAAGTGTTTATTGTCAGTGACAGTGCCAGCCGGTGTCCGCCTACTTATCATTCAGTTGGGGAAGTTAGATATTTCCCTATATACTGAAACAAGTCACATCAATGACTAAAAAAATCAAATGTTTGATTTTTCCAACTAGTTGGGACAACTGCTCTTTTGTAAATCACGTACTTAGATCTCCTAGTCATATGATATATGTTTATAGTTGCATGAACATCCTCCTTTCCTTACCAGTTAATTATTGTTCCCCTTTGTTTCTCTTTGCCCTGACACGTTATTAGCCAATTGAATAAGCCATAGTTTCTCAAATTAGTCTTTAGGACTCCAAATAGTTTGTTTTCCAGGTCACCTAGCAGGTGCACAAGTGTATTCCATTACTCACAGGCACATTTTTGAAAGATCCACAGGCGATCTTCACTTGTGATTGTGAGGAGACCTGGAAAACATGCACTGAGGACAGCGATTGGGAACCATAGAAATAAGCTGTATTGTGTAGTTCTTTAAAAACTATTGAGTAAAAATAAACAGACAACTACACTAATAAAGTAAAAGCCTGCACCAGATGCTAACAAGCAGTTCTATAGTATTAATTTTTTTGTACTTGAAAAGTGTTCTCTGTGGGTGAACACCTCTAGCGTTAAGCCTGATCCAATACATCTCTCGGACACTTGGGTGTTTATATCGTGCAATCATTTAAAAACTTTGAAACTTTTTTTTTTTTTTTTTAATGTCTCCCAGTTTTAGGTCAAACATGTATCTTTGTTCCATAGTTTGTCACACAACTCTCAGCTGTGGTGTAAATTTATATATTGTAAAAATGTTTTATTTTCTCATGAGGAATCGACTAGTCACTAAACAGTTCATTAAGCATTCCTTCTGCAATGGACACCACCTTTGACTGGGCCTTTGTGGAAGGGACATAATGACCTGCATAAGGATATCGCCTAAACCAGGGATGGGGAACCTTCGGCCTTCCAGCTGTTGTTTAACTACACATCCCAGAAAGCCCTGCAACAGCTTTAGCATGGCCAAATAGCAAAACTGTAGCAAGGCATGCTGGTATGTATAGTTCAACAACAGCTGGCTGGAGGGCCGAAGGTTCCCCATCCCTGGCCTAAACTCTTTGGGATTGATTCAGTTGCAGGCAGTGCCCATGATGTGGTGTGGGAATGCTAATAACGTTACACCAAATCATCCAGAAATCCATGTATTTTTGTTCCAAACAACTTGGGTTATTGTGTACATTAATAGTTATATGAAATAATGGCCCAAATGTAATAAGCCTTAACAAGAGAGAAAGTAGAGATGGATAAAGTGATAAATGATCAGCCAATCGGCTTCCTAACTGCCATGTCATAGGCTGTTTGAAAAATGACAGATAGGAGCTGATTGGCTGGTCATTTATCACTCTTTATCCGTCTCCATTTTATCTCTTATTAAGGCTTAATACATTTGGGCCAATGTACAGTATCATGTACTATAGGT
The DNA here is from genome assembly GCF_028390025.1 of Pseudophryne corroboree. Classification (NCBI taxonomy): domain Eukaryota; kingdom Metazoa; phylum Chordata; class Amphibia; order Anura; family Myobatrachidae; genus Pseudophryne; species Pseudophryne corroboree. Next base: position 344,443,222 of record NC_086446.1, read on the forward strand.
TTATATGTTGTATTGCACTGGTTTTGTGAACTATGGAAAGGGTTTCTTTTTCTTATATCTGTTTTGCTAAATAAAAAGGCTTCGCCTGAAAATCTCTGAAAGCACTAGGGTAATATTAATATCCAATGAGGGAGTTCAACATTATATATGCTTAAACTTTATGCTTTTGTAATTATTTTATTCTATTGCATATGTGGGCTCACATTATATAGCTTGATGCTTTATTAGTTGTAGAAGTTTCAAAATGTTCTTTATAGTATCTTTAGCAGAGTTTATTTTCTAACATTAAGACATAAGTTGTTGTAGCAGAATAAATGATTTGACATTTTTTCTCTTCCGGAAGGTTTGGGCCTTATTATGTTGAACCAGTTATTGCTGGTCTGGACCCAAAGACTTTTGAGCCATTCATCTGCTCCTTGGACCTCATTGGTTGTCCCATGGTGACTGAAGATTTCGTAGTGAGTGGGACCTGTTCAGAGCAGATGTATGGTATGTGCGAGTCTCTCTGGGAGCCAGACTTGGTGAGTATAGAATGTTGCTGACAACTTTTATTTTTTTTTCTTCACTGGTATTAGAAACTAATCTGGGTACAAACTACATTTTATCCAGCAGGGAAAAAACTAAACTTGTTAACTCCTTACAGGCTATGTGCAAACTGTTGGTTGTGTATGTCTCTCTTCTGACCCGGCCAGATTATTTAATTTCATTTTACTCAAGCGCATTTATTAAAGATGGTACTGAATGATCAATTTGTCATACCCAATTATATGCACAGTAGTACATTTTTGCCTTACTTTAAAACAAGGGAGCAGAAAATGGGTGCACTGTACTGTTTTTTTTTTATTTAATGTAATTAAGTATATGAATGCTTATTACTGGCTAAAGGCTCAACGTTTACATTTAGTATGCTTGCTGAACTATTTGCAAACTTTTATCTCCTCCTCCATTAAGGGACCTGAGGACTTGTTTGAAACCATTTCCCAGGCTATGCTGAATGCTGTGGATAGAGATGCTGTCTCAGGAATGGGAGTGGTTGTACACATCATGTAAGTACGCATGTTCAGCAGATATCAGGTGTTATAAGCAGGAGGTAGAAGGTCCTTGTACTTGAATAAAACTGGACCAGACACTTTACAGGATGTTGTAAGTTGATTAAATTTTGATTCCCTAAAATGTAAGAGGGTAAAAATAGGATTTTGGTACTTACCAGGTAAATCCTTTTCTTTGAATCCATAGGGGGCACTGGAGTACTCTTGGGATATGGACGGCGTAGCAGAAACAAAGGCACTGAATATTTAAATTTAGAACTCTCCACCCCTCCATATCCCAGAGTACCTCAGTGTACGACCTCAGTGTTTTTTCTGTGCTCAAAGCACTAACATCGGCTTGTGGGAAAATGTAAGAGGGTAAAACAACCTTTTGCAACCAACCATATTTCTCACAATGTAGCTTGTTTTCTTACCACTTTTGCCTTTTTAAATTTCAGCACCATCCTCAAATACCCTATATAGGCAATTTGACCTATTGACCACTATCTACAGAAATTTGGAAATTGTGATTCAGGGGCAGATTTATTAAACTTGGTGAAGTGATAAAGTGGAAGGTGATAACGAACCAGCCAGTCAGCTCCTGTCATTTTCTGTAACATGGAAGTTAGCAGCTGATTGGCTGGTACGTTATCATCTTCCACTTTATCACTTCACCAGGCTTAATAAATCTGCCCCTCAGAACCAGAAATGTGACCTTTTATGATTCTTACCCCCCTCCTGTCTGATGAGCCAACTGTTCCTATCACATGCTACCTCATTTGTTACAGTACATCAGACCAGACTGACAATACCAGCCATAAACTTATCTGTAGTGTACACTTTATGGTCTGCCCTAACAAATATCTTATTTTGATCACCACAACAATATTTATTTCTGCCCAATGTGGCTAGTTAATTTTAAATGAAAACTGTACATCTCTAAAGAAGGCATGTCACGCATTCACATTAAAGATCATGGCATACCCCATGCCTTTTAAAATGTGAGTTTATTTTTCTCAGCTGTAAGCATGGCTGCACAAATGATCAGAAATGAAGTGGTAGATGGTAAACAAGACTAATGGGTCAGTGTTGGCTGTAATCAAGTTTGTGTAGCTGAATCTGTACTGATGGTCTCCACAAGGTTTTAATTGAAGGCCAACTGTTGTCTTTACAGAGAAAAAGAAAAGATTACCACAAGGACACTGAAGGCACGTATGGATTAACATTTCCTCAAACTGGAGTCTGATGCTGATCAATGTAACTTTTTTTTTATTAAAAAGTAAAATAAAAACCATATTCTGGCATGTCTGTGATTTGTTTACAAAAATGGTGTTGTGGAAAAACAAACTTTCTATGAAATAGAATAAAGTATGTGGGCTTTGCTGAATAATGTAGAACAGGCTTGTCCAACCCGCGGGCCGCATGCGGCCCAAGTCGGCTAGTAATGCGGCCCAGGAGCAGCGCTGCAGCAGAGGTTTTTTTGTTTTTTGTTTTTTCCCGAGTACGGACACCACATGTGAGGCTGAGCCGGCCCCAGCAGGCTGTCAGCACATCCTGATTGGATTGCTGCTGCTGGGACCAGCACCAGCTCACGCCCTCTCCGCTGTCAGTCACAGTGTAGCCCTCCTTCCTCTGCATAGCGGCACACGTGACTGAGCAGCGCGAGAGTAGAGGAGCCCAGCGGAGAAGTTGGTTGTACAAGAACACGTAAGTGAGCCGGGGGTGGGTGTCCGTCCGTGGCCGTGCCGCTGTACAGTGTCCCGGGGGGGGGGGAGAAATCAAGATCTGAAGTCCTGTGCCGCTGTACAGTGTCCGGGGGGGGGGGGGGGGGGGGGAAATCAAGATCTGAAGTCCTGTGCCGCTGTACAGTGTCCGGGGAAGGGGGGGGGGGGGGAATCAAGATCTGAAGTCAGTGTCCTGTACAGACGTCCCTCCCGTAGTACAGCAGAGAGGAGCGGCAGACGGAGGCAGCGCTGCAGGAGCGGTAAGTATGTGTGGTTTTTTTTTTTTTTACAGCTACAAGGGGCGCAGGTACAAGGGGGCAGCTACAGGGCCACAACTACAAGGGGCACAGTACAAGGGGGCAGCTACAGGGGCACAACTACAAGGGGCGCAGCTACAGGGGCACAACTACAAGGGGCGCAGCTACAGGGGCACAACTACAAGGGGCGAACGTCTTCCCGCGTCAGTGAGGGCATAATATTCATTCGTTGGTAAGTATAATTTTCATTTTTATAGGTACCGACCCTTTTGGATTCTACTGGACAAGTGGACGTGACCGGCGTGGGATGTAGGTAAGTAATCTGTCTCTCATTCAGGTATCGTTACTGTTATTTTATTTTATGTGCGGCCCAAACCAAATTTTCATCTTCTAATGTGGCCCAGGGAAGGTGAAAGGTTGGACACCCCTGATGTAGAAGATATTGAGGACATGTTTAAGAAAAACAACTTTGGAACACATAACCAAGAACACACACTTTTATTGACAAGTTTTACATTGGATGAAGGAAAAAAATTTGGCAAAACCCACTGTCTGTGGGAATATTAAAACCTCCCCTGAAAATGTGACAGTACTGCCTGTGCAGGTGCAGGAAAATATTCCCACTAATCTCCAGTCTTTATTTTTAGCAAATGTAATCCTCTATACAGAATTTTTCCTCCTTTCTTTAAAGATAACGCTTGGGAGGATAATTAACACCAGCATTCAAACCACAGATTAGCATGAAAAAAAAAAAAAAAAAGTCAGACAACCATATATACCATGACTAATATTTTTTAAATACATATATTCAAGGAATAAGATTACTTAACAGGGGCGGGCAAGCTGTGACTCCCTAGTTGTTGAACGACATTAACCTCCTTAAGCCAAATGCATTTTAGAACATGGTGGTATGTGTAGTTCAACAACTGGAGAGCCACCCGTGGCCATGCCCTACAGCTAGGAGGAAAGTTGAACAGAAAAAAAAAAATCCCTTTTTTCTCATATATAAAAAACAAAACAAAACCCCAATTGCATTGCGTTAATAAAACAATACTGTCAAAACAATTAGCATTTGTAACAGAATGCTACCTTTTATATGTAAACAGATTACAGAACACTTCTAATATACCAGTTCTAGACCTGGGAGATGGGTGCTTTTATAGGATAAACAAGTGAGGAGTTATGGCAAGAGCAGATTTACCTCCATAGCTGCCAGGCTGGTCAGCAATGCAATACTGGCAGCCAAAAGTAACCTGCAACTGTCGTATAAATATTATGAAATGTGGGATAAGGTAACTGATGTCGGATAGTGTATTTTGTACATTACAGGACAACATTTAAGTGATCAATTGCAGGTATAGTAAATGCCCCCATACATTACCGATAGACTCCAGGGAATTGGGAGTATTAAACATGCTTAAAAGTCAATTTTCCCCATCCCAACTGAAAACTGTTGGTTTGGCAAATCTTGGATTATTAAAATGATGAATTTCCTGATAGATCGCACAACATCAGTGGCTGGAGAAATGTATGGGGGGGGGGGCCTTTTGATGTAATATTGTCTGTCCACAATGCACTAAGGTCCAATTAAAAAAACAAAAACAAACCCAGGTTACCGGAAACAGGTGTATCCAATTGTAAATTAGCACTGCCTTGATTTGAATACACCAGGCATATCTGTAGTCTGGGTCTATGGAGCTTGCCATTGCCTACAGGGAGCCACACCAGCTGGAAAGACATGCTGGGCTTTTATTGTGTGTGACTTGCCCGTCAATTTATACCTGATCAAAGTTAAATTCCATCTCTTAACTATTAAATTGCACAAATGAAACCATAACACATTAAAATGAACATTAAAATATGCAAAGTGACTGGTTTAGAGACACTTTAGTGCATAGGATGTGCAAACAAATAGGTTTTTGTCTTTAACTGTATACATCTCAGTCTTACAGTAATTCACATTAATGTCTTCTGGAGCTACTGACATTTACATTTTGCCTAATGCAGTGGAGTCCTGAGTAGCCTCCAGTGTGTAGGTGATGTTTCTACTTAAGACTACTATTTTATTACTTCACCATTTTTAGTGCCATGTGAACTAGGATGTAAATAAAACAGTATTCAGTCTCTAGGTCGACCATACTTAGGTCAACAGTAAGTAGAGTGACATGGTTTCTAGGTCGCCATGAGTTTCACTTTTTCCATTTTTTTCATACTTTACGATCTACGTGGACTACAATTGGGGATGGTAACCTGGGCCGAGGGCAGCGGCCTCGGAGCAAGGCACCTTGCCTGAAGCATGGCGAGCGAAGAGAGCCATGCGAGGGGACACCGTGCACTAATTGGGGTTCCCGGTCACTGTATGGAGAAAACGACAACAACAAAAAAAAGGGGAAAAACTCATGTAGACCTACTTACTGTTGACCAATAGTGATTAACCTTGCATACCACACCCAAATAAAACAAGGTTTGTCTGGAAGCAACCAAATATTTCCAGCCCCCACTCCTGTGAAGGCACCTTACAGACTGCACATAGGGCGAGCTGTTATTTATTAAGGGCTATTTGCCTGACTGTGACTTTTGCGCAGCTTGACCAGAAGACAGTGGGTAGAAATCACATTCCCAGCTTGCCTGCTGTGCAGCCTGGGGGAACAGCGTGCTGGATCTAATGCTGTGCTGAACACAGGCTCAGAAGGGTACACCTTTTTTATGTTTGCTAAACCCATAGTACACAAAGCTATATAGTAAAGCTATAGCATGACAGATGTACAGAAAAAAAAAAAAAACGCCGTTCTTTTGATGTTCTACAACAGGAGTCTCTACTTCTAAGCTGCTCAATTTATTTATTGGACCATAGTGCATAGACTGTATCGGTTGCCTTTTAAACTGCCAATATTACTTGCCGATGCAGACATTTAGTTTGTATAGTGCAGAGCACAAAGACTAATAATACTTTTGAATTGTATCTTGTTCTTAGGGCGAAGCAAGGTGAAAGAAAAATAGGGCTTATTTAATAAAATAGTGAAAGTAGAACTATGCCACAACCCATGACACCAGCTGTCACTAGCCTGACCTACAGCTTCTGGTCACATCACAGCATTGATCTGTGCACTTTATTAAATTATCCCTGGGGTGTTTAGTTTTGTTACAGGCAATTCTTATTTCTAGTGCCTGAATATCTCCTTTTATTATTATAGACTTGTGGCAAGTGAAGCCTCACAAAAAGGAATGGGGTTCAGCTCTTGACCTTTTAAAAACAAACACAGAATGGAGAGAATAAATTGCTATCACTACAGCAAAATACAATCTCTTTACTTATATATTATGGGACCAAATACTCTTAAAAAAGGAACACATTTTGAACTGCTGATTTAGCAAACAAGAATACTCCTTTTTGTTAAGTTTTTAAAAGCAATTTTTTTTTTTGTAATATAGACACATTTTTCATCCGACAACCATCTTCTGTGAATAGATAAAAACAGCCAAGTGACATCTTGGCAAAACAGGAGAAAATAAGTGATCCCATGAAAATACTGCAGTATAGCAAGTGTTTGTAAGGACCCACTTTGCTAAGGCCAAGCTGCATTCTGCTTAGGTTATTACTTCTACCACCTAATGGTGGCTTCCAGGGTGAAATAAATAATGAACTAGTTTGCACATTCCTTCCTTCAACTATTACTAAATGATTTCCATTATTGTGTTAGAAACCCTCTGCCATTCAGCAATTACTTTCTATTAACTAAGCAAAGTTAGTTGTTGATGCCTAGGTCACAGTCCTGCTCTCTAAATACAGGATCAGTATGAGATCCTGGTGGGCAGAAGACAGACACCAGGATCGTGACGAGCGCAGCGTCTCCCCACGCTTCAGGGCAAGTCACCACAGGGTTCTATTCCACCTCGGGTGGTGGCGTGGACCACCATCCAAGTGGGGAAACCAGCTGGCGGTTCAGTTATTGCAGATGCTGTCGGTATAATGACTGCCGCGATCCCGTCCGGCAGCCAGTTGACTCAACACAGCTGTATGCAAAGAGCAGTAGCTAAAACTGGCATCTGTAGCAAAGAAACACTGCTGAAAAACACAATCGGCAAGCAGAATTCTAGGGGCAGTGTTATATTTAGTGAACACTGCAGGAGGGTCTATATAAGCCTAGAAGATGGAAAACCACCTGAAATTGGGATTGTTTACCTTCATGGCAAATTAGTGCATTTCCTCTAACACTCCTGACAATAGCAGTGACAGATCATTAAGGGAGTGTTGTAACAGCAAGGATGCATACCCTTCATAGGACGGGCACAATACAAAACATTGAAGATTTAAAAAAAAAAAAAGGAGTGTAAAATTGGGGACTCTACTTGACACTCACATTGTGACCTAAACCTGTGGTGTTATCAACCTCGTTTCTTTGACCTTTAAATTTAATATTAGAAATTTAAAAGGGGAAGGGAATCACTTGATCTCTTTGCAGAATAGAAGGGTTACAAATAAGATGGGCATGCAGCACCGACCAGCTCACTCACACTCATGCAGTTGCTTGCGCACACACACACCAGGAGTGTGAGGGTAGTCTCTCTGAGCACAGGGAAGAGGAAAGTGCAAAGAGGGATGGAGGGAGGAGAGCTATGCAATGATGTTTGACATAAACTCAATGAAGCGTTTGGAATACTGTTCCGGGTTCACCGTGGAGATCTCTGCTCCAGCCTGGAAGAGACAGGAAAGAGATTAGGCAGAGTTAGGAGTGGTTTGTAGCACTATATTTCATTAGTTTGCTGTCTTGCACAAGCTTACCCCATGTTTGACTGTTTTTGCGGCATGCGCAGCTTTCTTCTTGGCATCGTATGGTGTTAGAATGTCTATGATGGCCATGAAATAGACTTCTTTCTTAGGGGCACCTATGAGACAGTGGAAGGTAAATATATAGTTAAAAGTGGGTTGCTTCCAAACACTGGTTAACACACTGCGTAAAACAAAAATATTACAAAAAATAAAAACATAATTAATGTTAGGACATAATGTGCAGTACGAAAGCAGGAAATATCTAATGGACACACGTGGGCAACTCAATCTTACAATATTTTTCATATTCTTTCCCCAACTGTCTTAATAAAAATGACTAGGTTTTTATGTAAACTCCACACAAAACTAAGATTTGTTTTGGGCAGGCATTAAAGTAATTTTTGTTGCAACATTTAAATCAGTGATTTCTCCACAGTATCCCTCTCTGTGAATGGCAGGAAGCAGTGAAAAGCTCTTATCACTTATAAAAGGCTTTTCATTGCGCCATAAATAGACCCCTAGGCCCTAACTGAGCATCATTTAACTGCCACAGCCTGAGTATTGTTGCAGAGTATGTGATTTCCTTTATGGACAGTGTCTAATCCTCTTCTAAAGGCTACTTCAAACCGTGCCATATCGCAAAGCACAATTCATATCAAGCTGGTTCCACAACTATGACAAATAGTTCAGTATACTCCAATAGCCTCCACAGTCCCCAGCTCTCAATCCAATAGAGCACTTTTGTTGTGCGCTGAGCGGGAGATTGGCAATATAAATGCACAGCAGATAGATCTGCCGCCGCTGTGATGCAGTCATGTCAGCATGAAGCAAAATCCACACCCATCATATCAGTGTCATGCCCTCAACAGTCCTGTGCCTTCACCTCTTCACTCCCGTCCTGCATTTCTACATTGTGTCTACCTTTAGAATTAGCCCTTTATGTTGTGGTACCATTTGCACAATGCAATTGTACTGCATACTGAGCAATAGATTACACAATTTCAGACTTTCCCAAGTCCTGTGAGCAGCTATAGACAAGTGTTGCCCAGACCCAGTGCACCGGGACCTCTAACAGTGCATGCTTTACAGATCGTCGTCAAAAGTGAAATAATAAATCCACCTGCGGATCTATTAAAATGTGTCAGGTAGTAAAAAATGAACTGTTAGAGGCCCATGAGGACTTGGAAAACAGAGCTAGACCATACATTATACAGGAATTCTGCGGTATCACAATCACTATGGAATCCCACAATATTTAGTAAACCGTTATGATGAGCAGAGATCCCGGGCTATTGCTGAAGCAAGCTGTCACAACCAAGGTCCCAGCTATGTGCGACAGGGTTGACCCGGGTCTTGATTGCAGAGTCTAACATGGGTCACAACCAGGGTTATTCCCAGGGCAAACCTGGGCCAGCTGTAGTGTGAAGGGCAGACCTGGGTCATGCCTAAATGGCTGCCGATTGGCTGTCTCAGGAGTGCTAGGAGACTACGTTATCTCCAAATGTCTTGTGTGAGTGGCAACGGCCTAGGTCCCAGCAGCAGTGTGAAAGGTGTAAGTATAGCTGAAGTCCTGCCTCCAACCAGTGTTCAGTATTGCGGGACAAACACAGGGTAGAGACATGGCTTCAGTATAAAAGGGGTATTACTCTTACTCTCTTTCCATTGTATTATCAGAATGACATCATCCTTCATCATCACACCTTTTTCCATATAATTCGCCCTAATGCCCTTTAATTAACACTCAAACATCTTTCAGAAATGAATTCCTAACTGTAGAGGGCCCCATACACTAGAACAATGGGGCAGATGTATTAACCTGGAGAAGGCACAAGGAAGTGATAAACCAGTGATATGTGCAAGGTGATAAACGCACCAGCCAATCAGCTCCATTATGTAAATTAACAGGATCTGATTGGCTGGTGCCTTTATCACCTTGCACATATCACTTGTTTATCAATTCTTTATGCCTTTTCCAGGTTAATTCATCTGCCCCAATATGTCTGAGGCTGAAGTCGGAGGCGATTTCCCTGGAGTGGTTCCATACGATTCTGTATGGTTTGGTACATTTTGCATGCGATATATCGTATGCAATCCCAGCCATGCCTGCGGGAACCAACATATCCCGAGTGCAGCACTAATGATCTAGGGGAGTCGATCCGACCCTCACGGGAATGCGCATCGGATTGGGTCGGAAACACATCCAGAATCCCCGATTTCACCCAATATATCGGCCCGAATGCCCTAAATTGGCTGAAATCGGGCATTATCGTTCTAGTGTACAAGTGTCACAACTTGTCAGCACAAAAGAAAACGGATAAGTTTTACAATCATCTTCTCTACATCTCAATCATTCAGAGTCTAGCAGCTGGTAATATATCACAACTCAAGATCCATATCAAAACTTCCACACACTTTATCCTGATTTTGCATATAACGAAAATCTAGAAAAAAAAAAATTTGTATCACCTGCTTCCAATAACTTTATAAATACATTTTATGTGCCTTTTACAAACACATGGTTTACACTGCAGGGCTCTCTCTCTATCTATGCACAGGGTGTAAACAAGCACAACCCTCCAACAGTAACAGAAACAATACAACTCCCTCAACCACTATCTTTGCACATGGTGGGCTCCACTTCACCTACAATTGGAAGCAGGCAAGGAAGTGTGGTTGGACGTCTGCTGTTCCACTTTGACAATTCTATCAACTGTTCTAACACTTAACATTCCCATTTTTTGAAGCACACATCTGGATTTTCAACCTTATTTCTCCAATTGTTGCTGTAATCTACTGCCTCCTGACCACGTCACAACATCCTTGAACATTTCTCTTACAGTCACTAGGGGACACTGGGAGATACTGGGGGGTACAGACGGTGGCTATAGGGAACTGGCACTTTAAATTAATCAAAAAGTGTAACAGAGCAGAGTTAGCAGGCTTTTGCCTGTCAATCATTCCAGGGAGGATCCTTTAGCTACAGACAGCGTTGTTGGCTGATACACTTCTCTCTTTCTCTCTCACATAGACAGGTGCCATTTTGTCCACTCTGCCAGATATCTTCAGGGCCTGTATACAAGGGTACAGGCTGGTAGCTAAGGGAGTTTCATATAGTGGAGTTAAAATTATTTTAATATTGTACCTCCCTCTATCCTCCTGCCTCTTTACTCACGCTCTCTCTTGATTACTAATTGAGAGTGAAAGTCTATTGTGTGTGTTGGCCTCTGTCCTGTGAAATGACGGGCGAGGGACCAGCAGCTAAGGCGTCACAAAAACTTTTTGTGTGCGCAAAATATAATTAAGAAAGCACCCACAGATGATTCCTCCCTTTGTGAAGCATGTGCTAAAGAGGTCATATCAGTTGGTCCATCACAGGACACCAGTTTCCACCCCTGGGCGGTAGCTCTCACAGGAACTATGTTGCAGTTAAATATGTAGTTGGCTGCTTTGCGCAAGACTAATGAATCTGTTAGGAAGGACCCTCAGCAAGGTTCAGTCTCCCCTTAACTTTCTACAGAACCAAGGGCTTGCCAAGTCAGTGGACGGTCTCACAAAGCACTTAGACACATCAGCGAAGCAATCGCATACATTCTTACGAGCGAAGAAGTGTCCGATACCACCCATTCTCCAAATCGGATGAATCGGGGGAGTAGCTACTATCCCAAGATGATGATGATCATGAGTTGGGTGAAATCATACACACGGAGGAGAAAAATCCTCCGGAGACAACACAAGGGGTTGAACATTTCTGAGTCTGTGTCACTACTTTATTTGGTAGAAAACAGCGATCATCGGTCACTTATCCCTTTTCAAAACAACTTGACAATCAACTATCAGAGGCCTGGAAGAGCCAGCATAAGTGTTATTAAATGCCAAAAGAAGTTTTTGATAAAATTACCCTTTTCCAGCCTTTAGGACAGAAAAAAAATAAGAATTTACTTACCGATAATTCTATTTCTCGTAGTCCGTAGTGGATGCTGGGGACTCCGTCAGGACCATGGGGATTAGCGGCTCCGCAGGAGACAGGGCACAAAAGTAAAAGCTTTAGGATCAGGTGGTGTGCACTGGCTCCTCCCCCTATGACCCTCCTCCAAGCCTCAGTTAGGATACTGTGCCCGGACGAGCGTACACAATAAGGAAGGATTTTGAATCCCGGGTAAGACTCATACCAGCCACACCAATCACACTGTACAACCTGTGATCTGAACCCAGTTAACAGCATGATAACAGCGGAGCCTCTGAAAAGATGGCTCACAACAATAATAACCCGATTTTTGTAACAATAACTATGTACAAGTATTGCAGACAATCCGCACTTGGGATGGGCGCCCAGCATCCACTACGGACTACGAGAAATAGAATTATCGGTAAGTAAATTCTTATTTTCTCTGACGTCCTAAGTGGATGCTGGGGACTCCGTCAGGACCATGGGGATTATACCAAAGCTCCCAAACGGGCGGATGACTCTGCAGCACCGAATGAGAGAACTCCAGGTCCTCCTCAGTCAGGGTGTGCCCCTGACCAAGTATCAGCTCGGCAAAGTTGTAAAGCCGAGACCCCTCGGGCAGCCGCCCAAGATGAGCCCACCTTCCTTGTGGAATGGGCATTTACATATTTTGGCTGTGGCAGGCCTGCCACAGAATGTGCAAGCTGAATTGTACTACACATCCAACTAGCAATCGTCTGCTTAGAAGCAAGAGCACCCAGTTTGTTGGCTGCATACAGGATAACAGCAAGTCAGTTTTCCTGACTCCAGCCGTCCTGGAAACTATATTTTCAGGGCCCTGACAACATCTAGCAACTTGGAGTCCTCCAAGTCCCTAGTAGCCGCAGGTACCACAATAAGCTGGTTCGGGTGAAACACTGACACCACCTTAGGGAGAAACTGGGGATGAGTCCGCAGCTCTGCCCTGTCCGAATGGACAATCAGATATGGGCTTTTTTGAGACAAACGCCGCCAATTCTGACACTCGCCTGGCCGAGGCCAGGGCCAACAGCATGGTCACTTTCCCTGTGAGATATTTCAAATCCACAGATTTGAGCGGTTTAAACCAATGTGATTTTAGGAATCCCAGAACTACGTTGAGATCCCACAGTGCCACTGGAGGCACAAAAGGGGGTTGTATATGCAGTACTCCCTTGACAAACTTCTGGACTTCAGGAACTGAAGCCAATTCTTTCTGGAAGAAAATCGACAGGGCCGAAATTTGAACCCTAATGGACCCCAATTTGAGGCCCATAGACACTCCTGTTTGCAGGAAATGCAGGAAACGACCGAGTTGAAATTTCTTCATGGGGCCTTCCTGGCTTCACATCACGCAACATATTTTCGCCACATGTGGTGATAATGTTGTGCGGTCACCTCCTTCCTGGCTTTGACCAGGGTAGGAATGACCTCTTCCGGAATGCCTTTTTCCCTTAGGATCCGGCGTTCAACCGCCATGCCGTCAAACGCAGCCGCGGTAAGTCTTGGAACAGACATGGTACTTGCTGAAGCAAGTCCCTTCTTAGCGGCAGAGGCCATGAGTCCTCTGTGAGCATCTCTTGAAGTTCCGGGTACCAAGTCCTTCTTGGCCAATCCGGAGCCACGAGTATAGTTCTTACTCCTCTACGTCTTATAATTCTCAGTACCTTAGGTATGAGAAGCAGAGGAGGGAAGACATACACCGACTGGTACACCCACGGTGTTACCAGAACGTCCACAGCTATTGCCTGAGGGTCTTTTGACCTGGCGCAATACTTGTCCAGTTTTTTGTTCAGGCGGGACGCCATCATGTCCACCTTTGGTCTTTTCCAACGGTTCACAATCATGTGGAAGACTTCCCGATGAAGTCCCCACTCTCCCGGGTGGAGGTTGTGCCTGCTGAGGAAGTCTGCTTCCCAGTTGTCCACTCCCGGAATGAACACTGCTGACAGTGCTATCACATGATTTTCCGCCCAGCGAAAAATCCTTGCAGTTTCTGCCATTGCCCTCCTGCTTCTTGAGCCGCCCTGTCTGTTTACGTGGGCGACTGCCGTGATGTTGTCCCACTGGATCAATACCGGCTGACCTTGAAGCAGAGGTCTTGCTAAGCTTAGAGCATTGTAAATTGCCCTTAGCTCCAGTATATTTATGTGGAGAAAAATCTCCAGACTTGATCACACTCCCTGGAAATTTTTTCCCTGTGTGACTGCTCCCCAGCCTCTCAGGCTGGCCTCCGTGGTCACCAGCATCCAATCCTGAATGCCGAATCTGCGGCCCTCTAGAAGATGAGCACTCTGTAACCACCACAGGAGAGACACCCTTGTCCTTGGAGATAGGGTTATCCGCTGATGCATCTGAAAATGCAATCCGGACCATTTGTCCAGCAGATCCCACTGAAAAGTTCTTGCGTGGAATCTGCCGAATGGAATCGCTTCGTAATAAGCCACCATTTTTCCCAGGACTCTTGTGCAATGATGCACTGACACTTTTCCTGGTTTTAGGAGGTTCCTGACTAGCTCGGATAACTCCCTGGCTTTCTCCTCCGGGAGAAACACCTTTTTCTGGACTGTGTCCAGAACCATCCCTAGGAACAGCAGACGTGTCGTCGGAAACGGCTGCGATTTTGGATATTTAGAATCCACCCGTGCTGTCGTAGAACTACTTGAGATAGTGCTACTCCGACTTCCAACTGTTCTCTGGACCTTGCCCTTATCAGGAGATCGTCCAAGTAAGGGATAATTAAGACGCCTTTTCTTTGAAGAAGAATCATCATTTCGGCCATTACTTTGGTAAAGACCCGGGGTGCCGTGGACAATCCAAACGGCAGCGTCTGAAACTGATAGTGACAGTTCCGTACCACGAACCTGAGGTACCCTTGGTGAGAAGGGCAATTTGGGACATGGAGGTAAGCATCCTTGATGTCCAGGGACACCATATAGTCCCCTTCTTCCTGGTTCGCTATCACTGCTCTGAGTGACTCCATCTTGATTTGAACCTTTGTATGTAAGTGTTCAAAGATTTCCCATTTAGAATAGGTCTCACCGAGCCGTCTGGCTTCAGTACCACAATATAGTGTGGAATAGCAGCCCTTTCCTTGTTGTAGGAGGGGTACTTTGATTATCACCTGCTGGGAATACAGCTTGTGAATTGTTTCCAATACTGCCTCCCTGTCGGAGGAAGACGTTGGTAAAGCAGACATCAGGAGCCTGCGAGGGGGAGACGTCTCGAATTTCCAGTCTGTACCCCTGGGATACTACTTGTAGGATCCAGGGGTCCACTTGCGAGTGAGCCCACTACGCGCTGAAACTCTTGAGACGACCCCCCACCGCACTTGTCCATGTGCCGTTTGGAATCTGCATCACCTGACCACTGTCGTGTCCATAAACATCTTCTGGCAGATATGGACATCGCACTTACTCTTGATGCCAGAGTGCAAATATCCCTCTGTGCATCTCGCATATATAGAAATGCATCCTTTAAATGCTCTATAGTCAATAAAATACTGTCCCTGTCAAGGGTATCAATATTTTCAGTCAGAGAATCCGACCAAGCCACCCCAGCGCTGCACATCCAGGCTGAGGCGATCGCTGGTCGCAGTATAACACCAGTATGTGTGTATATACCTTTTTAGGATATTTTCCAGCCTCTCAGCTGGCTCCTTGAGGGCAGCCCTATCTGGAGACGGTACCGCCACTTGTTTTGATAAGCGTGAGCGCCTTATCCACCCTAAAGGGTGTTTCCCAACGCGCCCTAACTTCTGGCGGGAAAGGGTATACCGCCAATAATTTTCTATCGGGGGAAACCCACGCATCATCACACACTTCATTTAATTTATCTGATTCAGGAAAAACTACAGGTAGTTTTTTCACACCCCACATAATACCCTTCTTGTGGTACTTGTAGTATCAGAAATATGTAACACCTCCTTCATTGCCCTTAACATGTAACGTGTGGCCCTAAAGGAAAATACGTTTGTTTCTTCACCGTCGACACTGGAGTCAGTGTCCGTGTGTGTCGACCGACTGAGGTAAATGAGCGTTTTACAGCCCCTGACGGTGTTTGAGACGCCTGGACAGGTACTAATTTGTTTGCCGGCCGTCTCATGTCGTCAACCGACCTTGCAGCGTGTTGACATTATCACGTAATTCCTTAAATAAGCCATCCATTCCGGTGTCGACTCCCTAGAGAGTGACATCACCATTTCAGGCAATTGCTCCGCCTCCTCACCAACATCGTCCTCATACATGTCGACACACACGTACCGACACACAGCGCACACACAGGGAATGCTCTGATAGAGGACAGGACCCCACTAGCCCTTTGGGGAGACAGAGGGAGAGTTTGCCAGCACACACCAAAAACGCTATAATTATACAGGGACAACCTTTATATAAGTGTTTTTCCCTTATAGCATTTTAATATATATATACATATCGCCAAATAAGTGCCCCCCCTCTCTGTTTTAACCCTGTTTCTGTAGTGCAGTGCAGGGGAGAGCCTGGGAGCCTTCCCACCAGCATTTCTGTGAGGGAAAATGGCGCTGTGTGCTGAGGAGAATAGGCCCCGCCCCCTTTTCGGCGGGCTTCTTCTCCCGTTTTTCTGAGACCTGGCAGGGGTTAAATACATCCATATAGCCCCCAGGGGCTATATGTGATGTATTTTTAGCCAGAATAAGGTACTATCATTGCTGCCCAGGGCGCCCCCCCCCAGCGCCCTGCACCCTCAGTGACCGCTGCTATGAAGTGTGCTGACAACAATGGCGCACAGCTGCAGTGCTGTGCGCTACCTTATGAAGACTGAAGAGTCTTCTGCCGCCGTTTCTGGACCTTCACTTTTCGGCATCTGCAAGGGGGGTCGGCGGCGCGGCTCCGGGACGAACCCCAGGGTGAGACCTGTGTTCCGACTCCCTCTGGAGCTAATGGTGTCCAGTAGCCTAAGAAGCCAATCCATCCTGCACGCAGGTGAGTTCACTTCTCTCCCCTAAGTCCCTCGTAGCAGTGAGCCTGTTGCCAGCAGGACTCACTGAAAATAAAAAACCTAACAAACTTTTACTCTAAGCAGCTCTTTAGGAGAGCCACCTAGATTGCACCCTTCTCGGCCGGGCACAAAAATCTAACTGAGGCTTGGAGGAGGGTCATAGGGGGAGGAGCCAGTGCACACCACCTGATCCTAAAGCTTTTACTTTTGTGCCCTGTCTCCTGCGGAGCCGCTAATCCCCATGGTCCTGACGGAGTCCCCAGGATCCACTTAGGACGTCAGAGAAATGGGAAATATCCCCACAGGTGGATTCCTCTTTCTCAAGACTATCAAAAAAGATGCCGTTGAGGGTTCCAGGCACAACTTCTTTAAGGATCCATCTGACCGTAAATTGGATATCATGTTAAAATCCCTTTATACGGCGGCAGGTGTTTCACAACTTTGGTTAGTTTATGGGTTAACAAGGCAGTGGAACACTGGGCCACTAGGTTAATTAAAGCATTGCAAGACGGAGTTCCAAATGAGGATGTAATCTTTCTAGCGAAACACATTAAGGAATCTGCTATATATTTAGGGGAAGCTACTAGAGATATTGGTCAAGTAAATTCTGAAATATCAGCATCTGCTGTTGTAGGCCAGGAGAGTGCTTTGGCTGCGTTTATGGCAGGTGGACGTGGAATCTAAGAGGGCAGTTGAGGCAGATCCATTTACAGGTGATATTATTTTTGGATACCTGGATTTCTAAGGCCACAGGTGAAAAATCTACTTTTCTGCTGACACTTTCTCTGCCGCCAAAACGCTCCTATGCGAGAACCTCCTTTCATACTGTGCAAGCCTTTAGAGGACATGGAAGAACTACAGCTCAATAAGGTAGAGGCCGCGGCAAGTAGTCAGCAGTTGCTCGTCGCCAAGACCCGAAACCTGCAGAAAAGACTGTGGCATGACGAACTCCCTTCCCACTGAGGCTCAGATACAGTGGGGGTGCGTCTTTGAAATTTTCAAATTGCCTGGTTTCTCATATCTGTGGATGCGTGGATTCACAATGTCATATCCAGAGGATACAAACTAGATTTCGAAGTTTTACCACCTGGAAAAATTTTCATGACAGGTCTTCCCATTTCACCGGACCAATGTTTAGCTCTTCAGTAAGCAATACAAGCCTTGGTAGACTCAGCAGTGCTAATGCCTGTCCCACCTCACCAAAGAAAAAAGGGTTACTATTCCAATCTTTTCGTAGTACCAAAACTGGACGGTACGGTAAAACCAATTTTGAAACTGAAGTCACTGAATCAATTTCTTGCCTACCCCATATGTAAACCACATCAGGCCTTTCTCAGATTTGCAATACACCAGGATAATTTTCAGTTCAGAGCCTTACCATTTGGGCTCTCCACAGCACCCATGGTGTTTACCAAGATCATCTCAGTGATGATTTTACACCTCAGATCATTGGGGGTTACAATTATCCTATACCTGGATCACCTACTAAAAGGCTCCATCCAATCTGCTCCTCCAGGAGCATGCATACAACGTTTTAGTAAACTATGGCTAGATAATCAACTTTCATAAATCCAGCCTTCAGCCACCACAGTGCATCCAGTTTCTCATGATGATACTGGACACCAATGTACAAAGGGTCTTCCTACCAGGAAACAAGGCGCTGAGTATCAGACGCTTGGTTCAAAAGGTTCTCAAACCACAACCAGTATCCGTGCACTTGTGCATTGCTTGTTGGAGAAGATGGTAGCGGGCTTTCAAGGCCCTACAATTTGGCCATTTTCATTCACGCCTATTCCAACTGGACCTCTTACACCAATAGTCGGGGTCTCATCTACATCTCCAACAGCTGATCCGTTTAGCGCCTCTGACGAGAGTATCGCTCCTTTGGCAGCAGGCGGTTCGGTATATGGGACTGGACTGTTCTGATGATGGATGCCAGTCTCAGAGGTTGGGGTGTGGTTGTGTTAGATTCACACTTCCAAGGACGCTGGTCTCAGCAGGAATCCTTGTTGCCGATAGATGTGTTGGAACTGAGAGCGATCTACAATGCCCTAGTGGAAGGCACCCACATTCTTCACTCCAGAGCGGTGAAGATTCAGTCTGACAACGCAACGGCTGTTGCGTACGTCAACAAGCAGGATGGAACACGAAGTCGCATGGCCATGCGAGAGGCAGCACCGATTCTGCAGTAGGCAGAACACAACAAGGTCATTCTCTCATCCGTATTCATTCCGGGTGTGGACATGTGGGAAACAGACTCTCTCAGTTGTCAAGATCTCCATCCGGGAGAATGGGCTCTTCACCCGGAAGTGTTCGAAGCTCTAGTACACCAATGGGGTTATCCGCAGGTGGACCTCATGGCGTCCAGGTTCAATCATCAGCGTCCTCGATGTGTGTCCAGAACACGGGACCCTCAGGTGGAAGTGGTGGATGCTCTGACAGTACCTTGGCTTCACAACCTCGTCTACTTATTCACTCCATTTCCACTTTTTCCTCGGGTCCTCCGAATATTCAAGAACTAACCACTGTGATTCTGGTAGCACCAGATTGGCCTTGGAGAGCTTGATTATCGGACCTGTGCTACTCAAGTGAAAGATCCGTGGTCTCTTCCGCTACATCTGGATCTGCTGCAACAAGGACCAGCACCCAGATTTACCGCAGCTTCGTTTAACAGGATGGCTGAGGCAGACATCCTGAAATGTAAAGGAATTCCAGAGGCCGTGATTCCCACGATGATGTGGGCATGTAAACCAGTTACAGCATCCCATTACCATCGCATTTGGCGGTCCTATGTAGCCTACGTTTTCCAGCAGACTCCTGTCGCCCGTCCCAGTTTTTGCTCTTCCTTCAAGCGGGATTGGATTCCGGACTTCGTCTAGGATCCCTGAAGGTGCAGGTGTCCGCACTATCAATTTTCTCCCAATGCCGTCTAGCGCTCTTGCCGGAAGTAAGACATTCTTACATGGCGTTCTCTGAGTCCAACCTCCATTTGTGCCACCTACGTCACCTTGGGATTTGAATCTTGTGCTGGACTTCCTCCAGTCTAGTTACTTTGAGCCCTTGGAGGAAGTGGACCTTCAATACCCTGGATGGAAGACTGTTTTTCTCCTGGCCATGGCTTCAGTGCAGTGGGTATCTGAATTTAGTGTGTTGCCCTGTAAACCTCAGTCTCTAATTTTCCGTGATGATAAAGCAGAATGGAGGACACATGCATCTGTTCTTCCAAAGGTTGTTTCAGCTTTTCATATCAATCAGCCTATTGTGGTCCCATCTTTACAAGAGGCTCCTGGCACGCCTTCTACCCTGGATGTGGTTCTGGGTTTGAAGAGTTATGTGACCCGAACACCACCATTGCGGAAAATGGATGCTTTATTCGTGCTTTATGATGCATGCTGTTGGGGGTGGCCAGCTACGAAGACGAACTTGGGTCATTCCATACCAAATCAACAACAACAAAATAAATTTTTACTGACCCTCTCCGATTTTCATGAAATTTGGTGTACCAGTAGGATGGGGGGAAAAAACTAATCTACACCAAATTTCAACATCATAGGTTGGATATTTTTGGAGGTGGAGCCATTTGAAAATTAACAAAATATGCAATTTTACTGCCGCGGGGGTCTTTTCGTTTGCATGTAACTTGCGTTCTAATTAAGACAGAGATGAAATTAGTGTCATTTTGAAGCTTATGACTAGATCTTTTCACTTCAATTTTAATTTAGTAAGGTAGTACTAAAAAAGTAAAAAATGCCCTTATCTCTCTTCTAAATGTGTACCAAATTTCTTTTTGGGACTACTCTAGGATGTTGAGCTAATTTGTTTTTGTTTACCAGCAGTAATTTAAAAATGGTTATTAAATATCAGTAGGTTAATTTTAATCAATGATAATGTAGTTATGCATACAATGTAATATAAACATGTTTCATAGATTGTTATACGTTAAAGGGTTAACTAACAGAAAATATAGATGTGTTGCTAGAGTTGGCAACTTTAAAAAGAAATCCAAACGTTTTGGTTTCGGTTTTGATTAGAATCTGCTTGTAGTTGTGTAATAACAGTGTTATAAGCTGTGGTTCCAAAATGAGTCATTCATAATGGAAGAGTAAGTTTATATGTTGTAATCCATTTGGGAGAGAAAATCATTCTTCAAAAAAGAAAAAAAACTTACGACCAGTTTTGATGTGGATGTGGAAGCTTCCTGATTCAGGAATTACGCTGGGAAGCAAATTTTTTGACCAGTGTAGGAAGAAAATTGCATCATTATCAGTTAATGCATCGGATTCCAGTGAAGAACTGGATGTAGTTCAACCTGGACCTAGTTGTCAACAAGAAGACTCAGACAGGGACATTGAATATGAGAATGATGATGTATTAACATCCTTTAATAAAAGCTTGGAAGCAATTGGCGAGTCCCCACTTAGGAATAAACTAAAACAAAAATATCCAAAAAGGAAAAGCTTCAAAAGATTGGCACTGCTGTGAAAAGGAAATTATTAAAATTAGATACAGATGACGGCAATGATTCAGAATTGCAGTCTGCAGAATCCGAAATTATTATTCAGTTGAAAGACAAATTTCAATTATCCACAAATAGAAGTGAAAAAGGGCAAATGCTGACTTTGCTTCCAAAAAGTTGGCGTATTAAAAAAGTGGAGGAAGAGTTTGGTGCATCCAATTTTATGGTTTGTGTAGCTAAAAAGCTTGTTAAAGAGAAAGGTACACTCTACACACCTAATCCAAAACCAGGGAAGGTGCTGACAGAAGAAACTGCAAATGTTGTCAGAAACTTTTATGAATCTGATGATATAAGTCGCATCATGCCCGGAAAGCAAGACTTTGTTTCGGTAAAAATGCCAGATGGAAAAAGAGTTCATGCTCAGAAACTGTTGGTTTTAAGCAATTTTAAAGAGGCGT
This sequence comes from Pseudophryne corroboree, assembly GCF_028390025.1. NCBI lineage: Eukaryota > Metazoa > Chordata > Amphibia > Anura > Myobatrachidae > Pseudophryne > Pseudophryne corroboree. The sequence goes on from NC_086446.1 coordinate 344,464,857, forward strand.
ATACTTTGTTTAAAGAAAAGTTTCAGCTCTAACGTCTAGGGTTTTCAAAGTTTGCAGAACTTCACCCCAAACACTGCACCTTAGCTGGAGGAAGTGGTACACATTCAGTGTGTCTGCACCATCCACCAGAATGTCAAACTCATGATATTAGGTGCAAAGATTTCTGATTTGACATCAAAGGAAGAGATCCCATTGATATCTTATAAGGATTGTTTGGTGATGATAATATGCAATCCTCCTCAGCCAGCATGCTACCTTAATGAGTGTAATGAATGTGAAGATGCCAACCACTTCAAACATTTTAAGGAACAGTTGAGGCAGTTAATGGATGACAGCATATTTCTTACAAACAATGGGTCTCTGTTGACCGTTCTAATTTTGAGACAGTTACGCATTAATCTGATGACTTTCTGGACACTTTTTGTGACAAGTTACAAATACTGCTGCGCCATTCCTTCATTGCCAGACAACAGTAGTCTTTTCAAGCAGACCTTAAGTTAAGTTTGCAACCAGGGGAGTTTTTGGTAATCTGCGACTTTGCAGAGAACTATTCGTTTGTACTGCAAGACGAAGTGCAAGGTTTCCACTGGAATAACGCACAAGCAACTGTTCATCCTTGTGTAGCATACTTCATAGATGAGGCAGGGAGTCTAAAGCAATCCAGCTTTGTTATTATATCAGACTGCCTTCACCATGATACTGTTGCAGTTCATTTATTCCAGGGGTTACTCATAAATTTTCTTAAGGAAAAGTATCCTATCGATACAAAGATCATTTATTTCTCAGATGGAGCTGCCTCTCAGTATAAAAATCGAAAGAATTTAATTAATCTTTGCTGTCACGAGCAAGACTTTGGAATTCCAGCTGAGTGGCACTTTTCAGCCACCTCCCATGGAAAAAGGGCATGTGATGGAGTTGGTGGCACTGTGAAAAAAGATTAGCTGCACGAGCCAGTATCCAAAGGCCGTACGATCAACAAATAATGACACCTCGACAACTGTTTGATTGGGCCGTTGAGAATGTTCCAAGCTGTCTCTTTTGAGTACACCAGTTCAGTTGACCACGAGGCAGAAGAGAAGTTCCTGGAAGCTCGATTTGAGCAATCCCGCCAGAGGTAGCCCGACTGCAATTAGGTACCGAGATGAGATCCTCAGACCCCTTGTGAGACCATATGCTGGTGCGGTTGGCCCTGGGTTCCTCCTAATGCAAGACAATGCTAGACCTCATGTGGCTGGAGTGTGTCAGCAGTTCCTGCAAGACGAAGGCATTGATGCTATGGACTGGCCTGCCCGTTCCCCAGACCTGAATCCAATTGAGCACATCATGTCTCGCTCCATTGCACCACAGACTGTCCAGGAGTTGGCGGATGCTTTAGTCCAGGTCTGGGAGGAGATCCCTCAGGAGACCATCCACCACCTCATCAGGAGCATGCCCAGGCGTTGTAGGGAGGGCATACAGGCACGTGGAGGCCACACACACTACTGAGCCCCATTTTGACTTGTTTTAAGGACATTACATCAAAGTTGGATCAGCCTGTAGTGTGTTTTTCCACTTTAATTTTGAGTGTGACTCCAAATCCAGACCTCCATGGGTTAATAAATTTGATTTCCATTGATAATTTTTGTGTGATTTTGTTGTCAGCATATTCAACTATGTAAAGAACAAAGTATTTAATAAGAATATTTCATTCATTCAGATCTAGGATGTGTTGTTTAAGTGTTCCCTTTATTTTTTTGAGCAGTGTACATTCCTTTATTCCCTTATCAACAACTACGCTGTTAACTAAAGTTTATTCCTACTCTACATCTTCGAAAGTGGAACGAGTTTGTTTACTGGAGGACGAAGTAGAATTTAAAGACATTAAAGGATTTGTCCCTTGTGTGTATGATGCAGAGTGGTGGGTAGCATGTATTCTTGACGTAGATGAAAAGTACGAATTAGTAAAGGTCAGCTTTCTCCACCCACAAGGACCATCCCCATCATACAAATACCCAGGGAAACCAGACATTCTTCCAGTTCATCGTTGTGATATAGTAACAACAGTAGACCCAATGACTACAACAGGACGTGTGTACACCATTACAGAAAGAGAAACTGTCTGCAACTTCAAAACTAAACTCATTGAAAGCATGAACAAAATCTGGTCTGTTATATATTTTAAGGTTATACTGTATTGCTGTTTTTTAAAACTTTATAATACACTGTCTGCAAGTGAGAATGTTGTATAATTTAGCTGCCTGCTTGTCAGTAAATTATTGTTATCGCATTATCCCATGGGAGTCCCAAAGTGAAATTTGGTACATGTGTAAATAAAATATGGGAGAACTCACTAAAAAACAAAACAAAAAAATTTTTTAATAAAAAAATATATATATATATCTCTATATATCTCTATATATCCCTATTTTATAAATTGAGGTCAAAGGTTATTAAACTTTTTTAGTACTGCCTTACTAAATTAAAATGAAAAGATCTAGTCATATGCTTCAAAATGATACTAATTTCATCTCTCTGTCTTAATTAGAACTCAAGTTACAGGCAAACAAAAAGACCCCCGCGGCAGTAAAATTGCATGTTTTGTTCATTTTTAAATGGCTCCACCTCCAAAAATATCCAACCTATGTTATTGAAATTTGGTGTAAATTAGTTTCTCGTCAGACCTAACAAGCACAGCAAATTTCATTGAAATCGGTGATGGTCATGAAAATGGCTGTGTTGATTTGATGTGGAATGACCCCCTTGGCCCATTGGATTCGATTAAAGATTTGCCAAGCCTATCTGAACAAGGTTCAAAGACCTCTGATGTCAATTTCTGCTCACTCCACACGTTCCGTGGGGGCATCATGGGCTGCTAGTTGTGGGGCTACCATGACTCAACTCTGCCGGGCAGCCACTTGGTCTAGAATTCACACCTTTGCTAAGTTTTACAAGTTTGATACGTTTGCGGCTTCGGCTTCTAGATTTGGCCGCTTAGCTTTAGAGGTTCCTCAGCGCTCTCCCGCCCAGGGGGAAAATGTTGGTGTCTTCTGAGGCTCTCAGTGTCCCCTAATGCCTGTAAGAGAAAAGGAGATTTTGGTGCTTACCGATAAATCCTTTTCTCAGAGGCCTCAGGGGACACTGGACACACACTCAGCACTGTTCTCTTGCCTTGACTGTTGTTGAGGTTGTTACTATTCTCCCCTTGTTCTAGTTCTGTCTTTTGGCTCCCGTCACCTCTCAGCCCATTCTTAAACTGAGGGATGATGCGGGATAGAGGGGGAGGAGCCTGTTACACTTCTTTATTAATTTAAAGTGCCAGCTACCTATAGCCACCAACTATACCCCCCAGTGTCTCAGGAGTCTCAGAGAGTCCTCTGTAAGTACCAAAATCCTCTCTTCTCTGCCTGGCTACCTTATTTCTTATCCGGATAACCTAATCATTGTGGGAAATTTCCACTAACCATATGATGAACCACATTTTTCTTCTTATTGTTCTTTAACCTACAAACAAGGTTGCAAAAGGGGGTACATGCATGAGATTAAGGGTATAGATGACCTTGCAGAAGATAACATATACAAGAGGGTGAGGGTAGTGCTGGGACAATACCTGCTTGGACTCTGAATTCACATGGGACTAGAGCTGGTAGATCTTGAAGGTGGTGTAGTAACAAGTGAGGGCAGAGGTGCTTGAAAAATTAAAAGTTAGGGGAAGAGACGTGTGAGGCAAGACACTGTTCTATAAATTGGGAAGCAGCATAAGAAAAGTTTTGGAGGCAGAAATACAAAGTGATTTCCATGGATGAGAGGCGTAGGTCGATAGCAGATAAAAGCAGGTGAAACGGATTGCTTTTTGTGGCACTGTATCAACTGGTGGAGAGAGCTTCAGTCTAGAGGTAATGGGGACTACTGTCGGGTTGTGCAGAGTGGTGCAACAGGAGAGGAAGTTCGGTCTCACACTGGCATTTAGGATGGGTTGAAGAGCATAAATCCAGGTATAGAAAGGCCAAATAATAGAATGTTGGCGTAGTCAATATGGGAAATTATGGGGAAGATGTAGGAGTTGGACATAAGCATACATTGCTTTTATGTATTGCACAGTTAAATATCCATGTGTAGATTAAGATGCATTTTATGCTTATGCCTTCGGCATCCGGTCTTTAGGACGACCTCGCTTAGGTAGACAGTCATTAGGTCGATATGGCAAAGGTCAACACGAGTTACCCATATATTTTTTTTCTTACTTTACGATCCACGTGCACTATGATTGGGAATAGTAACCTGTGCCGAGTGCAGCGAGGTACCTTGCCCGAAGTATGGCGAGTGAAGCGAGGAGACACGGTGCACTAATTGGGGTTCCCGGTCACATTACGAAGAAAACAATAAGATTTTACACTTACCGGTAAATCTATTTCTCGTAGTCCGTAGAGGATGCTGGGATTCCGTAAGGACCATGGGGAACTGACGGGCTCCGCAGGAGGCATGGGCACTTTAAGACTTTGGATTCTGGGTGTGCACTGGCTCCTCCCTCTATGCCCCTCCTCCAGACCCCAGTTAGAGAAACTGTGCCCAGAGGAGATGGACAGTACGAGGAAAGGATTTTTGGGAATCCCAGAGCAAGATTCATACCAGCCACACCGTATAACTTGTGATAACTACCCAGTTAATAGTATGAACAAACAACATAGTCTCGGTCTAAACCGATGAAACTATAACATAACCCTTATGTAAGCAATAACTATATACAAGTCTTGCAGAAGAAGTCCGCACTTGGGACAGGCGCCCAGCATCCTCTACGGACTACGAGAAATAGATTTACCGGTAAGTGTAAAATCTTATTTTCTCTAACGTCCTAGAGGATGCTGGGACTCCATAAGGACCATGGGGATTATACCAAAGCTCCCAAACGGGCGGGAGAGTGCGGATGACTCTGCAGCACCGCTTGAGCAAACAGGAGGTCCTCCTCAGCCAGGGTAGAACTTTGCAAAGGTGTTTGACCCCGGCAAAGTAGCTGCTCGGCACAACTGTAATGCCGAGACCCCTCGGGCAGCCGCCCAAGACGAGCCCACCTTCCTAGTGGAATGAGCCTTAACCGATTTAGGCAACGGCAATCCTGCCGTAGAATGCGCCTGCTGAATCGTGTTACAGATCCAGCGAGCAATAGTCTGCTTTGAAGCAGGCACGCCAACTTTGTTGGCTGCATACAGAACAAACAGTGCTTCAGTTTTCCTAACCCTCGCTGTTCTGGCCACATAAATCTTTAAAGCCCTGACCACATCAAGTGACTCGGAATCCTCCAAGTCCCGTGTAGCCACAGGCACGACAATAGGTTGTTTCATATGAAAAGAAGAGACCACTTTAGGCAGAAATTGAGGACGAGTCCTCAATTCTGCCCTATCCACGTGGAAAACCAGATAGGGGCTTTTATGTGACAAAGCCGCTAATTCCGAAACACGCCTCGCAGAAGCCAAGGCCAACAACATGACCACTTTCCAAGCGAGATATTTCAACTCCACTGTTGTGAGTGGTTCAAACCAAGGTGACTTGAGGAAACTTAATACCACATTAAGATCCCACGGCGCCACCGGAGGTACAAAAGGAGGCTGAATATGCAGCACCCCCTTCACGAATGTCTGTACTTCAGGTAGAGAAGCCAATTCCCTTTGAAAGAAAATGGATAAGGCCGAAATTTGGACCTTTATGGACCCTAATTTTAGGCCCAAAGTCACTCCTGTTTGCAGGAAGTGAAGCAGACGACCCAAATGGAACTCCTCCGTAGGAGCAGTCCTGGCCTCACACCAAGAAACATATTTTCGCCATATACGGTGATAATGTTCCAATGTCACGTCCTTCCTAGCCTTGATCAGGGTAGGAATGACCTCCTCCGGAATACCTTTTCTCTGACGTCCTAGTGGATGCTGGGAACTCCGTAAGGACCATGGGGAATAGCGGCTCCGCAGGAGACTGGGCACAAAAAGTAAAAGCTTTAGACTAGCTGGTGTGCACTGGCTCCTCCCCCTATGACCCTCCTCCAAGCCTCAGTTAGATTTTTGTGCCCGAACGAGAAGGGTGCAAGCTAGGTGGCTCTCCTGAGCTGCTTAGAAGTAAAAGTTTAAATAGGTTTTTTATTTTCAGTGAGTCCTGCTGGCAACAGGCTCACTGCATCGTGGGACTAAGGGGAGAAGAAGCGAACTCACCTGACTGCAGAGTGGATTGGGCTTCTTGGCTACTGGACATTAGCTCCAGAGGGACGATCACAGGCCCAGCCATGGATGGGTCCCAGAGCCGCGCCGCCGTCCCCCTTACAGAGCCAGAAGAGGTCCGGAAAAATCGGCGGCAGAAGACGTTCCTGTCTTCAAATAAGGTAGCGCACAGCACTGCAGCTGTGCGCCATTGCTCTCAGCACACTTCACACTCCGGTCACTGAGGGTGCAGGGCGCTGGGGGGGAGCGCCCTGAGACGCAATATAAACGATATAAAAACCTTATATGGCTAAAAAAATGCATATAGCTCCTGGGCTATATGGATGCATTTATCCCCTGCCAGTTTCCTGAAAAAAGCGGGAGAAAAGGCCGCCGTGAAGGGGGCGGAGCCTTTCTCTCAGCACACAAGCGCCATTTTCTTTCACAGCTCCGCTGGAAGGACGGCTCCCTGACTCTCCCCTGCAGTCCTGCACTACAGAAACAGGGTAAAACAGAGAGGGGGGCACTATTGGCAGCTAATATATAAATACAGCAGCTATAACAGGGAGTAACACTTATATAAGGTTATCCCTGTATATATATAGCGCTCTGGTGTGTGCTGGCAAACTCTCCCTCTGTCTCCCCAAAGGGCTAGTGGGGTCCTGTCCTCTATCAGAGCATTCCCTGTGTGTGTGCTGGGTGTCGGTACGATTGTGTCGACATGTATGAGGAGGAAAATGATGTGGAAGCAGAGCAATTGCCTGTGTTAGTGATGTCACCCCCTAGGGAGTCGACACCTGACTGGATGGTAGTAATTAAAGAATTACGTGACAATGTCAGCACTTTGCAGAAAACTGTTGACGACATGAGACAGCCGACAAATCAATTAGTGCCTGTTCAGGCGTCTCAGACACCGTCAGGGGCGCTAAAACGCCCGCTACCTCAGATGGTCGACACAGACCCTGACACGGATACTGAATCCAGTGTCGACGGTGACGAGACAAACGTAATGTCCAGTAGGGCCACACGTTACATGATCACGGCAATGAAGGAGGCATTGCACATTTCTGACACTACATGTACCACAAAAAAGGGTATTATGTGGGGTGTGAAAAAACTACCAGTGGTTTTTCCTGAGTCAGATGAATTAAATGAGGTGTGTGATAAAGCGTGGGTTTCCCCCGATAAAAAACTGCTGATTTCTAATAAATTATTGGCACTATACCCTTTCCCGCCAGAGGTTAGGGCACGTTGGGAAACACCCCCTAGGGTAGATAAGGCGCTCACACGCTTATCAAAACAAGTGGCGTTACCGTCTCCTGATACGGCCGCTCTCAAGGAACCAGCTGATAGAAGGCTGGAAAATATCTTAAAGGGTATATACACACATACTGGTGTTATACTGCGACCAGCGATAGCCTCAGCCTGGATGTGCAGCGCTGGAGTGGCTTGGTCGGATTCCCTGACTGAAAATATTGATACCCTAGATAGGGACAGTATATTATTAACTATAGAGCATTTAAAGGATGCATTACTATATATGCGAGATGCACAGAGGGATATTTGCACCCTGGCATCTAGAGTAAGTGCGATGTCCATTTCTGCCAGAAGAACGTTATGGACGCGACAGTGGTCAGGTGATGCGGATTCCAAACGACATATGGAAGTATTGCCGTATAAAGGGGAGGAGTTATTTGGGGTCGGTCTATCGGACCTGGTGGCCACAGCAACGGCTGGAAAATCCACCTTTTTACCCCAGGTCACCTCTCAGCAGAAAAAGACACCGTCTTTTCAAACCCAGTCCTTTCGTCCCTATAAGGGCAAGAGGGAAAAAGGCCGCTCGTTCCTGCCCCGGGGCAGAGGAAGGGGAAAAAGACTGCACCATGCAGCTTCTTCCCAGGAGCAGAAGCCCTCCCCCGCTTCTGCCAAGTCCTCAGCATGACGCTGGGGCTCTGCAAGCAGACTCGGGCACGGTGGGGGGCCGTCTCAAGAATTTCAGCGCGCAGTGGGCTCACTCGCAAGTGGACCCCTGGATCCTGCAGGTAGTATCACAGGGGTACAAATTGGAATTCGAGACGTCTCCCCCTCGCCGGTTCCTGAAGTCTGCTCTACCAACGTCTCCCTCCGACAGGGAGGCAGTATTGGATGCTATTCACAAGCTGTATTCCCAGCAGGTGATAATCAAGGTACCCCTCCTACAACAGGGAAAGGGGTATTATTCCACTCTGTTTGTGGTACCGAAGCCGGACGGCTCGGTAAGACCAATTTTAAATCTAAAATCTTTGAACACTTACATAAACAGGTTCAAATTCAAGATGGAGTCACTCAGAGCAGTGATAGCGAACCTGGAAGAAGGGGACTATATGGTATCTCTAGACATCAAGGATGCTTATCTCCATGTCCCAATCTACCCTTCTCACCAAGGGTACCTCAGGTTTGTGATACAAAACTGTCATTATCAGTTTCAGACGCTGCCGTTTGGATTGTCCACGGCACCACGGGTCTTTACCAAGGTAATGGCCGAAATGATGATTCTTCTTCGAAGAAAAGGCGTATTAATTATCCCTTACTTGGACGATCTCCTGATAAGGGCAAGATCCAGGGAACAGTTAGAGGTCGGAGTAGCACTATCTCAGGTAGTGCTACGTCAGCACGGGTGGATTCTAAATATCCCAAAATCACAGCTGATTCCGACAACACGTCTACTGTTCCTAGGGATGATTCTGGACACAGTCCAGAAAAAGGTGTTTCTCCCGGAGGAGAAGGCCAGGGAGTTATCCGAGCTAGTCAGGAACCTCCTAAAACCAGGACAAGTGTCAGTGCACGAGAGTCCTGGGAAAAATGGTGGCTTCTTACGAAGCGATTCCATTCGGAAGATTCCATGCAAGAACTTTTCAGTGGGATCTGCTGGACAAATGGTCCGGATCGCATCTTCAGATGCATCAGCGGATAACCCTATCTCCAAGGACAAGGGTTTCTCTCCTGTGGTGGTTACAGAAGGCTCATCTTCTAGAGGGCCGCAGATTCGGCATTCAGGATTGGATGCTGGTAACCACGGATGCCAGCCTGAGAGGCTGGGGAGCAGTCACACAGGGAAGAAATTTCCAGGGCTTGTGGTCAAGCATGGAAACGTCTCTTCACATAAATATCCTAGAGCTAAGGGCCATTTACAATGCCCTAAGTCAAGCAAGGCCTCTGCTTCAGGGTCAACCGGTATTGATCCAGTCGGACAACATCACGGCTGTCGCCCACGTAAACAGACAGGGCGGCACAAGAAGCAGGAGGGCAATGGCAGAAGCTGCAAGGATTCTCCGCTGGGCGGAAAATCATGTGATAGCACTGTCAGCAGTGTTCATTCCGGGAGTGGACAACTGGGAAGCAGACTTCCTCAGCAGACACGACCTCCACCCGGGGGAGTGGGGACTTCATCCAGAAGTCTTCCAAGTGATTGTAAACCGTTGGGAAAAACCAAAGGTGGACATGATGGCGTCCCGTCTCAACAAGAAACTGGACAGATATTGCGCCAGGTCAAGGGACCCTCAGGCAATAGCGGTGGACGCTCTGGTAACTCCGTGGGTGTTCCAGTCGGTATATGTGTTCCCTCCTCTTCCTCTCATACCAAAAGTACTGAGAATCATAAGAAGGAGAGGAGTAAGAACGATACTCGTGGCTCCGGATTGGCCAAGAAGAACTTGGTACCCGGAGCTACAAGAGATGCTCACGGAGGACCCGTGGCCTCTACCTCTAAGGAAGGACCTGCTCCAGCAGGGACCTTGTCTGTTCCAAGACTTACCGCGGCTGCGTTTGACGGCATGGCGGTTGAACGCCGGATCCTGAAGGAAAAAGGCATTCCAGATGAAGTCATCCCTACCCTGATCAAGGCCAGGAAGGATGTAACTGCAAAACATTATCATCGCATTTGGCGAAAATATGTTGCGTGGTGTGAGGCCAAGAAGGCCCCTACGGAGGAATTTCAACTGGGTCGTTTCCTACATTTCCTGCAAGCAGGATTGTCTATGGGCCTAAAATTAGGATCCATTAAGGTTCAAATTTCGGCCCTGTCGATCTTCTTCCAGAAAGAACTGGCTTCAGTGCCTGAAGTTCAGACGTTTGTCAAAGGGGTACTGCATATACAGCCTCCTTTTGTGCCTCCAGTGGCACCTTGGGATCTCAATGTAGTTTTAGGGTTCCTAAAATCACATTGGTTTGAACCATTTGCCACAGTGGATTTGAAATATCTCACATGGAAAGTGGTAATGCTGTTGGCCCTGGCTTCAGCCAGGCGCGTATCAGAATTGGCGGCTTTATCCTATAAAAGCCCTTAGCTGATATTTCATTCGGATAGGGCGGAATTGAGGACTCGTCCTCAATTTCTCCCTAAGGTGGTTTCAGCTTTTCACATGAATCAACCTATTGTGGTACCTGTGGCTACTAGGGACTTGGAGGACTCCAAGTTGCTGGACGTAGTCAGGGCCCTGAAAATATATGTTTCCAGGACGGCTGGAGTCAGAAAATCTGACTCGCTGTTTGTACTGTATGCACCCAACAAGCTGGGTGCTCCTGCTTCTAAGCAGACTATTGCTCGTTGGATTTGTAGTACAATTCAACTTGCACATTCTGTGGCAGGCCTGCCACAGCCAAAATCTGTAAAAGCCCATTCCACAAGGAAGGTGGGCTCATCTTGGGCGGCTGCCCGAGGGGTCTCGGCTTTACAACTTTGCCGAGCAGCTACTTGGTCAGGGGCAAACACGTTTGCTAAATTCTACAAATTTGATACCCTGGCTGAGGAGGACCTTGAGTTCTCTCATTCGGTGCTGCAGAGTCATCCGCACTCTCCCGCCCGTTTGGGAGCTTTGGTATAATCCCCATGGTCCTTACGGAGTTCCCAGCATCCACTAGGACGTCAGAGAAAATAAGAATTTATTTACCGATAATTCTATTTCTCGTAGTCCGTAGTGGATGCTGGGCGCCCATCCCAAGTGCGGATTGTCTGCAATACTTGTATATAGTTATTGTTACAAAAAAAATCGGGTTGTTTTATTGTTGGAAGCCATCTTTTCAGAGGCTCCTACGGTTATCATACTGTTAACTGGGTTCAGATCACGAGTTGTACGGTGTGATTGGTGTGGCTGGTATGAGTCTTACCCGGGATTCAAGATCCTTCCTTATTATGTACGCTCGTCCGGGCACAGTATCTTAACTGAGGCTTGGAGGAGGGTCATAGGGGGAGGAGCCAGTGCACACCAGCTAGTCTAAAGCTTTTACTTTTTGTGCCCAGTCTCCTGCGGAGCCGCTATTCCCCATGGTCCTTACGGAGTTCCCAGCATCCACTACGGACTACGAGAAATAGAATTATCAGTAAGTAAATTCTTATTTTTTCGCTAGGATCCGGCGTTCAACCGCCATGCCGTCAAACGCAGCCGCGGTAAGTCTTGGAACAGACAGGGCCCCTGCTGCAGCAGGTCCTGTCTTAGAGGAAGAGGCCAAGGATCTTCTGTGAGCAACTCTTGCAGATCCGGATACCAAGTTCTTCGTGGCCAATCTGGAACAATGAGGATTGTTCTTACTCTTCTTAGTCTTATTATTCTCAACACCTTGGGTATGAGAGGTAGAGTAGGGAACACATAGACCGATCTGAACACCCAAGGTGTCACTAGAGCGTCCACCGCTACCGCCTGAGGGTCTCTTGACCTGGCGCAATACCGCTTTAGCTTTTTGTTGAGACGGGACGCCATCATGTCTATCTGAGGCAGTCCCCACCGACCCACGATCTGTGCGAAGACTTCTTGATGTTCTTCAGTCCCCACTCTCCCGGATGCAGGTCGTGCCTGCTGAGGAAGTCCGCTTCCCAGTTGTCCACCCCCGGGATGAATACAGCTGATAGGGCGCTTACATGGCCTTCCGCCCAGCGAAGAATCCTGGTCGCTTCTGCCATGGTCGCTCTGCTCCTTGTGCCGCCTTGGCGGTTTACATGAGCCACTGCTGTGACATTGTCTGACTGAATCAGAACTGGTTTGTCCCGAAGCAATGCCTCCGCCTGGCGTAGGGCGTTGTATATGGCCCTCAACTCCAGGACGTTGATGTGGAGACAAGTCTCTAGATTCGACCAGAGACCTTGGAAATCGCTCCCCAACCTCGGAGGCTTGCGTCCGTGGTCACCAGGATCCAGTCCTGAATTCCGAACCTGCGGCCTTCTAGGAGGTGAGCACTGTGCAGCCACCACAGGAGAGATACCCTGGCTCTGGGAGACAGGGTGATCCTCTGATGCATTTGTAAATGGAACCCGGACCATTTGTCCAGTAGATCCCATTGAAAGGTCCTCGCATGGAACCTTCCGAAGGGGATAGCCTCGTACGATGCCACCATCTTCCCCAGGACACACGTGCAGTGATGCACTGAAACCTTCTTTAGCTTTAATAGGTTCCTGACCAGGGCTATGAGCTCCTGAGCCTTTTCCATCGGAAGAAAAACCTTTTTCTGGTCTGTGTCTAGAATCAGACCCAGAAAGGTCAGGCGCGTTGTAGGGACTAGCTGGGACTTCGGTATATTGAGAATCCAGCCGTGCCCCTGCAACATCCTTACCGACAGCGACACGCTGTCCGGTAACTACTCCCGAGATCTCGCCTTTATGAGGAGATCGTCCAAGTATTGGATAATTGTGACACCCTGCTTGCGCAGGAGCACCATCATTTCCGCCATTACCTTGGTGAAAATTCTCGGGGCTGTGGAAAGCCCAAACGGCAACGTCTGAAATTGATAATGACAGTACTGTACTGCAAATCTCAGGAACGCCTGGTGAGGAGGGAAAATCGGAACATGAAGGTATGCATCCTTTATGTCCAGGGACACCATCCAATCCCCCCCTCCAGGCTGGCGATGACCGCTCTGAGCGATTCCATCTTGAACTTTCTCAAGTACAAGTTCAGGGATTTTAGGTTTAAAATGGGTCTGACCGAACCGTCCGGTTTCAGGACCACAAACAGGGTTGAGTAATACCCCTTTCCTTGCTGGAGAAGAGGAACTTTGACTATCACCTGTTGAAGATACAATTTTTGAATTGCAGTCAACACTAACTCCCTCTCCGACGGGGAAGCTGGCAGAGCCGATTTGAAAAACCGGCGAGGAGGCACGTCTTCGAATTCCAGCCTGTATCCCTGAGAAACAATCTCTATAGCCCAGGGTTCCACCTGTGAGTGAACCCAGACCTGGCTGAAAAATCGAAGACGTGCCCCCACTTGAGCTGACTCCCCCCGGGAAGCCCCAGCATCATGTGGTGGACTTTGCAGATGTAGGGGAGGACTTCTGCTCCTGGGAACTAGCTGCATGCAGCTTTTTTCCCTTGCCTTTTCCTCTGGCAAGGAAGGACGATCCCCATACCTTCTTGCTTTTATTGGAACGAAAGGACTGCATTTGATAATGAGGTGCCTTTTTAGTATGCTGCGTGGGGACATAAGGTAAGAAATTCGATTTACCGGCCGTAGCAGTAGAGACAAGGTCCGAGAGGCCTTCTCCAAACAACTCCTCCCCCTTTGTAAGGCAACGACTCCATATGCCGCTTTGAGTCGGCATCCCCCGTCCACTGTCGGGTCCACAGGAGTCGCCTAGCAGAAATAGACATAGCATTTATTCTGGAGCTTAGTAAACAAATGTCTCTTTGAGCATCCCTCATATATAAAGCAGCATCTTTGATATGCTCTAGGGTCATTAGAATGGTATCCTTATCTAGGGTGTCAAGTTCCGTAGATAAGGAATCTGTCCATGCTGCGACAGCATTACACACCCAGGCCGATGCCATAGCCGGTCTAACGATAGTACCGGAATGTGTGTAAATGTGCTTCATGGTAACCTCCTGCTTACGATCAGCAGGATCCTTGAGGGAAGCTGTATCCTGAGAAGGCAGTGCCACCGCCTTGTCTACCTTCGGCGAAGATTCCCATCGTATCCTGTCCTTTTGTGGAAAGGGATACGCCATAAGAATCCTTTTGAGAACTTGTAGTCTCCTATCTGGAGATTCCCAAGCCTTTTCGCACAAGTCGCTTAGTTCAAAAGAGGACGGAAAAGTGACCTCAGGCTTTTTCCCTTTATACATGTGCACCCTCGTGTCAGGGACAGGGGGTTCCTCAGTGATATGCAAAACCTCTTTAATGGCAATAATCATGTAACGAATACCTTTCGCTACCTTTGGCTGTAATTTTGCGTCCTCATAGTCGACACTAGAGTCAGTATCTGTGTCAGTGATCTGGGATATGATGCATTTTTGAGACCCCGAAGGTCCTGGTGCCACAGGGACAGGCATGGTCTGACTACCTGACTGATCCTTAGCTTCAGCCTTGTCTAATCGTTTATGCAGTAAATTTACATTTGCATTCAAGACATACCACATATCCACCCAGTCCGGTGTCGGCGTTGCCGACGGCGACCTGACTATCAT